>NC_080060.1:23398574-23718574 GCF_026212465.1 Amaranthus tricolor
ATCCTTGTTCTTTCTTCATCGTTCATTCTTCACTGATCATTGATCCTTGTTCATTCTTCATCGTTCATTCTTCATTGATCATTGATGCTTGTTCATTCTTCATCCTTCATTCTTCATTGATCATTGATCCTTGTTCATTCTTCGTCGTTCATTCTTCATTGATCATTGATCCTTGTTCATTCTTCATCGTTAATTCTTCATTGATCATTGATCCTTGTTCATTCTTCATCGTTCATTGTTCATTGATCATTGATACTTGTTCATTCTTCATCCTTCATTCGTCATTGACCATTAATCCTTGTTCATTCTTCATCGTTCATTCTTCAGTGATCATTGATCCTTGTTCATTCTTCATCGTCCATTCTTCATTGATCATTGATCCTTGTTCATTCTTCATCGTTCATTCTTCACTGATCATTGATCCTTGTTCATTCTTCATCGTTCATTCTTCATTGATCATTGATGCTTGTTCATTCTTCATCCTTCATTCTTCATTGATCATTGATCCTTGTTCATTCTTCGTCGTTCATTCTTCATTGACCATTGATCCTTGTTCATTCTTCATCGTTCATTCTTCATTGATCATTGATCCTTGTTCATTCTTCATCCTTCATTCTTCATTGATCATTGTTCCTTGTTCATTCTTCATCATTCATTCGTCATTGATCATTGATCTTTGTTCATTCTTCATCGTTCATTCTTCATTGATCATTGATCCTTGTTCATTCTTCATCGTTCATTCTTCATTGATCATTGATCCTTGTTCATTCTTCATCTTTCATTCGTCATTGACCATTAATCCTTGTTCATTCTTCATCGTTCATTCTTCATTGATCATTGATCCTTGTTCATTCTTCATCGTTCATTCGTCATTGACCATTGATCCTTGTTCATTCTTCATCGTTCATTCTTCATTGATCATCGAACCTTGTTCATTCTTCATCCTTCATTCTTCATTGATCATTGATCCTTGTTCATTCTTCATTGACCATTGATCGTTGTTCATTCTTCATCGTTCATTCTTCATTAATCATTGATCCTTGTTCATTCTTCATCGTTCATTCGTTATTGATCATTGATCCTTGTTCATTCTTCATCGTTCATTCTTCATTAATCATTGATCCTTGTTCATTCTTCATCGTTCATTCTTCATTGATCATTGATCGTTGTTCATTCTTCATCGTTCATTCGTCATTGACCATTGATCCTTGTTCATTCTTCATCGTTAATTCTTCATTGATCATTGATCCTTGTTCATTCTTCATCCTTCATTCTTCATTGATCATTGATCCTTGTTCATTCTTCATCGTTCATTCGTCATTGATCATTGATCCTTGTTTATTCTTCATCGTCCATTCTTCATTGATCATTGATCCTTGTTCATTTTTCATTGTTCATTCTTCATTGATCATTGATCCTTGTTCATTCTTCATCGTTCATTCTTCATTGATCATTGATCCTTGTTCATTCTTCATCGTTCATTCTTCATTGACCATTAATCATTGTTCATTCTTCATCGTTTATTCTTCATTGATCATTGATCCTTGTTCATTCTTCATCCTTCATTCTTCGTTGATCATTGATCCTTGTTCATTCTTCATCGTTCATTCTTCATTGATCATTGATCCTTGTTCATTCTTCATCGTTCATTCTTCCTTGATCATTGATCCTTGTTCATTCTTCAGCGTTCATTCTTCATTGACCATTGATCCTTGTTCATTCTTCATCGTTCATTCGTCATTGACCATTGATCCTTGTTCATTCTTCATCGTTCATTCGTCATTGATCATTGATCCTTGTTCATTCTTCATCGTTCATTCGTCATTGATCATTGATCCTTGTTCATTCTTACTCGTTCATTCTTCATTGATCATTGATCCTTGTTCATTCTTCATCGTTCATTCTTCATGGATCATTGATCCTTGTTCATTCTTCATCGTTCATTCTTCATCGTTCATTCGTCATTGACCATTGATCCTTATTCATTCTTAATCGTTCGTTCTTCATTGATCATTGATCCTTGTTCATTCTTACTCGTTCATTCTTCATTGATCATTGATCCTTGTTCATTCTTCATCGTTCATTCTTCATTGATGATTGATCCTTGTTCATTCTTCATCGTTCATTCGTCATTGACCATTGATCCTTGTTCATTCTTAATCGTTCGTTCTTCATTGATCATTGATCCTTGTTCATTCTTCATCGTTCATTCTTCACTGATCATTGATCCTTGTTCATTCTTCATCTTTCATTCTTCATTGATCATTGATCCTTGTTCATTCTTCATCGTTCATTCTTCATTGATCATTGATCCTTGTTCATTCTTCAGCGTTGATTCTTCATTGACCATTGATCCTTGTTCATTCTTCATCGTTCATTCGTCATTGACCATTGATCCTTGTTCATTCTTCATCGTTCATTCGTCATTGATCATTGATCCTTGTTCATTCTTCATCGTTCATTCGTCATTGATCATTGATCCTTGTTCATTCTTACTCGTTCATTCTTCATTGATCATTGATCCTTGTTCATTCTTCATCGTTCATTCTTCATGGATCATTGATCCTTGTTCATTCTTCATCGTTCATTCGTCATTGACCATTGATCCTTGTTCATTCTTCATCGTTCATTCGTCATTGACCATTGATCCTTATTCATTCTTAATCGTTCGTTCTTCATTGATCATTGATCCTTATTCATTCTTACTCGTTCATTCTTCATTGATCATTGATCCTTGTTCATTCTTCATCGTTCATTCTTCATTGATGATTGATCCTTGTTCATTCTTCATCGTTCATTAGTCATTGACCATTGATCCTTGTTCATTCTTAATCGTTCGTTCTTCATTGATCATTGATCCTTGTTCATTCTTCATCGTTCATTCTTCACTGATCATTGATCCTTGTTCATTCTTCATCTTTCATTCTTCATTGATCATTGATCCTTGTTCATTCTTCATCGTTCATTCTTCATTGATCATTGATCCTTGTTCATTCTTCATCGTTCATTCGTCATTGACCATTAATCCTTGTTCATTCTTCATCGTTCATTCGTCATTGATCATTGATCCTTGTTCATTCTTCATCGTTCATTCTTCATTGATCATTGATCCTTGTTCATTCTTCATCGTTCATTCTTCATTGATCATTGATCCTTGTTCATTCTTCGTCGTTCATTCTTCATTGACCATTGATCCTTGTTCATTCTTCAGCGTTTATTCGTCATTGATCATTGATCCTTGTTCATTCTTCATCGTTCATTCGTCATTAATCATTGATCCTTGTTCATTCTTCATCATTCATTCTTCATTGATCATTGATCCTTGTTCATTCTTCATCGTTCATTCGTCATTGATCATTGATCCTTGTTCATTCTTCATCGTTCATTCTTCATTGATCATTGATCCTTGTTCATTCTTCATCCTCCATTCTTCATTGATCATTGATCCTTGTTCATTCTTCATCGTTCATTCTTCATTGATCATTGATCCTTGTTCATTCTTCATCGTTCATTCGTCATTGACCATTGATCCTTGTTCATTCTTCATCGTTCATTCTTCATTGATCATTGATCCTTGTTCATTCTTCATCCTTCATTCGTCATTGACCATTAATCCTTGTTCATTCTTCATCGTTCATTCTTCATTGATCATTGATACTTGTTCATTCTTCATCGTTCAATCTTCATTGATCAATGATCCTTGTTCATTCTTCATTGATCATTGATCCTTGTTCATTCTTCATCGTTCATTCGTCATTGACCATTGATCCTTATTCATTCTTAATCGTTCGTTCTTCATTGATCATTGATCCTTGTTCATTCTTACTCGTTCATTCTTCATTGATCATTGATCCTTGTTCATTCTTCATCGTTCATTCTTCATTGATGATTGATCCTTGTTCATTCTTCATCGTTCATTCGTCATTGACCATTGATCCTTGTTCATTCTTAATCGTTCGTTCTTCATTGATCATTGATCCTTGTTCATTCTTCATCGTTCATTCTTCACTGATCATTGATCCTTGTTCATTCTTCATCTTTCATTCTTCATTGATCATTGATCCTTGTTCATTCTTCATTGATCATTGATCCTTGTTCATTCTTCATCGTTCATTCGTCATTGACCATTAATCCTTGTTCATTCTTCATCGTTCATTCGTCATTGATCATTGATCCTTGTTCATTCTTCATCGTTCATTCTTCATTGATCATTGATCCTTGTTCATTCTTCATCGTTCATTCTTCATTGATCATTGATCCTTGTTCATTCTTCGTCGTTCATTCTTCATTGACCATTGATCCTTGTTCATTCTTCAGCGTTTTTTCGTCATTGATCATTGATCCTTGTTCATTCTTCATCGTTCATTCGTCATTAATCATTGATCCTTGTTCATTCTTCATCATTCATTCTTCATTGATCATTGATCCTTGTTCATTCTTCATCGTTCATTCGTCATTGATCATTGATCCTTGTTCATTCTTCATCGTTCATTCTTCATTGATCATTCATCCTTGTTCATTCTTCATCCTCCATTCTTCATTGATCATTGATCCTTGTTCATTCTTCATCGTTCATTCTTCATTGATCATTGATCCTTGTTCATTCTTCATCGTTCATTCGTCATTGACCATTGATCCTTGTTCATTCTTCATCGTTCATTCTTCATTGATCATTGATCCTTGTTCATTCTTCATCGTTCATTCGTCATTGATCATTGATCCTTGTTCATTCTTCATCGTTCATTCGTCATTGATCATCGATCCTTGTTCAATCTTACTCGTTCATTCTTCATTGATCATTGATCCTTGTTCATTCTTCATCGTTCATTCTTCATTGATCATTGATCCTTGTTCATTCTTCATCATTCATTCTTCATTGATCATTGATCCTTGTTCATTCTTCATCGTTCATTCGTCATTGAGCATTAATCCTTGTTCATTCTTCATCGTTCATTCTTCATTGATCATTGATCCTTGTTCATTCTTCATCGTTCATTCTTCATTGATCATTGATCCTTGTTCATTCTTCATCGTTCATTCGTCACTGATCATTGATCCTTGTTCATTCTTCATCTTTCATTCTTCATTGATCATTGATCCTTGTTCATTCTTCATCCTTCATTCTTCATTGATCATTGATCCTTGTTCATTCTTCATCGTTCATTCTTCATTGATCATTGATCCTTGTTCATTCTTCATCTTTCATTCTTCATTGATCATTGATCCTTGTTCATTCTTCATCCTTCATTCTTCATTGATCATTGATCCTTGTTCATTCTTCGTCGTTCATTCTTCATTGACCATTGATCCTTATTCATTCTTTATCGTTCATTCTTCATTAATCATTGATCCTTGTTCATTCTTCATCGTTCATTCGTCATTGATCATTGATCCTTGTTCTTTCTTCATCTTTCATTCTTCATTGATCATTGATCCTTGTTCATTCTTCATCGTTCATTCTTCATTGATCATTGTTCCTTGTTCATTCTTCATCGTCCATTCGTCATTGACCATTGATCCTTGTTCATTCTTCATCGTTCATTCTTCATTGATCATCGATCCTTGTTCATTCTTCATCCTTCATTCTTCATTGATCATTGATCCTTGTTCATTCTTCATCGTTCATTCGTCATTGATCATTGATCCTTGTTCATTCTTCATCGTTAATTCTTCATTGATCATTGATCCTTGTTCATTCTTCATCCTTCATTCTTCATTGATCATTGTTCCTTGTTCATTCTTCATCATTCATTCGTCATTGATCATTGATCCTTGTTCATTCTTCATCGTTCATTCTTCATTGATCATTGATCCTTGTTCATTCTTCATCGTTCATTCTTCATTGATCATTGATCCTTGTTTATTCTTCATCGTTCATTCGTCATTGACCATTAATCCTTGTTCATTCTTCATCGTTGTCATTCGTCATTGATCATTGATCCTTGTTCATTCTTCATCGTTAATTCTTCATTGATCATTGATCCTTGTTCATTCTTCATCCTTCATTCTTCATTGACCATTGATCCTTGTTCATTCTTCATCGTTCATTCGTCATTGATCATTGATCCTTGTTCATTCTTCATCGTTCATTCTTCATTGATCATTGATCCTTGTTCATTCTTCATCGTTCATTCTTCATTGATCATTGATCCTTGTTCATTCTTCATCTTTCATTCTTCATTGATCATTGATCCTTGTTCATTCTTCATCCTTCATTCTTCATTGATCATTGATCCTTGTTCATTCTTCGTCGTTCATTCTTCATTGACCATTGATCCTTATTCATTCTTTATCGTTCATTCTTCATTAATCATTGATCCTTGTTCATTCTTCATCGTTCATTCGTCATTGATCATTGATCCTTGTTCTTTCTTCATCTTTCATTCTTCATTGATCATTGATCCTTGTTCATTCTTCATCGTTCATTCTTCATTGATCATTGTTCCTTGTTCATTCTTCATCGTCCATTCGTCATTGACCATTGATCCTTGTTCATTCTTCATCGTTCATTCTTCATTGATCATCGATCCTTGTTCATTCTTCATCCTTCATTCTTCATTGATCATTGATCCTTGTTCATTCTTCATCGTTCATTCGTCATTGATCATTGATCCTTGTTCATTCTTCATCGTTAATTCTTCATTGATCATTGATCCTTGTTCATTCTTCATCCTTCATTCTTCATTGATCATTGTTCCTTGTTCATTCTTCATCATTCATTCGTCATTGATCATTGATCCTTGTTCATTCTTCATCGTTCATTCTTCATTGATCATTGATCCTTGTTCATTCTTCATCGTTCATTCTTCATTGATCATTGATCCTTGTTTATTCTTCATCGTTCATTCGTCATTGACCATTAATCCTTGTTCATTCTTCATCGTTGTCATTCGTCATTGATCATTGATCCTTGTTCATTCTTCATCGTTAATTCTTCATTGATCATTGATCCTTGTTCATTCTTCATCCTTCATTCTTCATTGATCATTGATCCTTGTTCATTCTTCATCGTTCATTCGTCATTGATCATTGATCCTTATTCATTCTTAATCGTTCGTTCTTCATTGATCATTGATCCTTATTCATTCTTACTCGTTCATTCTTCATTGATCATTGATCCTTGTTCATTCTTCATCGTTCATTCTTCATTGATGATTGATCCTTGTTCATTCTTCATCGTTCATTAGTCATTGACCATTGATCCTTGTTCATTCTTAATCGTTCGTTCTTCATTGATCATTGATCCTTGTTCATTCTTCATCGTTCATTCTTCACTGATCATTGATCCTTGTTCATTCTTCATCTTTCATTCTTCATTGATCATTGATCCTTGTTCATTCTTCATCGTTCATTCTTCATTGATCATTGATCCTTGTTCATTCTTCATCGTTCATTCGTCATTGACCATTAATCCTTGTTCATTCTTCATCGTTCATTCGTCATTCATCATTGATCCTTGTTCATTCTTCATCGTTCATTCTTCATTGATCATTGATCCTTGTTCATTCTTCATCGTTCATTCTTCATTGATCATTGATCCTTGTTCATTCTTCGTCGTTCATTCTTCATTGACCATTGATCCTTGTTCATTCTTCAGCGTTTATTCGTCATTGATCATTGATCCTTGTTCATTCTTCATCGTTCATTCGTCATTAATCATTGATCCTTGTTCATTCTTCATCATTCATTCTTCATTGATCATTGATCCTTGTTCATTCTTCATCGTTCATTCGTCATTGATCATTGATCCTTGTTCATTCTTCATCGTTCATTCTTCATTGATCATTGATCCTTGTTCATTCTTCATCCTCCATTCTTCATTGATCATTGATCCTTGTTCATTCTTCATCGTTCATTCTTCATTGATCATTGATCCTTGTTCATTCTTCATCGTTCATTCGTCATTGACCATTGATCCTTGTTCATTCTTCATCGTTCATTCTTCATTGATCATTGATCCTTGTTCATTCTTCATCCTTCATTCGTCATTGACCATTAATCCTTGTTCATTCTTCATCGTTCATTCTTCATTGATCATTGATACTTGTTCATTCTTCATCGTTCAATCTTCATTGATCAATGATCCTTGTTCATTCTTCATTGATCATTGATCCTTGTTCATTCTTCATCGTTCATTCGTCATTGACCATTGATCCTTATTCATTCTTAATCGTTCGTTCTTCATTGATCATTGATCCTTGTTCATTCTTACTCGTTCATTCGTCATTGATCATTGATCCTTGTTCATTCTTCATCGTTCATTCTTCATTGATCATTGATCCTTGTTCATTCTTCATCGTTCATTCGTCATTGACCATTGATCCTTGTTCATTCTTAATCGTTCGTTCTTCATTGATCATTGATCCTTGTTCATTCTTCATCGTTCATTCTTCACTGATCATTGATCCTTGTTCATTCTTCATCTTTCATTCTTCATTGATCATTGATCCTTGTTCATTCTTCATTGATCATTGATCCTTGTTCATTCTTCATCGTTCATTCGTCATTGACCATTAATCCTTGTTCATTCTTCATCGTTCATTCGTCATTGATCATTGATCCTTGTTCATTCTTCATCGTTCATTCTTCATTGATCATTGATCCTTGTTCATTCTTCATCGTTCATTCTTCATTGATCATTGATCCTTGTTCATTCTTCGTCGTTCATTCTTCATTGACCATTGATCCTTGTTCATTCTTCAGCGTTTTTTCGTCATTGATCATTGATCCTTGTTCATTCTTCATCGTTCATTCGTCATTAATCATTGATCCTTGTTCATTCTTCATCATTCATTCTTCATTGATCATTGATCCTTGTTCATTCTTCATCGTTCATTCGTCATTGATCATTGATCCTTGTTCATTCTTCATCGTTCATTCTTCATTGATCATTCATCCTTGTTCATTCTTCATCCTCCATTCTTCATTGATCATTGATCCTTGTTCATTCTTCATCGTTCATTCTTCATTGATCATTGATCCTTGTTCATTCTTCATCGTTCATTCGTCATTGACCATTGATCCTTGTTCATTCTTCATCGTTCATTCTTCATTGATCATTGATCCTTGTTCATTCTTCATCGTTCATTCGTCATTGATCATTGATCCTTGTTCATTCTTCATCGTTCATTCGTCATTGATCATCGATCCTTGTTCAATCTTACTCGTTCATTCTTCATTGATCATTGATCCTTGTTCATTCTTCATCGTTCATTCTTCATTGATCATTGATCCTTGTTCATTCTTCATCATTCATTCTTCATTGATCATTGATCCTTGTTCATTCTTCATCGTTCATTCGTCATTGAGCATTAATCCTTGTTCATTCTTCATCGTTCATTCTTCATTGATCATTGATCCTTGTTCATTCTTCATCGTTCATTCTTCATTGATCATTGATCCTTGTTCATTCTTCATCGTTCATTCGTCACTGATCATTGATCCTTGTTCATTCTTCATCTTTCATTCTTCATTGATCATTGATCCTTGTTCATTCTTCATCCTTCATTCTTCATTGATCATTGATCCTTGTTCATTCTTCATCGTTCATTCTTCATTGATCATTGATCCTTGTTCATTCTTCATCTTTCATTCTTCATTGATCATTGATCCTTGTTCATTCTTCATCCTTCATTCTTCATTGATCATTGATCCTTGTTCATTCTTCGTCGTTCATTCTTCATTGACCATTGATCCTTATTCATTCTTTATCGTTCATTCTTCATTAATCATTGATCCTTGTTCATTCTTCATCGTTCATTCGTCATTGATCATTGATCCTTGTTCTTTCTTCATCTTTCATTCTTCATTGATCATTGATCCTTGTTCATTCTTCATCGTTCATTCTTCATTGATCATTGTTCCTTGTTCATTCTTCATCGTCCATTCGTCATTGACCATTGATCCTTGTTCATTCTTCATCGTTCATTCTTCATTGATCATCGATCCTTGTTCATTCTTCATCCTTCATTCTTCATTGATCATTGATCCTTGTTCATTCTTCATCGTTCATTCGTCATTGATCATTGATCCTTGTTCATTCTTCATCGTTAATTCTTCATTGATCATTGATCCTTGTTCATTCTTCATCCTTCATTCTTCATTGATCATTGTTCCTTGTTCATTCTTCATCATTCATTCGTCATTGATCATTGATCCTTGTTCATTCTTCATCGTTCATTCTTCATTGATCATTGATCCTTGTTCATTCTTCATCGTTCATTCTTCATTGATCATTGATCCTTGTTTATTCTTCATCGTTCATTCGTCATTGACCATTAATCCTTGTTCATTCTTCATCGTTGTCATTCGTCATTGATCATTGATCCTTGTTCATTCTTCATCGTTAATTCTTCATTGATCATTGATCCTTGTTCATTCTTCATCCTTCATTCTTCATTGATCATTGATCCTTGTTCATTCTTCATCGTTCATTCGTCATTGATCATTGATCCTTGTTCATTCTTCATCGTTCATTCTTCATTGATCATTGATCCTTGTTCATTCTTCATCGTTCATTCTTCATTGATCATTGATCCTTGTTCATTCTTCATCTTTCATTCTTCATTGATCATTGATCCTTGTTCATTCTTCATGGTTCATTCGTCATTGACCATTGATCCTTGTTCATTCTTCATCGTTCATTCTTCATTGATCATTGATCCTTGTTCATTCTTCATCGTTCATTCTTCATTGATCATTGATCCTTGTTCATTCTTCATCGTTCATTCGTCATTGACCATTGATCCTTGTTCATTCTTCATCGTTCATTCTTCATTGATCATTGATCCTTGTTCATTCTTCATCTTTCATTCGTCATTGACCATTAATCCTTGTTCATTCTTCATCGTTCATTCTTCATTGATCATTGATCCTTGTTCATTCTTCATCGTTCATTCGTCATTGACCATTGATCCTTGTTCATTCTTCATCGTTCATTCTTCATTGATCATCGAACCTTGTTCATTCTTCATCCTTCATTCTTCATTGATCATTGATCCTTGTTCATTCTTCATTGACCATTGATCCTTGCTCATTCTTCATCGTTCATTCTTCATTAATCATTGATCCTTGTTCATTCTTCATCGTTCATTCGTCATTGATCATTGATCCTTGTTCATTCTTCATCGTTCATTCTTCATTAATCATTGATCGTTGTTCATTCTCATCGTTCATTCTTCATTGATCATTGATCCTTGTTCATTCTTCATCGTTCATTCGTCATTGACCATTGATCCTTGTTCATTCTTCATCGTTCATTCTTCATTGATCATTGATCCTTGTTCATTCTTCATCTTTCATTCGTCATTGACCATTAATTCTTGTTCATTCTTCATCGTTCATTCTTCAATGATCATTGATCCTTGTTCATTCTTCATCGTTCATTCGTCATTGACCATTGATCCTTGTTCATTCTTCATCGTTCATTCTTCATTGATCATCGAACCTTGTTCATTCTTCATCCTTCATTCTTCATTGATCATTGATCCTTGTTCATTCTTCATTGACCATTGATCCTTGTTCATTCTTCATCGTTCATTCTTCATTAATCATTGATCCTTGTTCATTCTTCATCGTTCATTCGTCATTGATCATTGATCCTTGTTCATTCTTCATCGTTCATTCTTCATTAATCATTGATCCTTGTTCATTCTTCATCGTTCATTCTTCATTGATCATTGATCCTTGTTCATTCTTCATCGTTCATTCGTCATTGACCATTGATCCTTGTTCATTCTTCATCGTTCATTCTTCATTGATCATTGATCCTTGTTCATTCTTCATCGTTCATTCGTCATTGACCATTGATCCTTGTTCATTCTTCATCGTTCATTCTTCATTGATCATTGATCCTTGTTCATTCTTCATCTTTCATTCGTCATTGACCATTAATCCTTGTTCATTCTTCATCGTTCATTCTTCATTGATCATTGATCCTTGTTCATTCTTCATCGTTCATTCGTCATTGACCATTGATCCTTGTTCATTCTTCATCGTTCATTCTTCATTGATCATCGAACCTTGTTCATTCTTCATCCTTCATTCTTCATTGATCATTGATCCTTGTTCATTCTTCATTGACCATTGATCCTTGTTCATTCTTCATCGTTCATTCTTCATTAATCATTGATCCTTGTTCATTCTTCATCGTTCATTCGTCATTGATCATTGATCCTTGTTCATTCTTCATCGTTTATTCTTCATTAATCATTGATCCTTGTTCATTCTTCATCGTTCATTCTTCATTGATCATTGATCCTTGTTCATTCTTCATCGTTCATTCGTCATTGACCATTGATCCTTGTTCATTCTTCATCGTTAATTCTTCATTGATCATTGATCCTTGTTCATTCTTCATCCTTCATTCTTCATTGATCATTGATCCTTGTTCATTCTTCATCGTTCATTCGTCATTGATCATTGATCCTTGTTTATTCTTCATCGTCCATTCTTCATTGATCATTGATCCTTGTTCATTCTTCATTGATCATTGATCCTTGTTCATTCTTCATCGTTCATTCTTCATTGATCATTGATCCTTGTTCATTCTTCATCGTTCATTCTTCATTGACCATTAATCATTGTTTATTCTTCATCGTTTATTCTTCATTGATCATTGATCCTTGTTCATTCTTCATCCTTCATTCTTCATTGATAATTGATCCTTGTTCATTTTTCATCGTTCATTCGTCATTGATCATTGATCCTTGTTCATTCTTCATCGTCCATTCTTCGTTGATCATTGATCCTTGTTCATTCTTCATCGTTCATTCTTCATTGATCATTGATCCTTGTTCATTCTTCATCGTTCATTCGTCATTGATCATTGATCCTTGTTCATTCTTCATCGTTCATTCGTCATTGATCATTGATCCTTGTTCATTCTTACTCGTTCATTCTTCATTGATCATTGATCCTTGTTCATTCTTCATCGTTCATTCTTCATTGATCATTGATCCTTGTTCATTCTTCATCGTTCATTCGTCATTGACCATTGATCCTTGTTCATTCTTCATCGTTCATTCTTCATTGATCATTGATCCTTGTTCATTCTTCATCCTTCATTCGTCATTGACCATTAATCCTTGTTCATTCTTCATCGTTCATTCTTCATTGATCATTGATCCTTGTTCATTCTTCATCGTTCAATCTTCATTGATCATTGATCCTTGTTCATTCTTCATCGTTCATTCTTCATTGATCATTGATACTTGTTCATTCTTCCTCGTTAATTCTTCATTGATCATTGATCCTTGTTCATTCTTCATCGTTCATTGTTCATTGATCATTGATCCTTGTTCATTCTTCATCCTTCATTCGTCATTGACCATTAATCCTTGTTCATTCTCCATCGTTCATTCTTCATTGATCATTGATCCTTGTTCATTCTTCATCGTCCATTCTTCATTGATCATTGATCCTTGTTCATTCTTCATCGTTCATTCTTCACTGATCATTGATCCTTGTTCATTCTTCATCGTTCATTCTTCATTGATCATTGATGCTTGTTCATTCTTCATCCTTCATTCTTCATTGATCATTGATCCTTGTTCATTCTTCGTCGTTCATTCTTCATTGATCATTGATCCTTGTTCATTCTTCATCGTTCATTCTTCATTGATCATTGATCCTTGTTCATTCTTCATCGTTAATTCTTCATTGATCATTGATCCTTGTTCATTCTTCATCGTTCATTGTTCATTGATCATTGATACTTGTTCATTCTTCATCCTTCATTCGTCATTGACCATTAATCCTTGTTCATTCTTCATCGTTCATTCTTCAGTGATCATTGATCCTTGTTCATTCTTCATCGTCCATTCTTCATTGATCATTGATCCTTGTTCATTCTTCATCGTTCATTCTTCATTGATCATTGATGCTTGTTCATTCTTCATCCTTCATTCTTCATTGATCATTGATCCTTGTTCATTCTTCGTCGTTCATTCTTCATTAATCATTGATCGTTGTTCATTCTCATCGTTCATTCTTCATTGATCATTGATCCTTGTTCATTCTTCATCGTTCATTCGTCATTGACCATTGATCCTTGTTCATTCTTCATCGTTCATTCTTCATTGATCATTGATCCTTGTTCATTCTTCATCTTTCATTCGTCATTGACCATTAATCCTTGTTCATTCTTCATCGTTCATTCTTCAATGATCATTGATCCTTGTTCATTCTTCATCGTTCATTCGTCATTGACCATTGATCCTTGTTCATTCTTCATCGTTCATTCTTCATTGATCATCGAACCTTGTTCATTCTTCATCCTTCATTCTTCATTGATCATTGATCCTTGTTCATTCTTCATTGACCATTGATCCTTGTTCATTCTTCATCGTTCATTCTTCATTAATCATTGATCCTTGTTCATTCTTCATCGTTCATTCGTCATTGATCATTGATCCTTGTTCATTCTTCATCGTTCATTCTTCATTAATCATTGATCCTTGTTCATTCTTCATCGTTCATTCTTCATTGATCATTGATCCTTGTTCATTCTTCATCGTTCATTCGTCATTGACCATTGATCCTTGTTCATTCTTCATCGTTCATTCTTCATTGATCATTGATCCTTGTTCATTCTTCATCGTTCATTCGTCATTGACCATTGATCCTTGTTCATTCTTCATCGTTCATTCTTCATTGATCATTGATCCTTGTTCATTCTTCATCTTTCATTCGTCATTGACCATTAATCCTTGTTCATTCTTCATCGTTCATTCTTCATTGATCATTGATCCTTGTTCATTCTTCATCGTTCATTCGTCATTGACCATTGATCCTTGTTCATTCTTCATCGTTCATTCTTCATTGATCATCGAACCTTGTTCATTCTTCATCCTTCATTCTTCATTGATCATTGATCCTTGTTCATTCTTCATTGACCTTTGATCCTTGTTCATTCTTCATCGTTCATTCTTCATTAATCATTGATCCTTGTTCATTCTTCATCGTTCATTCGTCATTGATCATTGATCCTTGTTCATTCTTCATCGTTTATTCTTCATTAATCATTGATCCTTGTTCATTCTTCATCGTTCATTCTTCATTGATCATTGATCCTTGTTCATTCTTCATCGTTCATTCGTCATTGACCATTGATCCTTGTTCATTCTTCATCGTTAATTCTTCATTGATCATTGATCCTTGTTCATTCTTCATCCTTCATTCTTCATTGATCATTGATCCTTGTTCATTCTTCATCGTTCATTCGTCATTGATCATTGATCCTTGTTTATTCTTCATCGTCCATTCTTCATTGATCATTGATCCTTGTTCATTCTTCATTGATCATTGATCCTTGTTCATTCTTCATCGTTCATTCTTCATTGATCATTGACCCTTGTTCATTCTTCATCGTTCATTCTTCATTGACCATTAATCATTGTTTATTCTTCATCGTTTATTCTTCATTGATCATTGATCCTTGTTCATTCTTCATCCTTCATTCTTCATTGATAATTGATCCTTGTTCTATTTTCATCGTTCATTCGTCATTGATCATTGATCCTTGTTCATTCTTCATCGTCCATTCTTCGTTGATCATTGATCCTTGTTCATTCTTCATCGTTCATTCTTCATTGATCATTGATCCTTGTTCATTCTTCATCGTTCATTCTTCATTGATCATTGATCCTTGTTCATTCTTCATCGTTCATTCTTCATTGACCATTGATCCTTGTTCATTCTTCATCGTTCATTCGTCATTGACCATTGATCCTTGTTCATTCTTCATCGTTCATTCGTCATTGATCATTGATCCTTGTTCATTCTTCATCGTTCATTCGTCATTGATCATTGATCCTTGTTCATTCTTACTCGTTCATTCTTCATTGATCATTGATCCTTGTTCATTCTTCATCGTTCATTCTTCATTGATCATTGATCCTTGTTCATTCTTCATCGTTCATTCGTCATTGACCATTGATCCTTGTTCATTCTTCATCGTTCATTCTTCATTGATCATTGATCCTTGTTCATTCTTCATCCTTCATTCGTCATTGACCATTAATCCTTGTTCATTCTTCATCGTTCATTCTTCATTGATCATTGATCCTTGTTCATTCTTCATCGTTCAATCTTCATTGATCATTGATCCTTGTTCATTCTTCATCGTTCATTCTTCATTGACCATTGATCCTTGTTCATTCTTCATCGTTCATTCGTCATTGATCATTGATCCTTGTTCATTCTTCATCGTTCATTCGTCATTGATCATTGATCCTTGTTCATTCTTACTCGTTCATTCTTCATTGATCATTGATCCTTGTTCATTCTTCATCGTTCATTCTTCATTGATCATTGATCCTTGTTCATTCTTCATCGTTCATTCTTCATTGATCATTGATCCTTGTTCATTCTTCATCCTTCATTCGTCATTGACCATTAATCCTTGTTCATTCTTCATCGTTCATTCTTCATTGATCATTGATCCTTGTTCATTCTTCATCGTTCAATCTTCATTGATCATTGATCCTTGTTCATTCTTCATCGTTCATTCTTCATTGATCATTGATACTTGTTCATTCTTCCTCGTTAATTCTTCATTGATCATTGATCCTTGTTCATTCTTCATCGTTCATTGTTCATTGATCATTGATCCTTGTTCATTCTTCATCCTTCATTCGTCATTGACCATTAATCCTTGTTCATTCTCCATCGTTCATTCTTCATTGATCATTGATCCTTGTTCATTCTTCATCGTCCATTCTTCATTGATCATTGATCCTTGTTCATTCTTCATCGTTCATTCTTCACTGATCATTGATCCTTGTTCATTCTTCATCGTTCATTCTTCATTGATCATTGATGCTTGTTCATTCTTCATCCTTCATTCTTCATTGATCATTGATCCTTGTTCATTCTTCGTCGTTCATTCTTCATTGATCATTGATCCTTGTTCATTCTTCATCGTTCATTCTTCATTGATCATTGATCCTTGTTCATTCTTCATCGTTAATTCTTCATTGATCATTGATCCTTGTTCATTCTTCATCGTTCATTGTTCATTGATCATTGATACTTGTTCATTCTTCATCCTTCATTCGTCATTGACCATTAATCCTTGTTCATTCTTCATCGTTCATTCTTCAGTGATCATTGATCCTTGTTCATTCTTCATCGTCCATTCTTCATTGATCATTGATCCTTGTTCATTCTTCATCGTTCATTCTTCATTGATCATTGATGCTTGTTCATTCTTCATCCTTCATTCTTCATTGATCATTGATCCTTGTTCATTCTTCGTCGTTCATTCTTCATTGACCATTGATCCTTGTTCATTCTTCATCGTTCATTCTTCATTGATCATTGATCCTTGTTCATTCTTCATCCTTCATTCTTCATTGATCATTGTTCCTTGTTCATTCTTCATCATTCATTCGTCATTGATCATTGATCTTTGTTCATTCTTCATCGTTCATTCTTCATTGATCATTGATCCTTGTTCATTCTTCATCGTTCATTCTTCATTGATCATTGATCCTTGTTCATTCTTCATCTTTCATTCGTCATTGACCATTAATCCTTGTTCATTCTTCATCGTTCATTCTTCATTGATCATTGATCCTTGTTCATTCTTCATCGTTCATTCGTCATTGACCATTGATCCTTGTTCATTCTTCATCGTTCATTCTTCATTGATCATCGAACCTTGTTCATTCTTCATCCTTCATTCTTCATTGATCATTGATCCTTGTTCATTCTTCATTGACCATTGATCCTTGTTCATTCTTCATCGTTCATTCTTCATTAATCATTGATCCTTGTTCATTCTTCATCGTTCATTCGTTATTGATCATTGATCCTTGTTCATTCTTCATCGTTCATTCTTCATTAATCATTGATCCTTGTTCATTCTTCATCGTTCATTCTTCATTGATCATTGATCCTTGTTCATTCTTCATCTTTCATTCGTCATTGACCATTGATCCTTGTTCATTCTTCATCGTTTATTCTTCAATGATCATTGATCCTTGTTCATTCTTCATCCTTCATTCTTCATTGATCATTGATCCTTGTTCATTTTTCATCGTTCATTCGTCATTGATCATTGATCCTTGTTCATTCTTCATCGTCCATTCTTCGTTGATCATTGATCCTTGTTCATTCTTCATCGTTCATTCTTCATTGATCATTGATCCTTGTTCATTCTTCATCGTTCATTCTTCATTGATCATTGATCCTTGTTCATTCTTCAGCGTTCATTCTTCATTGACCATTGATCCTTGTTCATTCTTCATCGTTCATTCGTCATTGACCATTGATCCTTGTTCATTCTTCATCGTTCATTCGTCATTGATCATTGATCCTTGTTCATTCTTCATCGTTCATTCGTCATTGATCATTGATCCTTGTTCATTCTTCATCCTTCATTCTTCATTGATCATTGATCCTTGTTCATTTTTCATCGTTCATTCGTCATTGATCATTGATCCTTGTTCATTCTTCATCGTCCATTCTTCGTTGATCATTGATCCTTGTTCATTCTTCATCGTTCATTCTTCATTGATCATTGATCCTTGTTCATTCTTCATCGTTCATTCTTCATTGATCATTGATCCTTGTTCATTCTTCAGCGTTCATTCTTCATTGACCATTGATCCTTGTTCATTCTTCATCGTTCATTCGTCATTGACCATTGATCCTTGTTCATTCTTCATCGTTCATTCGTCATTGATCATTGATCCTTGTTCATTCTTCATCGTTCATTCGTTATTGATCATTGATCCTTGTTCATTCTTACTCGTTCATTCTTCATTGATCATTGATCCTTGTTCATTCTTCATCGTTCATTCTTCATGGATCATTGATCCTTGTTCATTCTTCATCGTTCATTCGTCATTGACCATTGATCCTTGTTCATTCTTCATCGTTCATTCGTCATTGACCATTGATCCTTATTCATTCTTAATCGTTCGTTCTTCATTGATCATTGATCCTTGTTCATTCTTACTCGTTCATTCTTCATTGATCATTGATCCTTGTTCATTCTTCATCGTTCATTCTTCATTGATGATTGATCCTTGTTCATTCTTAATCGTTCGTTCTTCATTGATCATTGATCCTTGTTCATTCTTCATCGTTCATTCGTCATTGATCATTGATCCTTGTTCATTCTTCATCTTTCATTCTTCATTGATCATTGATCCTTGTTCATTCTTCATCGTTCATTCTTCATTGATCATTGATCCTTGTTCATTCTTCAGCGTTCATTCTTCATTGACCATTGATCCTTGTTCATTCTTCATCGTTCATTCGTCATTGACCATTGATCCTTGTTCATTCTTCATCGTTCATTCGTCATTGATCATTGATCCTTGTTCATTCTTCATCGTTCATTCGTCATTGATCATTGATCCTTGTTCATTCTTACTCGTTCATTCTTCATTGATCATTGATCCTTGTTCATTCTTCATCGTTCATTCTTCATGGATCATTGATCCTTGTTCATTCTTCATCGTTCATTCGTCATTGACCATTGATCCTTGTTCATTCTTCATCGTTCATTCGTCATTGACCATTGATCCTTATTCATTCTTAATCGTTCGTTCTTCATTGATCATTGATCCTTGTTCATTCTTACTCGTTAATTCTTCATTGATCATTGATCCTTGTTCATTCTTCATCGTTCATTCTTCATTGATGATTGATCCTTGTTCATTCTTCATCGTTCATTCGTCATTGACCATTGATCCTTGTTCATTCTTAATCGTTCGTTCTTCATTGATCATTGATCCTTGTTCATTCTTCATCGTTCATTCTTCACTGATCATTGATCCTTGTTCATTCTTCATCGTTCATTCTTCATTGACCATTAATCATTGTTTATTCTTCATCGTTTATTCTTCATTGATCATTGATCCTTGTTCATTCTTCATCCTTCATTCTTCATTGATAATTGATCCTTGTTCATTTTTCATCGTTCATTCGTCATTGATCATTGATCCTTGTTCATTCTTCATCGTCCATTCTTCGTTGATCATTGATCCTTGTTCATTCTTCATCCTTCATTCTTCATTGATCATTGATCCTTGTTCATTCTTCATCGTTCATTCTTCATTGATCATTGATCCTTGTTCATTCTTCATCCTTCATTCGTCATTGACCATTAATCCTTGTTCATTCTTCATCGTACATTCTTCATTGATCATTGATCCTTGTTCATTCTTCATCGTTCAATCTTCATTGATCATTGATCCTTGTTCATTCTTCATCGTTCATTCTTCATTGATCATTGATACTTGTTCATTCTTCATCGTTAATTCTTCATTGATCATTGATCCTTGTTCATTCTTCATCGTTCATTGTTCATTGTTCATTGATCCTTGTTCATTCTTCATCCTTCATTCGTCATTGACCATTAATCCTTGTTCATTCTTCATCGTTCATTCTTCATTGATCATTGATCCTTGTTCATTCTTCATCGTCCATTCTTCATTAATCATTGATCCTTGTTCTTTCTTCATCGTTCATTCTTCACTGATCATTGATCCTTGTTCATTCTTCATCGTTCATTCTTCATTGATCATTGATGCTTGTTCATTCTTCATCCTTCATTCTTCATTGATCATTGATCCTTGTTCATTCTTCGTCGTTCATTCTTCATTGATCATTGATCCTTGTTCATTCTTCATCGTTCATTCTTCATTGATCATTGATCCTTGTTCATTCTTCATCGTTAATTCTTCATTGATCATTGATCCTTGTTCATTCTTCATCGTTCATTGTTCATTGATCATTGATACTTGTTCATTCTTCATCCTTCATTCGTCATTGACCATTAATCCTTGTTCATTCTTCATCGTTCATTCTTCAGTGATCATTGATCCTTGTTCATTCTTCATCGTCCATTCTTCATTGATCATTGATCCTTGTTCATTCTTCATCGTTCATTCTTCACTGATCATTGATCCTTGTTCATTCTTCATCGTTCATTCTTCATTGATCATTGATGCTTGTTCATTCTTCATCCTTCATTCTTCATTGATCATTGATCCTTGTTCATTCTTCGTCGTTCATTCTTCATTGACCATTGATCCTTGTTCATTCTTCATCGTTCATTCTTCATTGATCATTGATCCTTGTTCATTCTTCATCCTTCATTCTTCATTGATCATTGTTCCTTGTTCATTCTTCATCATTCATTCGTCATTGATCATTGATCTTTGTTCATTCTTCATCGTTCATTCTTCATTGATCATTGATCCTTGTTCATTCTTCATCGTTCATTCTTCATTGATCATTGATCCTTGTTCATTCTTCATCTTTCATTCGTCATTGACCATTAATCCTTGTTCATTCTTCATCGTTCATTCTTCATTGATCATTGATCCTTGTTCATTCTTCATCGTTCATTCGTCATTGACCATTGATCCTTGTTCATTCTTCATCGTTCATTCTTCATTGATCATTGATCCTTGTTCATTCTTCATCCTTCATTCTTCATTGATCATTGATCCTTGTTCATTCTTCATCGTTCATTCGTCATTGATCATTGATCCTTGTTCATTCTTCATCGTTTATTCTTCATTAATCATTGATCCTTGTTCATTCTTCATCGTTCATTCTTCATTGATCATTGATCCTTGTTCATTCTTCATCGTTCATTCGTCATTGACCATTGATCCTTGTTCATTCTTCATCGTTAATTCTTCATTGATCATTGATCCTTGTTCATTCTTCATCCTTCATTCTTCATTGATCATTGATCCTTGTTCATTCTTCATCGTTCATTCGTCATTGATCATTGATCCTTGTTTATTCTTCATCGTCCATTCTTCATTGATCATTGATCCTTGTTCATTCTTCATTGATCATTGATCCTTGTTCATTCTTCATCGTTCATTCTTCATTGATCATTGATCCTTGTTCATTCTTCATCGTTCATTCTTCATTGACCATTAATCATTGTTTATTCTTCATCGTTTATTCTTCATTGATCATTGATCCTTGTTCATTCTTCATCCTTCATTCTTCATTGATAATTGATCCTTGTTCATTTTTCATCGTTCATTCGTCATTGATCATTGATCCTTGTTCATTCTTCATCGTCCATTCTTCGTTGATCATTGATCCTTGTTCATTCTTCATCGTTCATTCTTCATTGATCATTGATCCTTGTTCATTCTTCATCGTTCATTCTTCATTGATCATTGATCCTTGTTCATTCTTCATCGTTCATTCTTCATTGACCATTGATCCTTGTTCATTCTTCATCGTTCATTCGTCATTGACCATTGATCCTTGTTCATTCTTCATCGTTCATTCGTCATTGATCATTGATCCTTGTTCATTCTTCATCGTTCATTCGTCATTGATCATTGATCCTTGTTCATTCTTACTCGTTCATTCTTCATTGATCATTGATCCTTGTTCATTCTTCATCGTTCATTCTTCATTGATCATTGATCCTTGTTCATTCTTCATCGTTCATTCGTCATTGACCATTGATCCTTGTTCATTCTTCATCGTTCATTCTTCATTGATCATTGATCCTTGTTCATTCTTCATCCTTCATTCGTCATTGACCATTAATCCTTGTTCATTCTTCATCGTTCATTCTTCATTGATCATTGATCCTTGTTCATTCTTCATCGTTCAATCTTCATTGATCATTGATCCTTGTTCATTCTTCATCGTTCATTCTTCATTGATCATTGATACTTGTTCATTCTTCCTCGTTAATTCTTCATTGATCATTGATCCTTGTTCATTCTTCATCGTTCATTGTTCATTGATCATTGATCCTTGTTCATTCTTCATCCTTCATTCGTCATTGACCATTAATCCTTGTTCATTCTCCATCGTTCATTCTTCATTGATCATTGATCCTTGTTCATTCTTCATCGTCCATTCTTCATTGATCATTGATCCTTGTTCATTCTTCATCGTTCATTCTTCACTGATCATTGATCCTTGTTCATTCTTCATCGTTCATTCTTCATTGATCATTGATGCTTGTTCATTCTTCATCCTTCATTCTTCATTGATCATTGATCCTTGTTCATTCTTCGTCGTTCATTCTTCGTTGATCATTGATCCTTGTTCATTCTTCATCGTTCATTCTTCATTGATCATTGATCCTTGTTCATTCTTCATCGTTAATTCTTCATTGATCATTGATCCTTGTTCATTCTTCATCGTTCATTGTTCATTGATCATTGATACTTGTTCATTCTTCATCCTTCATTCGTCATTGACCATTAATCCTTGTTCATTCTTCATCGTTTATTCTTCAGTGATCATTGATCCTTGTTCATTCTTCATCGTCCATTCTTCATTGATCATTGATCCTTGTTCATTCTTCATCGTTCATTCTTCATTGATCATTGATGCTTGTTCATTCTTCATCCTTCATTCTTCATTGATCATTGATCCTTGTTCATTCTTCGTCGTTCATTCTTCATTGACCATTGATCCTTGTTCATTCTTCATCGTTCATTCTTCATTGATCATTGATCCTTGTTCATTCTTCATCCTTCATTCTTCATTGATCATTGTTCCTTGTTCATTCTTCATCATTCATTCGTCATTGATCATTGATCTTTGTTCATTCTTCATCGTTCATTCTTCATTGATCATTGATCCTTGTTCATTCTTCATCGTTCATTCTTCATTGATCATTGATCCTTGTTCATTCTTCATCTTTCATTCGTCATTGACCATTAATCCTTGTTCATTCTTCATCGTTCATTCTTCATTGATCATTGATCCTTGTTCATTCTTCATCGTTCATTCGTCATTGACCATTGATCCTTGTTCATTCTTCATCGTTCATTCTTCATTGATCATCGAACCTTGTTCATTCTTCATCCTTCATTCTTCATTGATCATTGATCCTTGTTCATTCTTCATTGACCATTGATCCTTGTTCATTCTTCATCGTTCATTCTTCATTAATCATTGATCCTTGTTCATTCTTCATCGTTCATTCGTTATTGATCATTGATCCTTGTTCATTCTTCATCGTTCATTCTTCATTAATCATTGATCCTTGTTCATTCTTCATCGTTCATTCTTCATTGATCATTGATCCTTGTTCATTCTTCATCTTTCATTCGTCATTGACCATTGATCCTTGTTCATTCTTCATCGTTTATTCTTCATTGATCATTGATCCTTGTTCATTCTTCATCCTTCATTCTTCATTGATCATTGATCCTTGTTCATTTTTCATCGTTCATTCGTCATTGATCATTGATCCTTGTTCATTCTTCATCGTCCATTCTTCGTTGATCATTGATCCTTATTCATTCTTCATCGTTCATTCTTCATTGATCATTGATCCTTGTTCATTCTTCATCGTTCATTCTTCATTGATCATTGATCCTTGTTCATTCTTCAGCGTTCATTCTTCATTGACCATTGATCCTTGTTCATTCTTCATCGTTCATTCGTCATTGACCATTGATCCTTGTTCATTCTTCATCGTTCATTCGTCATTGATCATTGATCCTTGTTCATTCTTCATCGTTCATTCGTCATTGATCATTGATCCTTGTTCATTCTTCATCCTTCATTCTTCATTGATCATTGATCCTTGTTCATTTTTCATCGTTCATTCGTCATTGATCATTGATCCTTGTTCATTCTTCATCGTCCATTCTTCGTTGATCATTGATCCTTGTTCATTCTTCATCGTTCATTCTTCATTGATCATTGATCCTTGTTCATTCTTCATCGTTCATTCTTCATTGATCATTGATCCTTGTTCATTCTTCAGCGTTCATTCTTCATTGACCATTGATCCTTGTTCATTCTTCATCGTTCATTCGTCATTGACCATTGATCCTTGTTCATTCTTCATCGTTCATTCGTCATTGATCATTGATCCTTGTTCATTCTTCATCGTTCATTCGTTATTGATCATTGATCCTTGTTCATTCTTACTCGTTCCTTCTTCATTGATCATTGATCCTTGTTCATTCTTCATCGTTCATTCTTCATGGATCATTGATCCTTGTTCATTCTTCATCGTTCATTCGTCATTGACCATTGATCCTTGTTCATTCTTCATCGTTCATTCGTCATTGACCATTGATCCTTATTCATTCTTAATCGTTCGTTCTTCATTGATCATTGATCCTTGTTCATTCTTACTCGTTCATTCTTCATTGATCATTGATCCTTGTTCATTCTTCATCGTTCATTCTTCATTGATGATTGATCCTTGTTCATTCTTAATCGTTCGTTCTTCATTGATCATTGATCCTTGTTCATTCTTCATCGTTCATTCGTCATTGATCATTGATCCTTGTTCATTCTTCATCTTTCATTCTTCATTGATCATTGATCCTTGTTCATTCTTCATCGTTCATTCTTCATTGATCATTGATCCTTGTTCATTCTTCAGCGTTCATTCTTCATTGACCATTGATCCTTGTTCATTCTTCATCGTTCATTCGTCATTGACCATTGATCCTTGTTCATTCTTCATCGTTCATTCGTCATTGATCATTGATCCTTGTTCATTCTTCATCGTTCATTCGTCATTGATCATTGATCCTTGTTCATTCTTACTCGTTCATTCTTCATTGATCATTGATCCTTGTTCATTCTTCATCGTTCATTCTTCATGGATCATTGATCCTTGTTCATTCTTCATCGTTCATTCGTCATTGACCATTGATCCTTGTTCATTCTTCATCGTTCATTCGTCATTGACCATTGATCCTTATTCATTCTTAATCGTTCGTTCTTCATTGATCATTGATCCTTGTTCATTCTTACTCGTTCATTCTTCATTGATCATTGATCCTTGTTCATTCTTCATCGTTCATTCTTCATTGATGATTGATCCTTGTTCATTCTTCATCGTTCATTCGTCATTGACCATTGATCCTTGTTCATTCTTAATCGTTCGTTCTTCATTGATCATTGATCCTTGTTCATTCTTCATCGTTCATTCGTCATTGATCATTGATCCTTGTTCATTCTTCATCGTTCATTCTTCATTGATCATTGATCCTTGTTCATTCTTCATCGTCCATTCTTCGTTGATCATTGATCCTTGTTCATTCTTCATCGTTCATTCTTCATTGATCATTGATCCTTGTTCATTCTTCATCGTTCATTCTTCATTGATCATTGATCCTTGTTCATTCTTCAGCGTTCATTCTTCATTGACCATTGATCCTTGTTCATTCTTCATCGTTCATTCGTCATTGACCATTGATCCTTGTTCATTCTTCATCGTTCATTCGTCATTGATCATTGATCCTTGTTCAATCTTACTCGTTCATTCTTCATTGATCATTGATCCTTGTTCATTCTTCATCGTTCATTCTTCATTGATCATTGATCCTTGTTCATTCTTAATCGTTCGTTCTTCATTGATCATTGATCCTTGTTCATTCTTCATCGTTCATTCTTCACTGATCATTGATCCTTGTTCATTCTTCATCTTTCATTCTTCATTGATCATTGATCCTTGTTCATTCTTCATCGTTCATTCTTCATTGATCATTGATCCTTGTTCATTCTTCATCGTTCATTCTTCATTGATCATTGATCCTTGTTCATTCTTCATCGTTCATTCTTCATTGATCATTGATCCTTGTTCATTCTTCATCGTTCATTCTTCATTGATCATTGATCCTTGTTCATTCTTCGTCGTTCATTCTTCATTGACCATTGATCCTTGTTCATTCTTCAGCGTTTATTCGTCATTGATCATTGATCCTTGTTCATTCTTCATCGTTCATTCGTCATTAATCATTGATCCTTGTTCATTCTTCATCATTCATTCTTCATTGATCATTGATCCTTGTTCATTCTTCATCGTTCATTCGTCATTGATCATTGATCCTTGTTCATTCTTCATCGTTCATTCTTCATTGATCATTGATCCTTGTTCATTCTTCATCCTCCATTCTTCATTGATCATTGATACTTGTTCATTCTTCATCCTTCATTCGTCATTGACCATTGATCCTTGTTCATTCTTCATCGTTCATTCGTCATTGACCATTGATCCTTGTTCATTCTTCATCGTTCATTCTTCATTGATCATTGATCCTTGTTCATTCTTCATCCTTCATTCGTCATTGACCATTAATCCTTGTTCATTCTTCATCGTTCATTCTTCATTGATCATTGATACTTGTTCATTCTTCATCGTTCAATCTTCATTGATCAATGATCCTTGTTCATTCTTCATTGATCATTGATCCTTGTTCATTCTTCATCGTTCATTCGTCACTGATCATTGATCCTTGTTCATTCTTCATCTTTCATTCTTCATTGATCATTGATCCTTGTTCATTCTTCATCCTTCATTCTTCATTGATCATTGATCCTTGTTCATTCTTCATCGTTCATTCTTCATTGATCATTGATCCTTGTTCATTCTTCATCTTTCATTCTTCATTGATCATTGATCCTTGTTCATTCTTCATCCTTCATTCTTCATTGATCATTGATCCTTGTTCATTCTTCGTCGTTCATTCTTCATTGACCATTGATCCTTATTCATTCTTTATCGTTCATTCTTCATTAATCATTGATCCTTGTTCATTCTTCATCGTTCATTCGTCATTGATCATTGATCCTTGTTCTTTCTTCATCGTTCATTCTTCATTGATCATTGATCCTTGTTCATTCTTCATCGTTCATTCTTCATTGATCATTGATCCTTGTTCATTCTTCATCGTCCATTCGTCTTTGACCATTGATCCTTGTTCATTCTTCATCGTTCATTCTTCATTGATCATCGATCCTTGTTCATTCTTCATCCTTCATTCTTCATTGATCATTGATCCTTGTTCATTCTTCATCGTTCATTCGTCATTGATCATTGATCCTTGTTCATTCTTCATCGTTAATTCTTCATTGATCATTGATCCTTGTTCATTCTTCATCCTTCATTCTTCATTGATCATTGTTCCTTGTTCATTCTTCATCATTCATTCGTCATTGATCATTGATCCTTGTTCATTCTTCATCGTTCATTCTTCATTGATCATTGATCCTTGTTCATTCTTCATCGTTCATTCTTCATTGATCATTGATCCTTGTTTATTCTTCATCGTTCATTCGTCATTGACCATTAATCCTTGTTCATTCTTCATCGTTGTCATTCGTCATTGATCATTGATCCTTGTTCATTCTTCATCGTTAATTCTTCATTGATCATTGATCCTTGTTCATTCTTCATCCTTCATTCTTCATTGATCATTGATCCTTGTTCATTCTTCATCGTTCATTCGTCATTGATCATTGATCCTTGTTCATTCTTCATCGTTCATTCTTCATTGATCATTGATCCTTGTTCATTCTTCATCGTTCATTCTTCATTGATCATTGATCCTTGTTCATTCTTCATCTTTCATTCTTCAGTGATCATTGATCCTTGTTCATTCTTCATGGTTCATTCGTCATTGACCATTGATCCTTGTTCATTCTTCATCGTTCATTCTTCATTGATCATTGATCCTTGTTCATTCTTCATCGTTCATTCTTCATTGATCATTGATCCTTGTTCCTTCTTCATCGTTCATTATTCATTGATCATTGATCCTTGTTCATTCTTCATCGTTCATTCTTCATTGATCATTGATCCTTGTTCATTCTTCATCTTTCATTCGTCATTGATCATTGATCCTTGTTCATTATTCATTGATCATTGATCCTTGTTCATTCTTCATCGTTCATTCTTCATTGATCATTGATCCTTGTTCATTCTTCGTCGTTCATTCTTCATTGACCATTGATCCTTGTTCATTCTTCAGCGTTTATTCGTCATTGATCATTGATCCTTGTTCATTCTTCATCGTTCATTCGTCATTAATCATTGATCCTTGTTCATTCTTAATCGTTCGTTCTTCATTGATCATTGATCCTTGTTTATTCTTCATCGTTCATTCTTCACTGATCATTGATCCTTGTTCATTCTTCATCTTTCATTCTTCATTGATCATTGATCCTTGTTCATTCTTCATCGTTCATTCTTCATTGATCATTGATCCTTGTTCATTCTTCATCGTTCATTCGTCATTAATCATTGATCCTTGTTCATTCTTAATCGTTCGTTCTTCATTGATCATTGATCCTTGTTTATTCTTCATCGTTCATTCTTCACTGATCATTGATCCTTGTTCATTCTTCATCGTTCATTCTTCATTGATCATTGATCCTTGTTCATTCTTCATCGTTCATTCTTCATTGATCATCGATCCTTGTTCATTCTTCATCCTTCATTCTTCATTGATCATTGATCCTTATTCATTCTTCATCCTTCATTCTTCATTGATCATTGATCCTTGTTCATTCTTCATCGTTCATTCTTCATTGATCATTGATCCTTGTTCATTCTTCATCGTTCATTCTTCATTGATCATTGATCCTTGTTCATTCTTCATCATTCATTCTTCATTGATCATTGATCCTTGTTCATTCTTCATCGTTCATTCGTCATTGACCATTGATCCTTGTTCATTCTTAATCGTTCGTTCTTCATTGATCATTGATCCTTGTTCATTCTTCATCGTTCATTCTTCACTGATCATTGATCCTTGTTCATTCTTCATCTTTCATTCTTCATTGATCATTGATCCTTGTTCATTCTTCATCGTTCATTCTTCATTGATCATTGATCCTTGTTCATTCTTCATCGTTCATTCGTCATTGACCATTAATACTTGTTCATTCTTCATCGTTCATTCGTCATTGATCATTGATCCTTGTTCATTCTTCATCGTTCATTCTTCATTGATCATTGATCCTTGTTCATTCTTCATCGTTCATTCTTCATTGATCATTGATCCTTGTTCATTCTTCGTCGTTCATTCTTCATTGACCATTGATCCTTGTTCATTCTTCAGCGTTTATTCGTCATTGATCATTGATCCTTGTTCATTCTTCATCGTTCATTCGTCATTGACCATTGATCCTTGTTCATTCTTAATCGTTCGTTCTTCATTGATCATTGATCCTTGTTCATTCTTCATCGTTCATTCTTCACTGATCATTGATCCTTGTTCATTCTTCATCTTTCATTCTTCATTGATCATTGATCCTTGTTCATTCTTCATCCTTCATTCTTCATTGATCTATGATCCTTGTTCATTCTTCATCTTTCATTCTTCATTGATCATTGATCCTTGTTCATTCTTCGTCGTTCATTCTTCATTGACCATTGATCCTTGTTTATTCTTCATCGTTCATTCTTCATTGATCATTGATCCTTGTTCATTCTTCATCCTTCATTCTTCATTGATCTATGATCCTTGTTCATTCTTCATCGTTCATTCTTCATTGATCATTGATCCTTGTTCATTCTTCATCGTTCATTCTTCATTGATCATTGATCCTTGTTCATTCTTCATCATTCATTCTTCATTGATCATTGATTCTTGTTCATTCTTCATCGTTCATTGTTCATTGATCATTGATACTTGTTCATTCTTCATCCTTCATTCGTCATTGACCATTAATCCTTGTTCATTCTTCATCGTTCATTCTTCAGTGATCATTGATCCTTGTTCATTCTTCATCGTCCATTCTTCATTGATCATTGATCCTTGTTCATTCTTCATCGTTCATTCTTCACTGATCATTGATCCTTGTTCATTCTTCATCGTTCATTCTTCATTGATCATTGATGCTTGTTCATTCTTCATCCTTCATTCTTCATTGATCATTGATCCTTGTTCATTCTTCGTCGTTCATTCTTCATTGACCATTGATCCTTGTTCATTCTTCATCGTTCATTCTTCATTGATCATTGATCCTTGTTCATTCTTCATCCTTCATTCTTCATTGATCATTGTTCCTTGTTCATTCTTCATCATTCATTCGTCATTGATCATTCATCTTTGTTCATTCTTCATCGTTCATTCTTCATTGATCATTGATCCTTGTTCATTCTTCATCGTTCATTCTTCATTGATCATTGATCCTTCTTCATTCTTCATCTTTCATTCGTCATTGACCATTAATCCTTGTTCATTCTTCATCGTTCATTCTTCATTGATCATTGATCCTTGTTCATTCTTCATCGTTCATTCGTCATTGACCATTGATCCTTGTTCATTCTTCATCGTTCATTCTTCATTGATCATCGAACCTTGTTCATTCTTCATCCTTCATTCTTCATTGATCATTGATCCTTGTTCATTCTTCATTGACCATTGATCCTTGTTCATTCTTCATCGTTCATTCTTCATTAATCATTGATCCTTGTTCATTCTTCATCGTTCATTTGTTATGGATCATTGATCCTTGTTCATTCTTCATCGTTCATTCTTCATTAATCATTGATCCTTGTTCATTCTTCATCGTTCATTCTTCATTGATCATTGATCCTTGTTCATTCTTCATCTTTCATTCGTCATTGACCATTGATCCTTGTTCATTCTTCATCGTTTATTCTTCATTGATCATTGATCCTTGTTCATTCTTCATCCTTCATTCTTCATTGATCATTGATCCTTGTTCATTTTTCATCGTTCATTCGTCATTGATCATTGATCCTTGTTCATTCTTCATCGTCCATTCTTCGTTGATCATTGATCCTTGTTCATTCTTCATCGTTCATTCTTCACTGATCATTGATCCTTGTTCATTCTTCATCGTTCATTCTTCATTGATCATTGATCCTTGTTCATTCTTCATCGTTCATTCGTCATTGACCATTAATCCTTGTTCATTCTTCATCGTTCATTCGTCATTGATCATTGATCCTTGTTCATTCTTCATCGTTCATTCTTCATTGATCATTGATCCTTGTTCATTCTTCATCGTTCATTCTTCATTGATCATTGATCCTTGTTCATTCTTCGTCGTTCATTCTTCATTGACCATTGATCCTTGTTCATTCTTCAGCGTTTATTCGTCATTGATCATTGATCCTTGTTCATTCTTCATCGTTCATTCGTCATTAATCATTGATCCTTGTTCATTCTTAATCGTTCGTTCTTCATTGATCATTGATCCTTGTTCATTCTTCATCGTTCATTCTTCACTGATCATTGATCCTTGTTCATTCTTCATCTTTCATTCTTCATTGATCATTGATCCTTATTCATTCTTCATCGTTCATTCTTCATTGATCATTGATCCTTGTTCATTCTTCATTGTTCATTCGTCATTGACCATTAATCCTTGTTCATTCTTCATCGTTCATTCGTCATTGATCATTGATCCTTGTTCATTCTTCGTCGTTCATTCTTCATTGACCATTGATCCTTGTTCATTGTTCATCGTTCATTCTTCATTGATCATTGATCCTTGTTCATTCTTCATCCTTCATTCTTCATTGATCTATGATCCTTGTTCATTCTTCATCGTTCATTCTTCATTGATCATTGATCCTTGTTCATTCTTCATCGTTCATTCTTCATTGATCATTGATCCTTGTTCATTCTTCATCATTCATTCTTCATTGATCATTGATCCTTGTTCATTCTTCATCGTTCATTCTTCATTGATCATTGATCCTTGTTCATTATTCGTCGTTCATTCTTCATTGACCATTGATCCTTGTTCATTCTTCAGCGTTTATTCGTCATTGATCATTGATCCTTGTTCATTCTTCATCGTTCATTCGTCATTGACCATTGATCCTTGTTCATTCTTAATCGTTCGTTCTTCATTGATCATTGATCCTTGTTCATTCTTCATCGTTCATTCTTCACTGATCATTGATCCTTGTTCATTCTTCATCTTTCATTCTTCATTGATCATTGATCCTTGTTCATTCTTCATCCTTCATTCTTCATTGATCTATGATCCTTGTTCATTCTTCATCGTTCATTCTTCATTGATCATTGATCCTTGTTCATTCTTCATCCTTCATTCTTCATTGATCTATGATCCTTGTTCATTCTTCATCGTTCATTCTTCATTGATCATTGATCCTTGTTCATTCTTCATCGTTCATTCTTCATTGATCATTGATCCTTGTTCATTCTTCATCATTCATTCTTCATTGATCATTGATTCTTGTTCATTCTTCATCGTTCATTGTTCATTGATCATTGATACTTGTTCATTCTTCATCCTTCATTCGTCATTGACCATTAATCCTTGTTCATTCTTCATCGTTCATTCTTCAGTGATCATTGATCCTTGTTCATTCTTCATCGTCCATTCTTCATTGATCATTGATCCTTGTTCATTCTTCATCGTTCATTCTTCACTGATCATTGATCCTTGTTCATTCTTCATCGTTCATTCTTCATTGATCATTGATGCTTGTTCATTCTTCATCCTTCATTCTTCATTGATCATTGATCCTTGTTCATTCTTCGTCGTTCATTCTTCATTGACCATTGATCCTTGTTCATTCTTCATCGTTCATTCTTCATTGATCATTGATCCTTGTTCATTCTTCATCCTTCATTCTTCATTGATCATTGTTCCTTGTTCATTCTTCATCATTCATTCGTCATTGATCATTCATCTTTGTTCATTCTTCATCGTTCATTCTTCATTGATCATTGATCCTTGTTCATTCTTCATCGTTCATTCTTCATTGATCATTGATCCTTGTTCATTCTTCATCTTTCATTCGTCATTGACCATTAATCCTTGTTCATTCTTCATCGTTCATTCTTCATTGATCATTGATCCTTGTTCATTCTTCATCGTTCATTCGTCATTGACCATTGATCCTTGTTCATTCTTCATCGTTCATTCTTCATTGATCATCGAACCTTGTTCATTCTTCATCCTTCATTCTTCATTGATCATTGATCCTTGTTCATTCTTCATTGACCATTGATCCTTGTTCATTCTTCATCGTTCATTCTTCATTAATCATTGATCCTTGTTCATTCTTCATCGTTCATTTGTTATGGATCATTGATCCTTGTTCATTCTTCATCATTCATTCTTCATTAATCATTGATCCTTGTTCATTCTTCATCGTTCATTCTTCATTGATCATTGATCCTTGTTCATTCTTCATCTTTCATTCGTCATTGACCATTGATCCTTGTTCATTCTTCATCGTTTATTCTTCATTGATCATTGATCCTTGTTCATTCTTCATCCTTCATTCTTCATTGATCATTGATCCTTGTTCATTTTTCATCGTTCATTCGTCATTGATCATTGATCCTTGTTCATTCTTCATCGTCCATTCTTCGTTGATCATTGATCCTTGTTCATTCTTCATCGTTCATTCTTCACTGATCATTGATCCTTGTTCATTCTTCATCGTTCATTCTTCATTGATCATTGATCCTTGTTCATTCTTCATCGTTCATTCGTCATTGACCATTAATCCTTGTTCATTCTTCATCGTTCATTCGTCATTGATCATTGATCCTTGTTCATTCTTCATCGTTCATTCTTCATTGATCATTGATCCTTGTTCATTCTTCATCGTTCATTCTTCATTGATCATTGATCCTTGTTCATTCTTCGTCGTTCATTCTTCATTGACCATTGATCCTTGTTCATTCTTCAGCGTTTATTCGTCATTGATCATTGATCCTTGTTCATTCTTCATCGTTCATTCGTCATTAATCATTGATCCTTGTTCATTCTTAATCGTTCGTTCTTCATTGATCATTGATCCTTGTTCATTCTTCATCGTTCATTCTTCACTGATCATTGATCCTTGTTCATTCTTCATCTTTCATTCTTCATTGATCATTGATCCTTATTCATTCTTCATCGTTCATTCTTCATTGATCATTGATCCTTGTTCATTCTTCATCGTTCATTCGTCATTGACCATTAATCCTTGTTCATTCTTCATCGTTCATTCGTCATTGATCATTGATCCTTGTTCATTCTTCGTCGTTCATTCTTCATTGACCATTGATCCTTGTTCATTGTTCATCGTTCATTCTTCATTGATCATTGATCCTTGTTCATTCTTCATCCTTCATTCTTCATTGATCTATGATCCTTGTTCATTCTTCATCGTTCATTCTTCATTGATCATTGATCCTTGTTCATTCTTCATCGTTCATTCTTCATTGATCATTGATCCTTGTTCATTCTTCATCATCCATTCTTCATTGATCATTGATCCTTGTTCATTCTTCATCGTTCATTCTTCATTGATCATTGATCCTTGTTCATTCTTCGTCGTTCATTCTTCATTGACCATTGATCCTTGTTCATTCTTCAGCGTTTATTCGTCATTGATCATTGATCCTTGTTCATTCTTCATCGTTCATTCGTCATTGACCATTGATCCTTGTTCATTCTTAATCGTTCGTTCTTCATTGATCATTGATCCTTGTTCATTCTTCATCGTTCATTCTTCACTGATCATTGATCCTTGTTCATTCTTCATCTTTCATTCTTCATTGATCATTGATCCTTGTTCATTCTTCATCCTTCATTCTTCATTGATCTATGATCCTTGTTCATTCTTCATCGTTCATTCTTCATTGATCATTGATCCTTGTTCATTCTTCGTCGTTCATTCTTCATTGACCATTGATCCTTGTTCATTCTTCATCGTTCATTCTTCATTGATCATTGATCCTTGTTCATTCTTCATCCTTCATTCTTCATTGATCTATGATCCTTGTTCATTCTTCATCGTTCATTCTTCATTGATCATTGATCCTTGTTCATTCTTCATCGTTCATTCTTCATTGATCATTGATCCTTGTTCATTCTTCATCATTCATTCTTCATTGATCATCCTTCATTCTTCATTGATCATTGATCCTTGTTCATTCTTCGTCGTTCATTCTTCATTGACCATTGATCCTTGTTCATTCTTCATCGTTCATTCTTCATTGATCATTGATCCTTGTTCATTCTTCATCCTTCATTCTTCATTGATCATTGTTCCTTGTTCATTCTTCATCATTCATTCGTCATTGATCATTCATCTTTGTTCATTCTTCATCGTTCATTCTTCATTGATCATTGATCCTTGTTCATTCTTCATCGTTCATTCTTCATTGATCATTGATCCTTGTTCATTCTTCATCTTTCATTCGTCATTGACCATTAATCCTTGTTCATTCTTCATCGTTCATTCTTCATTGATCATTGATCCTTGTTCATTCTTCATCGTTCATTCGTCATTGACCATTGATCCTTGTTCATTCTTCATCGTTCATTCTTCATTGATCATCGAACCTTGTTCATTCTTCGTCCTTCATTCTTCATTGATCATTGATCCTTGTTCATTCTTCATTGACCATTGATCCTTGTTCATTCTTCATCGTTCATTCTTCATTAATCATTGATCCTTGTTCATTCTTCATCGTTCATTCGTTATTGATCATTGATCCTTGTTCATTCTTCATCGTTCATTCTTCATTAATCATTGATCCTTGTTCATTCTTCATCGTTCATTCTTCATTGATCATTGATCCTTGTTCATTCTTCATCCTTCATTCTTCATTGATCTATGATCCTTGTTCATTCTTCATCGTTCATTCTTCATTGATCATTGATCCTTGTTCATTCTTCATCGTTCATTCTTCATTGATCATTGATCCTTGTTCATTCTTCATCATTCATTCTTCATTGATCATTGATCCTTGTTCATTCTTCATCGTTCATTCGTCATTGACCATTGATCCTTGTTCATTCTTGATCGTTCGTTCTTCATTGATCATTGATCCTTGTTCATTCTTCATCGTTCATTCTTCACTGATCATTGATCCTTGTTCATTCTTCATCTTTCATTCTTCATTGATCATTGATCCTTGTTCATTCTTCATCGTTCATTCTTCATTGATCATTGATCCTTGTTCATTCTTCATCGTTCATTCGTCATTGACCATTAATCCTTGTTCATTCTTCATCGTTCATTCGTCATTGATCATTGATCCTTGTTCATTCTTCATCGTTCATTCTTCATTGATCATTGATCCTTGTTCATTCTTCATCGTTCATTCTTCATTGATCATTGATCCTTGTTCATTCTTCGTCGTTCATTCTTCATTGACCATTGATCCTTGTTCATTCTTCAGCGTTTATTCGTCATTGATCATTGATCCTTGTTCATTCTTCATCGTTCATTCGTCATTGACCATTGATCCTTGTTCATTCTTAATCGTTCGTTCTTCATTGATCATTGATCCTTGTTCATTCTTCATCGTTCATTCTTCACTGATCATTGATCCTTGTTCATTCTTCATCTTTCATTCTTCATTGATCATTGATCCTTGTTCATTCTTCATCCTTCATTCTTCATTGATCTATGATCCTTGTTCATTCTTCATCGTTCATTCTTCATTGATCATTGATCCTTGTTCATTCTTCGTCGTTCATTCTTCATTGACCATTGATCCTTGTTCATTCTTCATCGTTCATTCTTCATTGATCATTGATCCTTGTTCATTCTTCATCCTTCATTCTTCATTGATCTATGATCCTTGTTCATTCTTCATCGTTCATTCTTCATTGATCATTGATCCTTGTTCATTCTTCATCGTTCATTCTTCATTGATCATTGATCCTTGTTCATTCTTCATCATTCATTCTTCATTGATCATCCTTCATTCTTCATTGATCATTGATCCTTGTTCATTCTTCGTCGTTCATTCTTCATTGACCATTGATCCTTGTTCATTCTTCATCGTTCATTCTTCATTGATCATTGATCCTTGTTCATTCTTCATCCTTCATTCTTCATTGATCATTGTTCCTTGTTCATTCTTCATCATTCATTCGTCATTGATCATTCATCTTTGTTCATTCTTCATCGTTCATTCTTCATTGATCATTGATCCTTGTTCATTCTTCATCGTTCATTCTTCATTGATCATTGATCCTTGTTCATTCTTCATCTTTCATTCGTCATTGACCATTAATCCTTGTTCATTCTTCATCGTTCATTCTTCATTGATCATTGATCCTTGTTCATTCTTCATCGTTCATTCGTCATTGACCATTGATCCTTGTTCATTCTTCATCGTTCATTCTTCATTGATCATCGAACCTTGTTCATTCTTCATCCTTCATTCTTCATTGATCATTGATCCTTGTTCATTCTTCATTGACCATTGATCCTTGTTCATTCTTCATTAATCATTGATCCTTGTTCATTCTTCATCGTTCATTCGTTATTGATCATTGATCCTTGTTCATTCTTCATCGTTCATTCTTCATTAATCATTGATCCTTGTTCATTCTTCATCGTTCATTCTTCATTGATCATTGATCCTTGTTCATTCTTCATCCTTCATTCTTCATTGATCTATGATCCTTGTTCATTCTTCATCGTTCATTCTTCATTGATCATTGATCCTTGTTCATTCTTCATCGTTCATTCTTCATTGATCATTGATCCTTGTTCATTCTTCATCATTCATTCTTCATTGATCATTGATCCTTGTTCATTCTTCATCGTTCATTCGTCATTGACCATTGATCCTTGTTCATTCTTGATCGTTCGTTCTTCATTGATCATTGATCCTTGTTCATTCTTCATCGTTCATTCTTCACTGATCATTGATCCTTGTTCATTCTTCATCTTTCATTCTTCATTGATCATTGATCCTTGTTCATTCTTCATCGTTCATTCTTCATTGATCATTGATCCTTGTTCATTCTTCATCGTTCATTCGTCATTGACCATTAATCCTTGTTCATTCTTCATCGTTCATTCGTCATTGATCATTGATCCTTGTTCATTCTTCATCGTTCATTCTTCATTGATCATTGATCCTTGTTCATTCTTCATCGTTCATTCTTCATTGATCATTGATCCTTGTTCATTCTTCGTCGTTCATTCTTCATTGACCATTGATCCTTGTTCATTCTTCAGCGTTTATTCGTCATTGATCATTGATCCTTGTTCATTCTTCATCGTTCATTCGTCATTGACCATTGATCCTTGTTCATTCTTAATCGTTCGTTCTTCATTGATCATTGATCCTTGTTCATTCTTCATCGTTCATTCTTCACTGATCATTGATCCTTGTTCATTCTTCATCTTTCATTCTTCATTGATCATTGATCCTTGTTCATTCTTCATCCTTCATTCTTCATTGATCTATGATCCTTGTTCATTCTTCATCGTTCATTCTTCATTGATCATTGATCCTTGTTCATTCTTCGTCGTTCATTCTTCATTGACCATTGATCCTTGTTCATTCTTCATCGTTCATTCTTCATTGATCATTGATCCTTGTTCATTCTTCATCCTTCATTCTTCATTGATCTATGATCCTTGTTCATTCTTCATCGTTCATTCTTCATTGATCATTGATCCTTGTTCATTCTTCATCGTTCATTCTTCATTGATCATTGATCCTTGTTCATTCTTCATCATTCATTCTTCATTGATCATCCTTCATTCTTCATTGATCATTGATCCTTGTTCATTCTTCGTCGTTCATTCTTCATTGACCATTGATCCTTGTTCATTCTTCATCGTTCATTCTTCATTGATCATTGATCCTTGTTCATTCTTCATCCTTCATTCTTCATTGATCATTGTTCCTTGTTCATTCTTCATCATTCATTCGTCATTGATCATTCATCTTTGTTCATTCTTCATCGTTCATTCTTCATTGATCATTGATCCTTGTTCATTCTTCATCGTTCATTCTTCATTGATCATTGATCCTTGTTCATTCTTCATCTTTCATTCGTCATTGACCATTAATCCTTGTTCATTCTTCATCGTTCATTCTTCATTGATCATTGATCCTTGTTCATTCTTCATCGTTCATTCGTCATTGACCATTGATCCTTGTTCATTCTTCATCGTTCATTCTTCATTGATCATCGAACCTTGTTCATTCTTCATCCTTCATTCTTCATTGATCATTGATCCTTGTTCATTCTTCATTGACCATTGATCCTTGTTCATTCTTCATCGTTCATTCTTCATTAATCATTGATCCTTGTTCATTCTTCATCGTTCATTCGTTATTGATCATTGATCCTTGTTCATTCTTCATCGTTCATTCTTCATTAATCATTGATCCTTGTTCATTCTTCATCGTTCATTCTTCATTGATCATTGATCCTTGTTCATTCTTCATCTTTCATTCGTCATTGACCATTGATCCTTGTTCATTCTTCATCGTTTATTCTTCATTGATCATTGATCCTTGTTCATTCTTCATCCTTCATTCTTCATTGATCATTGATCCTTGTTCATTTTTCATCGTTCATTCGTCATTGATCATTGATCCTTGTTCATTCTTCATCGTCCATTCTTCGTTGATCATTGATCCTTGTTCATTCTTCATCGTTCATTCTTCACTGATCATTGATCCTTGTTCATTCTTCATCGTTCATTCTTCATTGATCATTGATCCTTGTTCATTCTTCATCGTTCATTCGTCATTGACCATTAATCCTTGTTCATTCTTCATCGTTCATTCGTCATTGATCATTGATCCTTGTTCATTCTTCATCGTTCATTCTTCATTGATCATTGATCCTTGTTCATTCTTCATCGTTCATTCTTCATTGATCATTGATCCTTGTTCATTCTTCGTCGTTCATTCTTCATTGACCATTGATCCTTGTTCATTCTTCAGCGTTTATTCGTCATTGATCATTGATCCTTGTTCATTCTTCATCGTTCATTCGTCATTAATCATTGATCCTTGTTCATTCTTAATCGTTCGTTCTTCATTGATCATTGATCCTTGTTCATTCTTCATCGTTCATTCTTCACTGATCATTGATCCTTGTTCATTCTTCATCTTTCATTCTTCATTGATCATTGATCCTTGTTCATTCTTCATCGTTCATTCTTCATTGATCATTGATCCTTGTTCATTCTTCATCGTTCATTCGTCATTGACCATTAATCCTTGTTCATTCTTCATCGTTCATTCGTCATTGATCATTGATCCTTGTTCATTCTTCGTCGTTCATTCTTCATTGACCATTGATCCTTGTTCATTGTTCATCGTTCATTCTTCATTGATCATTGATCCTTGTTCATTCTTCATCCTTCATTCTTCATTGAACTATGATCCTTGTTCATTCTTCATCGTTCATTCTTCATTGATCATTGATCCTTGTTCATTCTTCGTCGTTCATTCTTCATTGACCATTGATCCTTGTTCATTCTTCAGCGTTTATTCGTCATTGATCATTGATCCTTGTTCATTCTTCATCGTTCATTCGTCATTGACCATTGATCCTTGTTCATTCTTAATCGTTCGTTCTTCATTGATCATTGATCCTTGTTCATTCTTCATCGTTCATTCTTCACTGATCATTGATCCTTGTTCATTCTTCATCTTTCATTCTTCATTGATCATTGATCCTTGTTCATTCTTCATCCTTCATTCTTCATTGATCTATGATCCTTGTTCATTCTTCATCGTTCATTCTTCATTGATCATTGATCCTTGTTCATTCTTCGTCGTTCATTCTTCATTGACCATTGATCCTTGTTCATTCTTCATCGTTCATTCTTCATTGATCATTGATCCTTGTTCATTCTTCATCCTTCATTCTTCATTGATCTATGATCCTTGTTCATTCTTCATCGTTCATTCTTCATTGATCATTGATCCTTGTTCATTCTTCATCGTTCATTCTTCATTGATCATTGATCCTTGTTCATTCTTCATCATTCATTCTTCATTGATCATCCTTCATTCTTCATTGATCATTGATCCTTGTTCATTCTTCGTCGTTCATTCTTCATTGACCATTGATCCTTGTTCATTCTTCATCGTTCATTCTTCATTGATCATTGATCCTTGTTCATTCTTCATCCTTCATTCTTCATTGATCATTGTTCCTTGTTCATTCTTCATCATTCATTCGTCATTGATCATTCATCTTTGTTCATTCTTCATCGTTCATTCTTCATTGATCATTGATCCTTGTTCATTCTTCATCGTTCATTCTTCATTGATCATTGATCCTTGTTCATTCTTCATCGTTCATTCGTCATTGACCATTGATCCTTGTTCATTCTTCATCGTTCATTCTTCATTGATCATCGAACCTTGTTCATTCTTCATCCTTCATTCTTCATTGATCATTGATCCTTGTTCATTCTTCATTGACCATTGATCCTTGTTCATTCTTCATCGTTCATTCTTCATTAATCATTGATCCTTGTTCATTCTTCATCGTTCATTCGTTATTGATCATTGATCCTTGTTCATTCTTCATCGTTCATTCTTCATTAATCATTGATCCTTGTTCATTCTTCATCGTTCATTCTTCATTGATCATTGATCCTTGTTCATTCTTCATCTTTCATTCGTCATTGACCATTGATCCTTGTTCATTCTTCATCGTTTATTCTTCATTGATCATTGATCCTTGTTCATTCTTCATCCTTCATTCTTCATTGATCATTGATCCTTGTTCATTTTTCATCGTTCATTCGTCATTGATCATTGATCCTTGTTCATTCTTCATCGTCCATTCTTCGTTGATCATTGATCCTTGTTCATTCTTCATCGTTCATTCTTCACTGATCATTGATCCTTGTTCATTCTTCATCGTTCATTCTTCATTGATCATTGATCCTTGTTCATTCTTCATCGTTCATTCGTCATTGACCATTAATCCTTGTTCATTCTTCATCGTTCATTCGTCATTGATCATTGATCCTTGTTCATTCTTCATCGTTCATTCTTCATTGATCATTGATCCTTGTTCATTCTTCATCGTTCATTCTTCATTGATCATTGATCCTTGTTCATTCTTCGTCGTTCATTCTTCATTGACCATTGATCCTTGTTCATTCTTCAGCGTTTATTCGTCATTGATCATTGATCCTTGTTCATTCTTCATCGTTCATTCGTCATTAATCATTGATCCTTGTTCATTCTTAATCGTTCGTTCTTCATTGATCATTGATCCTTGTTCATTCTTCATCGTTCATTCTTCACTGATCATTGATCCTTGTTCATTCTTCATCTTTCATTCTTCATTGATCATTGATCCTTGTTCATTCTTCATCGTTCATTCTTCATTGATCATTGATCCTTGTTCATTCTTCATCGTTCATTCGTCATTGACCATTAATCCTTGTTCATTCTTCATCGTTCATTCGTCATTGATCATTGATCCTTGTTCATTCTTCGTCGTTCATTCTTCATTGACCATTGATCCTTGTTCATTGTTCATCGTTCATTCTTCATTGATCATTGATCCTTGTTCATTCTTCATCCTTCATTCTTCATTGATCTATGATCCTTGTTCATTCTTCATCGTTCATTCTTCATTGATCATTGATCCTTGTTCATTCTTCATCGTTCATTCTTCATTGATCATTGATCCTTGTTCATTCTTCATCATTCATTCTTCATTGATCATTGATCCTTGTTCATTCTTCATCGTTCATTCGTCATTGACCATTGATCCTTGTTCATTCTTGATCGTTCGTTCTTCATTGATCATTGATCCTTGTTCATTCTTCATCGTTCATTCTTCACTGATCATTGATCCTTGTTCATTCTTCATCTTTCATTCTTCATTGATCATTGATCCTTGTTCATTCTTCATCGTTCATTCTTCATTGATCATTGATCCTTGTTCATTCTTCATCGTTCATTCGTCATTGACCATTAATCCTTGTTCATTCTTCATCGTTCATTCGTCATTGATCATTGATCCTTGTTCATTCTTCATCGTTCATTCTTCATTGATCATTGATCCTTGTTCATTCTTCATCGTTCATTCTTCATTGATCATTGATCCTTGTTCATTCTTCGTCGTTCATTCTTCATTGACCATTGATCCTTGTTCATTCTTCAGCGTTTATTCGTCATTGATCATTGATCCTTGTTCATTCTTCATCGTTCATTCGTCATTGACCATTGATCCTTGTTCATTCTTAATCGTTCGTTCTTCATTGATCATTGATCCTTGTTCATTCTTCATCGTTCATTCTTCACTGATCATTGATCCTTGTTCATTCTTCATCTTTCATTCTTCATTGATCATTGATCCTTGTTCATTCTTCATCCTTCATTCTTCATTGATCTATGATCCTTGTTCATTCTTCATCGTTCATTCTTCATTGATCATTGATCCTTGTTCATTCTTCGTCGTTCATTCTTCATTGACCATTGATCCTTGTTCATTCTTCATCGTTCATTCTTCATTGATCATTGATCCTTGTTCATTCTTCATCCTTCATTCTTCATTGATCTATGATCCTTGTTCATTCTTCATCGTTCATTCTTCATTGATCATTGATCCTTGTTCATTCTTCATCGTTCATTCTTCATTGATCATTGATCCTTGTTCATTCTTCATCATTCATTCTTCATTGATCATTGATCCTTGTTCATTCTTCATCGTTCATTGTTCATTGATCATTGATACTTGTTCATTCTTCATCCTTCATTCGTCATTGACCATTAATCCTTGTTCATTCTTCATCGTTCATTCTTCAGTGATCATTGATCCTTGTTCATTCTTCATCGTCCATTCTTCATTGATCATTGATCCTTGTTCATTCTTCATCGTTCATTCTTCACTGATCATTGATCCTTGTTCATTCTTCATCGTTCATTCTTCATTGATCATTGATGCTTGTTCATTCTTCATCCTTCATTCTTCATTGATCATTGATCCTTGTTCATTCTTCGTCGTTCATTCTTCATTGACCATTGATCCTTGTTCATTCTTCATCGTTCATTCTTCATTGATCATTGATCCTTGTTCATTCTTCATCCTTCATTCTTCATTGATCATTGTTCCTTGTTCATTCTTCATCATTCATTCGTCATTGATCATTCATCTTTGTTCATTCTTCATCGTTCATTCTTCATTGATCATTGATCCTTGTTCATTCTTCATCGTTCATTCTTCATTGATCATTGATCCTTGTTCATTCTTCATCTTTCATTCGTCATTGACCATTAATCCTTGTTCATTCTTCATCGTTCATTCTTCATTGATCATTGATCCTTGTTCATTCTTCATCGTTCATTCGTCATTGACCATTGATCCTTGTTCATTCTTCATCGTTCATTCTTCATTGATCATCGAACCTTGTTCATTCTTCATCCTTCATTCTTCATTGATCATTGATCCTTGTTCATTCTTCATTGACCATTGATCCTTGTTCATTCTTCATCGTTCATTCTTCATTAATCATTGATCCTTGTTCATTCTTCATCGTTCATTCGTTATTGATCATTGATCCTTGTTCATTCTTCATCGTTCATTCTTCATTAATCATTGATCCTTGTTCATTCTTCATCGTTCATTCTTCATTGATCATTGATCCTTGTTCATTCTTCATCTTTCATTCGTCATTGACCATTGATCCTTGTTCATTCTTCATCGTTTATTCTTCATTGATCATTGATCCTTGTTCATTCTTCATCCTTCATTCTTCATTGATCATTGATCCTTGTTCATTTTTCATCGTTCATTCGTCATTGATCATTGATCCTTGTTCATTCTTCATCGTCCATTCTTCGTTGATCATTGATCCTTGTTCATTCTTCATCGTTCATTCTTCACTGATCATTGATCCTTGTTCATTCTTCATCGTTCATTCTTCATTGATCATTGATCCCTGTTCATTCTTCATCGTTCATTCGTCATTGACCATTAATCCTTGTTCATTCTTCATCGTTCATTCGTCATTGATCATTGATCCTTGTTCATTCTTCATCGTTCATTCTTCATTGATCATTGATCCTTGTTCATTCTTCATCGTTCATTCTTCATTGATCATTGATCCTTGTTCATTCTTCGTCGTTCATTCTTCATTGACCATTGATCCTTGTTCATTCTTCAGCGTTTATTCGTCATTGATCATTGATCCTTGTTCATTCTTCATCGTTCATTCGTCATTAATCATTGATCCTTGTTCATTCTTAATCGTTCGTTCTTCATTGATCATTGATCCTTGTTCATTCTTCATCGTTCATTCTTCACTGATCATTGATCCTTGTTCATTCTTCATCTTTCATTCTTCATTGATCATTGATCCTTGTTCATTCTTCATCGTTCATTCTTCATTGATCATTGATCCTTGTTCATTCTTCATCGTTCATTCGTCATTGACCATTAATCCTTGTTCATTCTTCATCGTTCATTCGTCATTGATCATTGATCCTTGTTCATTCTTCGTCGTTCATTCTTCATTGACCATTGATCCTTGTTCATTCTTCATCGTTCATTCTTCATTGATCATTGATCCTTGTTCATTCTTCATCCTTCATTCTTCATTGATCTATGATCCTTGTTCATTCTTCATCGTTCATTCTTCATTGATCATTGATCCTTGTTCATTCTTCATCGTTCATTCTTCATTGATCATTGATCCTTGTTCATTCTTCATCATTCATTCTTCATTGATCATTGATCCTTGTTCATTCTTCATCGTTCATTCGTCATTGACCATTGATCCTTGTTCATTCTTAATCGTTCGTTCTTCATTGATCATTGATCCTTGTTCATTCTTCATCGTTCATTCTTCACTGATCATTGATCCTTGTTCATTCTTCATCTTTCATTCTTCATTGATCATTGATCCTTGTTCATTCTTCATCGTTCATTCTTCATTGATCATTGATCCTTGTTCATTCTTCATCGTTCATTCGTCATTGACCATTAATCCTTGTTCATTCTTCATCGTTCATTCGTCATTGATCATTGATCCTTGTTCATTCTTCATCGTTCATTCTTCATTGATCATTGATCCTTGTTCATTCTTCATCGTTCATTCTTCATTGATCATTGATCCTTGTTCATTCTTCATCGTTCATTCTTCATTGATCATTGATCCTTGTTCATTCTTCATCGTTCATTCTTCATTGATCATTGATCCTTGTTCATTCTTCATCGTTCATTCGTCATTGACCATTGATCCTTGTTCATTCTTCATCGTTCATTCTTCATTGATCATTGATCCTTGTTCATTCTTCATCGTTCATTCTTCATTGATCATTGATCCTTGTTCATTCTTCATCGTTCATTCTTCATTGATCATTGATCCTTGTTCATTCTTCATCGTTCATTCTTCACTGATCATTGATCCTTGTTCATTCTTCATCATTCATTCTTCATTGATCATTGATCCTTGTTCATTCTTCATCGTTCATTCGTCATTGACCATTGATCCTTGTTCATTCTTAATCGTTCGTTCTTCATTGATCATTGATCCTTGTTCATTCTTCATCGTTCATTCTTCACTGATCATTGATCCTTGTTCATTCTTCATCTTTCATTCTTCATTGATCATTGATCCTTGTTCATTCTTCATCGTTCATTCTTCATTGATCATTGATCCTTGTTCATTCTTCATCGTTCATTCGTCAATGACCATTAATCCTTGTTCATTCTTCATCGTTCATTCGTCATTGATCATTGATCCTTGTTCATTCTTCATCGTTCATTCTTCATTGATCATTGATCCTTGTTCATTCTTCATCGTTCATTCTTCATTGATCATTGATCCTTGTTCATTCTTCGTCGTTCATTCTTCATTGACCATTGATCCTTGTTCATTCTTCAGCGTTTATTCGTCATTGATCATTGATCCTTGTTCATTCTTCATCGTTCATTCGTCATTAATCATTGATCCTTGTTCATTCTTAATCGTTCGTTCTTCATTGATCATTGATCCTTGTTCATTCTTCATCGTTCATTCTTCACTGATCATTGATCCTTGTTCATTCTTCATCTTTCATTCTTCATTGATCATTGATCCTTGTTCATTCTTCATCGTTCATTCTTCATTGATCATTGATCCTTGTTCATTCTTCATCGTTCATTCGTCATTGACCATTAATCCTTGTTCATTCTTCATCGTTCATTCGTCATTGATCATTGATCCTTGTTCATTCTTCATCGTTCATTCTTCATTGATCATTGATCCTTGTTCATTCTTCATCGTTCATTCTTCACTGATCATTGATCCTTGTTCATTCTTCATCTTTCATTCTTCATTGATCATTGATCCTTGTTCATTCTTCATCGTTCATTCTTCATTGATCATTGATCCTTGTTCATTCTTCATCGTTCATTCGTCATTGACCATTAATCCTTGTTCATTCTTCATCGTTCATTCGTCATTGATCATCGATCCTTGTTCATTCTTCATCGTTCATTCTTCATTGATCATTGATCCTTGTTCATTCTTCATCGTTCATTCTTCATTGATCATTGATCCTTGTTCATTCTTCATCGTTCATTCTTCATTGATCATTGATCCTTGTTCATTCTTCATCGTTCATTCTTCATTGATCATTGATCCTTGTTCATTCTTCATCGTTCATTCGTCATTGACCATTGATCCTTGTTCATTCTTCATCGTTCATTCTTCATTGATCATTGATCCTTGTTCATTCTTCATCGTTCATTCTTCATTGATCATTGATCCTTGTTCATTCTTCATCGTTCATTCTTCATTGATCATTGATCCTTGTTCATTCTTCATCGTTCATTCTTCACTGATCATTGATCCTTGTTCATTCTTCATCATTCATTCTTCATTGATCATTGATCCTTGTTCATTCTTCATCGTTCATTCGTCATTGACCATTGATCCTTGTTCATTCTTAATCGTTCGTTCTTCATTGATCATTGATCCTTGTTCATTCTTCATCGTTCATTCTTCACTGATCATTGATCCTTGTTCATTCTTCATCTTTCATTCTTCATTGATCATTGATCCTTGTTCATTCTTCATCGTTCATTCTTCATTGATCATTGATCCTTGTTCATTCTTCATCGTTCATTCGTCAATGACCATTAATCCTTGTTCATTCTTCATCGTTCATTCGTCATTGATCATTGATCCTTGTTCATTCTTCATCGTTCATTCTTCATTGATCATTGATCCTTGTTCATTCTTCATCGTTCATTCTTCATTGATCATTGATCCTTGTTCATTCTTCGTCGTTCATTCTTCATTGACCATTGATCCTTGTTCATTCTTCAGCGTTTATTCGTCATTGATCATTGATCCTTGTTCATTCTTCATCGTTCATTCGTCATTAATCATTGATCCTTGTTCATTCTTAATCGTTCGTTCTTCATTGATCATTGATCCTTGTTCATTCTTCATCGTTCATTCTTCACTGATCATTGATCCTTGTTCATTCTTCATCTTTCATTCTTCATTGATCATTGATCCTTGTTCATTCTTCATCGTTCATTCTTCATTGATCATTGATCCTTGTTCATTCTTCATCGTTCATTCGTCATTGACCATTAATCCTTGTTCATTCTTCATCGTTCATTCGTCATTGATCATTGATCCTTGTTCATTCTTCATCGTTCATTCTTCATTGATCATTGATCCTTGTTCATTCTTCATCGTTCATTCTTCATTGATCATTGATCCTTGTTCATTCTTCATCGTTCATTCTTCATTGATCATTGATCCTTGTTCATTCTTCATCGTTCATTCTTCATTGATCATTGATCCTTGTTCATTCTTCATCGTTCATTCGTCATTGACCATTGATCCTTGTTCATTCTTCATCGTTCATTCTTCATTGATCATTGATCCTTGTTCATTCTTCATCGTTCATTCTTCATTGATCATTGATCCTTGTTCATTCTTCATCGTTCATTCTTCATTGATCATTGATCCTTGTTCATTCTTCATCGTTCATTCTTCACTGATCATTGATCCTTGTTCATTCTTCATCATTCATTCTTCATTGATCATTGATCCTTGTTCATTCTTCATCGTTCATTCGTCATTGACCATTGATCCTTGTTCATTCTTAATCGTTCGTTCTTCATTGATCATTGATCCTTGTTCATTCTTCATCGTTCATTCTTCACTGATCATTGATCCTTGTTCATTCTTCATCGTTCATTCTTCATTGATCATTGATCCTTGTTCATTCTTCATCGTTCATTCTTCATTGATCATTGATCCTTGTTCATTCTTCATCGTTCATTCTTCATTGATCATTGATCCTTGTTCATTCTTCATCGTTCATTCTTCACTGATCATTGATCCTTGTTCATTCTTCATCATTCATTCTTCATTGATCATTGATCCTTGTTCATTCTTCATCGTTCATTCGTCATTGACCATTGATCCTTGTTCATTCTTAATCGTTCGTTCTTCATTGATCATTGATCCTTGTTCATTCTTCATCGTTCATTCTTCACTGATCATTGATCCTTGTTCATTCTTAATCGTTCGTTCTTCATTGATCATTGATCCTTGTTCATTCTTCATCGTTCATTCTTCACTGATCATTGATCCTTGTTCATTCTTCATCTTTCATTCTTCATTGATCATTGATCCTTGTTCATTCTTCATCGTTCATTCTTCATTGATCATTGATCCTTGTTCATTCTTCATCGTTCATTCGTCATTGACCATTAATCCTTGTTCATTCTTCATCGTTCATTCGTCATTGATCATTGATCCTTGTTCATTCTTCGTCGTTCATTCTTCATTGACCATTGATCCTTGTTCATTCTTCATCGTTCATTCTTCATTGATCATTGATCCTTGTTCATTCTTCATCCTTCATTCTTCATTGATCTATGATCCTTGTTCATTCTTCATCGTTCATTCTTCATTGATCATTGATCCTTGTTCATTCTTCATCGTTCATTCTTCATTGATCATTGATCCTTGTTCATTCTTCATCATTCATTCTTCATTGATCATTGATCCTTGTTCATTCTTCATCGTTCATTCGTCATTGACCATTGATCCTTGTTCATTCTTAATCGTTCGTTCTTCATTGATCATTGATCCTTGTTCATTCTTCATCGTTCATTCTTCACTGATCATTGATCCTTGTTCATTCTTCATCTTTCATTCTTCATTGATCATTGATCCTTGTTCATTCTTCATCGTTCATTCTTCATTGATCATTGATCCTTGTTCATTCTTCATCGTTCATTCGTCATTGACCATTAATCCTTGTTCATTCTTCATCGTTCATTCGTCATTGATCATTGATCCTTGTTCATTCTTCATCGTTCATTCTTCATTGATCATTGATCCTTGTTCATTCTTCATCGTTCATTCTTCATTGATCATTGATCCTTGTTCATTCTTCATCGTTCATTCTTCATTGATCATTGATCCTTGTTCATTCTTCATCGTTCATTCTTCATTGATCATTGATCCTTGTTCATTCTTCATTGTTCATTCGTCATTGACCATTGATCCTTGTTCATTCTTCATCGTTCATTCTTCATTGATCATTGATCCTTGTTCATTCTTCATCGTTCATTCTTCATTGATCATTGATCCTTGTTCATTCTTCATCGTTCATTCTTCATTGATCATTGATCCTTGTTCATTCTTCATCGTTCATTCTTCACTGATCATTGATCCTTGTTCATTCTTCATCATTCATTCTTCATTGATCATTGATCCTTGTTCATTCTTCATCGTTCATTCGTCATTGACCATTGATCCTTGTTCATTCTTAATCGTTCGTTCTTCATTGATCATTGATCCTTGTTCATTCTTCATCGTTCATTCTTCACTGATCATTGATCCTTGTTCATTCTTCATCTTTCATTCTTCATTGATCATTGATCCTTGTTCATTCTTCATCGTTCATTCTTCATTGATCATTGATCCTTGTTCATTCTTCATCGTTCATTCGTCAATGACCATTAATCCTTGTTCATTCTTCATCGTTCATTCGTCATTGATCATTGATCCTTGTTCATTCTTCATCGTTCATTCTTCATTGATCATTGATCCTTGTTCATTCTTCATCGTTCATTCTTCATTGATCATTGATCCTTGTTCATTCTTCGTCGTTCATTCTTCATTGACCATTGATCCTTGTTCATTCTTCAGCGTTTATTCGTCATTGATCATTGATCCTTGTTCATTCTTCATCGTTCATTCGTCATTAATCATTGATCCTTGTTCATTCTTAATCGTTCGTTCTTCATTGATCATTGATCCTTGTTCATTCTTCATCGTTCATTCTTCACTGATCATTGATCCTTGTTCATTCTTCATCTTTCATTCTTCATTGATCATTGATCCTTGTTCATTCTTCATCGTTCATTCTTCATTGATCATTGATCCTTGTTCATTCTTCATCGTTCATTCGTCATTGACCATTAATCCTTGTTCATTCTTCATCGTTCATTCGTCATTGATCATTGATCCTTGTTCATTCTTCGTCGTTCATTCTTCATTGACCATTGATCCTTGTTCATTCTTCATCGTTCATTCTTCATTGATCATTGATCCTTGTTCATTCTTCATCCTTCATTCTTCATTGATCATTGATCCTTGTTCATTCTTCATCGTTCATTCTTCATTGATCATTGATCCTTGTTCATTCTTCATCGTTCATTCTTCATTGATCATTGATCCTTGTTCATTCTTCATCATTCATTCTTCATTGATCATTGATCCTTGTTCATTCTTCATCGTTCATTCGTCATTGACCATTGATCCTTGTTCATTCTTAATCGTTCGTTCTTCATTGATCATTGATCCTTGTTCATTCTTCATCGTTCATTCTTCACTGATCATTGATCCTTGTTCATTCTTCATCTTTCATTCTTCATTGATCATTGATCCTTGTTCATTCTTCATCGTTCATTCTTCATTGATCATTGATCCTTGTTCATTCTTCATCGTTCATTCGTCATTGACCATTAATACTTGTTCATTCTTCATCGTTCATTCGTCATTGATCATTGATCCTTGTTCATTCTTCATCGTTCATTCTTCATTGATCATTGATCCTTGTTCATTCTTCATCGTTCATTCTTCATTGATCATTGATCCTTGTTCATTCTTCGTCGTTCATTCTTCATTGACCATTGATCCTTGTTCATTCTTCAGCGTTTATTCGTCATTGATCATTGATCCTTGTTCATTCTTCATCGTTCATTCGTCATTGACCATTGATCCTTGTTCATTCTTAATCGTTCGTTCTTCATTGATCATTGATCCTTGTTCATTCTTCATCGTTCATTCTTCACTGATCATTGATCCTTGTTCATTCTTCATCTTTCATTCTTCATTGATCATTGATCCTTGTTCATTCTTCATCGTTCATTCTTCATTGATCATTGATCCTTGTTCATTCTTCATCGTTCATTCTTCATTGATCATTGATCCTTGTTCATTCTTCGTCGTTCATTCTTCATTGACCATTGATCCTTGTTCATTCTTCAGCGTTTATTCGTCATTGATCATTGATCCTTGTTCTTTCTTCATCGTTCATTCTTCATTGATCATTGATCCTTGTTCATTCTTCATCGTTCATTCTTCATTGATCATTGATCCTTGTTCATTCTTCATCATTCATTCTTCATTGATCATTGATCCTTGTTCATTCTTCATCGTTCATTCGTCATTGACCATTGATCCTTGTTCATTCTTAATCGTTCGTTCTTCATTGATCATTGATCCTTGTTCATTATTCATCGTTCATTCTTCACTGATCATTGATCCTTGTTCATTCTTCATCGTTCATTCTTCATTGATCATTGATCCTTGTTCATTCTTCATCGTTCATTCGTCATTGACCATTAATACTTGTTCATTCTTCATCGTTCATTCGTCATTGATCATTGATCCTTGTTCATTCTTCATCGTTCATTCTTCATTGATCATTGATCCTTGTTCATTCTTCATCGTTCATTCTTCACTGATCATTGATCCTTGTTCATTCTTCATCGTTCATTCTTCATTGATCATTGATCCTTGTTCATTCTTCATCGTTCATTCGTCATTGACCATTAATCCTTGTTCATTCTTCATCGTTCATTCGTCATTGATCATTGATCCTTATTCATTCTTCATCGTTCATTCTTCATTGATCATTGATCCTTGTTCATTCTTCATCGTTCATTCTTCATTGATCATTGATCCTTGTTCATTCTTCGTCGTTCATTCTTCATTGACCATTGATCCTTGTTCATTCTTCAGCGTTTATTCGTCATTGATCATTGATCCTTGTTCATTCTTCATCGTTCATTCGTCATTAATCATTGATCCTTGTTCATTCTTAATCGTTCGTTCTTCATTGATCATTGATCCTTGTTCATTCTTCATCGTTCATTCTTCACTGATCATTGATCCTTGTTCATTCTTCATCTTTCATTCTTCATTGATCATTGATCCTTGTTCATTCTTCATCGTTCATTCTTCATTGATCATTGATCCTTGTTCATTCTTCATCGTTCATTCGTCATTGACCATTAATCCTTGTTCATTCTTCATCGTTCATTCGTCATTGATCATTGATCCTTGTTCATTCTTCGTCGTTCATTCTTCATTGACCATTGATCCTTGTTCATTCTTCATCGTTCATTCTTCATTGATCATTGATCCTTGTTCATTCTTCATCCTTCATTCTTCATTGATCTATGATCCTTGTTCATTCTTCATCGTTCATTCTTCATTGATCATTGATCCTTGTTCATTCTTCATCGTTCATTCGTCATTGACCATTGATCCTTCTTCATTCTTAATCGTTCGTTCTTCATTGATCATTGATCCTTGTTCATTCTTCATCGTTCATTCTTCACTGATCATTGATCCTTGTTCATTCTTCATCGTTCATTCTTCACTGATCATTGATCCTTGTTCATTCTTCATCTTTCATTCTTCATTGATCATTGATCCTTGTTCATTCTTCATCGTTCATTCTTCATTGATCATTGATCCTTGTTCATTCTTCATCGTTCATTCTTCATTGATCATTGATCCTTGTTCATTCTTCGTCGTTCATTCTTCATTGACCATTGATCCTTGTTCATTCTTCAGCGTTTATTCCTCATTGATCATTGATCCTTGTTCATTCTTCATCGTTCATTCGTCATTAATCATTGATCCTTGTTCATTCTTAATCGTTCGTTCTTCATTGATCATTGATCCTTGTTCATTCTTCATCGTTCATTCTTCACTGATCATTGATCCTTGTTCATTCTTCATCTTTCATTCTTCATTGATCATTGATCCTTGTTCATTCTTCATCGTTCATTCTTCATTGATCATTGAACCTTGTTCATTCTTCATCGTTCATTCGTCATTGACCATTAATCCTTGTTCATTCTTCATCGTTCATTCGTCATTGATCATTGATCCTTGTTCATTCTTCGTCGTTCATTCTTCATTGACCATTGATCCTTGTTCATTCTTCATCGTTCATTCTTCATTGATCATTGATCCTTGTTCATTCTTCATCCTTCATTCTTCATTGATCTATGATCCTTGTTCATTCTTCATCGTTCATTCTTCATTGATCATTGATCCTTGTTCATTCTTCATCGTTCATTCGTCATTGACCATTGATCCTTGTTCATTCTTAATCGTTCGTTCTTCATTGATCATTGATCCTTGTTCATTCTTCATCGTTCATTCTTCACTGATCATTGATCCTTGTTCATTCTTCATCTTTCATTCTTCATTGATCATTGATCCTTGTTCATTCTTCATCGTTCATTCTTCATTGATCATTGATCCTTGTTCATTCTTCGTCGTTCATTCTTCATTGACCATTGATCCTTGTTCATTCTTCAGCGTTTATTCGTCATTGATCATTGATCCTTGTTCATTCTTCATCGTTCATTCGTCATTGACCATTAATACTTGTTCATTCTTCATCGTTCATTCGTCATTGATCATTGATCCTTGTTCATTCTTCATCGTTCATTCTTCATTGATCATTGATCCTTGTTCATTCTTCATCGTTCATTCTTCATTGATCATTGATCCTTGTTCATTCTTCGTCGTTCATTCTTCATTGACCATTGATCCTTGTTCATTCTTCAGCGTTTATTCGTCATTGATCATTGATCCTTGTTCATTCTTCATCGTTCATTCGTCATTGACCATTGATCCTTGTTCATTCTTAATCGTTCGTTCTTCATTGATCATTGATCCTTGTTCATTCTTCATCGTTCATTCTTCACTGATCATTGATCCTTGTTCATTCTTCATCTTTCATTCTTCATTGATCATTGATCCTTGTTCATTCTTCATCGTTCATTCTTCATTGATCATTGATCCTTGTTCATTCTTCATCGTTCATTCTTCATTGATCATTGATCCTTGTTCATTCTTCGTCGTTCATTCTTCATTGACCATTGATCCTTGTTCATTCTTCAGCGTTTATTCGTCATTGATCATTGATCCTTGTTCTTTCTTCATCGTTCATTCTTCATTGATCATTGATCCTTGTTCATTCTTCATCGTTCATTCTTCATTGATCATTGATCCTTGTTCATTCTTCATCATTCATTCTTCATTGATCATTGATCCTTGTTCATTCTTCATCGTTCATTCGTCATTGACCATTGATCCTTGTTCATTCTTAATCGTTCGTTCTTCATTGATCATTGATCCTTGTTCATTCTTCATCGTTCATTCTTCACTGATCATTGATCCTTGTTCATTCTTCATCTTTCATTCTTCATTGATCATTGATCCTTGTTCATTCTTCATCGTTCATTCTTCATTGATCATTGATCCTTGTTCATTCTTCATCGTTCATTCGTCATTGACCATTAATCCTTGTTCATTCTTCATCGTTCATTCGTCATTGATCATTGATCCTTGTTCATTCTTCATCGTTCATTCTTAATTGATCATTGATCCTTGTTCATTCTTCATCGTTCATTCTTCATTGATCATTGATCCTTGTTCATTCTTCATCGTTCATTCTTCATTGATCATTGATCCTTGTTCATTCTTCATCGTTCATTCTTCATTGATCATTGATCCTTGTTCATTCTTCATTGTTCATTCGTCATTGACCATTGATCCTTGTTCATTCTTCATCGTTCATTCTTCATTGATCATTGATCCTTGTTCTTTCTTCATCGTTCATTCTTCATTGATCATTGATCCTTGTTCATTCTTCATCGTTCATTCTTCATTGATCATTGATCCTTGTTCATTCTTCATCGTTCATTCTTCACTGATCATTGATCCTTGTTCATTCTTCATCATTCATTCTTCATTGATCATTGATCCTTGTTCATTCTTCATCGTTCATTCGTCATTGACCATTGATCCTTGTTCATTCTTAATCGTTCGTTCTTCATTGATCATTGATCCTTGTTCATTCTTCATCGTTCATTCTTCACTGATCATTGATCCTTGTTCATTCTTCATCTTTCATTCTTCATTGATCATTGATCCTTGTTCATTCTTCATCGTTCATTCTTCATTGATCATTGATCCTTGTTCATTCTTCATCGTTCATTCGTCAATGACCATTAATCCTTGTTCATTCTTCATCGTTCATTCGTCATTGATCATTGATCCTTGTTCATTCTTCATCGTTCATTCTTCATTGATCATTGATCCTTGTTCATTCTTCATCGTTCATTCTTCATTGATCATTGATCCTTGTTCATTCTTCGTCGTTCATTCTTCATTGACCATTGATCCTTGTTCATTCTTCAGCGTTTATTCGTCATTGATCATTGATCCTTGTTCATTCTTCATCGTTCATTCGTCATTAATCATTGATCCTTGTTCATTCTTAATCGTTCGTTCTTCATTGATCATTGATCCTTGTTCATTCTTCATCGTTCATTCTTCACTGATCATTGATCCTTGTTCATTCTTCATCTTTCATTCTTCATTGATCATTGATCCTTGTTCATTCTTCATCGTTCATTCTTCATTGATCATTGATCCTTGTTCATTCTTCATCGTTCATTCGTCATTGACCATTAATCCTTGTTCATTCTTCATCGTTCATTCGTCATTGATCATTGATCCTTGTTCATTCTTCGTCGTTCATTCTTCATTGACCATTGATCCTTGTTCATTCTTCATCGTTCATTCTTCATTGATCATTGATCCTTGTTCATTCTTCATCCTTCATTCTTCATTGATCATTGATCCTTGTTCATTCTTCATCGTTCATTCTTCATTGATCATTGATCCTTGTTCATTCTTCATCGTTCATTCTTCATTGATCATTGATCCTTGTTCATTCTTCATCATTCATTCTTCATTGATCATTGATCCTTGTTCATTCTTCATCGTTCATTCGTCATTGACCATTGATCCTTGTTCATTCTTAATCGTTCGTTCTTCATTGATCATTGATCCTTGTTCATTCTTCATCGTTCATTCTTCACTGATCATTGATCCTTGTTCATTCTTCATCTTTCATTCTTCATTGATCATTGATCCTTGTTCATTCTTCATCGTTCATTCTTCATTGATCATTGATCCTTGTTCATTCTTCATCGTTCATTCGTCATTGACCATTAATACTTGTTCATTCTTCATCGTTCATTCGTCATTGATCATTGATCCTTGTTCATTCTTCATCGTTCATTCTTCATTGATCATTGATCCTTGTTCATTCTTCATCGTTCATTCTTCATTGATCATTGATCCTTGTTCATTCTTCGTCGTTCATTCTTCATTGACCATTGATCCTTGTTCATTCTTCAGCGTTTATTCGTCATTGATCATTGATCCTTGTTCATTCTTCATCGTTCATTCGTCATTGACCATTGATCCTTGTTCATTCTTAATCGTTCGTTCTTCATTGATCATTGATCCTTGTTCATTCTTCATCGTTCATTCTTCACTGATCATTGATCCTTGTTCATTCTTCATCTTTCATTCTTCATTGATCATTGATCCTTGTTCATTCTTCATCGTTCATTCTTCATTGATCATTGATCCTTGTTCATTCTTCATCGTTCATTCTTCATTGATCATTGATCCTTGTTCATTCTTCGTCGTTCATTCTTCATTGACCATTGATCCTTGTTCATTCTTCAGCGTTTATTCGTCATTGATCATTGATCCTTGTTCTTTCTTCATCGTTCATTCTTCATTGATCATTGATCCTTGTTCATTCTTCATCGTTCATTCTTCATTGATCATTGATCCTTGTTCATTCTTCATCATTCATTCTTCATTGATCATTGATCCTTGTTCATTCTTCATCGTTCATTCGTCATTGACCATTGATCCTTGTTCATTCTTAATCGTTCGTTCTTCATTGATCATTGATCCTTGTTCATTATTCATCGTTCATTCTTCACTGATCATTGATCCTTGTTCATTCTTCATCGTTCATTCTTCATTGATCATTGATCCTTGTTCATTCTTCATCGTTCATTCGTCATTGACCATTAATACTTGTTCATTCTTCATCGTTCATTCGTCATTGATCATTGATCCTTGTTCATTCTTCATCGTTCATTCTTCATTGATCATTGATCCTTGTTCATTCTTCATCGTTCATTCTTCACTGATCATTGATCCTTGTTCATTCTTCATCGTTCATTCTTCATTGATCATTGATCCTTGTTCATTCTTCATCGTTCATTCGTCATTGACCATTAATCCTTGTTCATTCTTCATCGTTCATTCGTCATTGATCATTGATCCTTATTCATTCTTCATCGTTCATTCTTCATTGATCATTGATCCTTGTTCATTCTTCATCGTTCATTCTTCATTGATCATTGATCCTTGTTCATTCTTCGTCGTTCATTCTTCATTGACCATTGATCCTTGTTCATTCTTCAGCGTTTATTCGTCATTGATCATTGATCCTTGTTCATTCTTCATCGTTCATTCGTCATTAATCATTGATCCTTGTTCATTCTTAATCGTTCGTTCTTCATTGATCATTGATCCTTGTTCATTCTTCATCGTTCATTCTTCACTGATCATTGATCCTTGTTCATTCTTCATCTTTCATTCTTCATTGATCATTGATCCTTGTTCATTCTTCATCGTTCATTCTTCATTGATCATTGATCCTTGTTCATTCTTCATCGTTCATTCGTCATTGACCATTAATCCTTGTTCATTCTTCATCGTTCATTCGTCATTGATCATTGATCCTTGTTCATTCTTCGTCGTTCATTCTTCATTGACCATTGATCCTTGTTCATTCTTCATCGTTCATTCTTCATTGATCATTGATCCTTGTTCATTCTTCATCCTTCATTCTTCATTGATCTATGATCCTTGTTCATTCTTCATCGTTCATTCTTCATTGATCATTGATCCTTGTTCATTCTTCATCGTTCATTCGTCATTGACCATTGATCCTTCTTCATTCTTAATCGTTCGTTCTTCATTGATCATTGATCCTTGTTCATTCTTCATCGTTCATTCTTCACTGATCATTGATCCTTGTTCATTCTTCATCGTTCATTCTTCACTGATCATTGATCCTTGTTCATTCTTCATCTTTCATTCTTCATTGATCATTGATCCTTGTTCATTCTTCATCGTTCATTCTTCATTGATCATTGATCCTTGTTCATTCTTCATCGTTCATTCTTCATTGATCATTGATCCTTGTTCATTCTTCGTCGTTCATTCTTCATTGACCATTGATCCTTGTTCATTCTTCAGCGTTTATTCCTCATTGATCATTGATCCTTGTTCATTCTTCATCGTTCATTCGTCATTAATCATTGATCCTTGTTCATTCTTAATCGTTCGTTCTTCATTGATCATTGATCCTTGTTCATTCTTCATCGTTCATTCTTCACTGATCATTGATCCTTGTTCATTCTTCATCTTTCATTCTTCATTGATCATTGATCCTTGTTCATTCTTCATCGTTCATTCTTCATTGATCATTGATCCTTGTTCATTCTTCATCGTTCATTCGTCATTGACCATTAATCCTTGTTCATTCTTCATCGTTCATTCGTCATTGATCATTGATCCTTGTTCATTCTTCGTCGTTCATTCTTCATTGACCATTGATCCTTGTTCATTCTTCATCGTTCATTCTTCATTGATCATTGATCCTTGTTCATTCTTCATCCTTCATTCTTCATTGATCTATGATCCTTGTTCATTCTTCATCGTTCATTCTTCATTGATCATTGATCCTTGTTCATTCTTCATCGTTCATTCGTCATTGACCATTGATCCTTGTTCATTCTTAATCGTTCGTTCTTCATTGATCATTGATCCTTGTTCATTCTTCATCGTTCATTCTTCACTGATCATTGATCCTTGTTCATTCTTCATCTTTCATTCTTCATTGATCATTGATCCTTGTTCATTCTTCATCGTTCATTCTTCATTGATCATTGATCCTTGTTCATTCTTCGTCGTTCATTCTTCATTGACCATTGATCCTTGTTCATTCTTCAGCGTTTATTCGTCATTGATCATTGATCCTTGTTCATTCTTCATCGTTCATTCGTCATTGACCATTAATACTTGTTCATTCTTCATCGTTCATTCGTCATTGATCATTGATCCTTGTTCATTCTTCATCGTTCATTCTTCATTGATCATTGATCCTTGTTCATTCTTCATCGTTCATTCTTCATTGATCATTGATCCTTGTTCATTCTTCGTCGTTCATTCTTCATTGACCATTGATCCTTGTTCATTCTTCAGCGTTTATTCGTCATTGATCATTGATCCTTGTTCATTCTTCATCGTTCATTCGTCATTGACCATTGATCCTTGTTCATTCTTAATCGTTCGTTCTTCATTGATCATTGATCCTTGTTCATTCTTCATCGTTCATTCTTCACTGATCATTGATCCTTGTTCATTCTTCATCTTTCATTCTTCATTGATCATTGATCCTTGTTCATTCTTCATCGTTCATTCTTCATTGATCATTGATCCTTGTTCATTCTTCATCGTTCATTCTTCATTGATCATTGATCCTTGTTCATTCTTCGTCGTTCATTCTTCATTGACCATTGATCCTTGTTCATTCTTCAGCGTTTATTCGTCATTGATCATTGATCCTTGTTCTTTCTTCATCGTTCATTCTTCATTGATCATTGATCCTTGTTCATTCTTCATCGTTCATTCTTCATTGATCATTGATCCTTGTTCATTCTTCATCATTCATTCTTCATTGATCATTGATCCTTGTTCATTCTTCATCGTTCATTCGTCATTGACCATTGATCCTTGTTCATTCTTAATCGTTCGTTCTTCATTGATCATTGATCCTTGTTCATTATTCATCGTTCATTCTTCACTGATCATTGATCCTTGTTCATTCTTCATCGTTCATTCTTCATTGATCATTGATCCTTGTTCATTCTTCATCGTTCATTCGTCATTGACCATTAATACTTGTTCATTCTTCATCGTTCATTCGTCATTGATCATTGATCCTTGTTCATTCTTCATCGTTCATTCTTCATTGATCATTGATCCTTGTTCATTCTTCATCGTTCATTCTTCACTAATCATTGATCCTTGTTCATTCTTCATCGTTCGTTCTTCATTGATCATTGATCCTTGTTCATTCTTCATCGTTCATTCGTCATTGACCATTAATCCTTGTTCATTCTTCGTCGTTCATTCGTCATTGATCATTGATCCTTGTTCATTCTTCATCGTTCATTCTTCATTGACCATTGATCCTTGTTCATTCTTCATCGTTCATTCTTCATTGATCATTGATCCTTGTTCATTTTTCGTCGTTCATTCTTCATTGACCATTGATCCTTGTTCATTCTTCAGCGTTTATTCGTCATTGATCATTGATCCTTGTTCATTCTTCATCGTTCATTCGTCATTAATCATTGATCCTTGTTCATTCTTAATCGTTCGTTCTTCATTGATCATTGATCCTTGTTCATTCTTCATCGTTCATTCTTCACTGATCATTGATCCTTGTTCATTCTTCATCTTTCATTCTTCATTGATCATTGATCCTTGTTCATTCTTCATCGTTCATTCTTCATTGATCATTGATCCTTGTTCATTCTTCATCGTTCATTCGTCATTGACCATTAATCCTTGTTCATTCTTCATCGTTCATTCGTCATTGATCATTGATCCTTGTTCATTCTTCGTCGTTCATTCTTCATTGACCATTGATCCTTGTTCATTCTTCATCGTTCATTCTTCATTGATCATTGATCCTTGTTCATTCTTCATCCTTCATTCTTCATTGATCTATGATCCTTGTTCATTCTTCATCGTTCATTCTTCATTGATCATTGATCCTTGTTCATTCTTCATCGTTCATTCTTCATTGATCATTGATCCTTGTTCATTCTTCATCATTCATTCTTCATTGATCATTGATACTTGTTCATTCTTCATCGTTCATTCGTCATTGACCATTGATCCTTGTTCATTCTTAATCGTTCGTTCTTCATTGATCATTGATCCTTGTTCATTCTTCATCGTTCATTCTTCACTGATCATTGATCCTTGTTCATTCTTCATCTTTCATTCTTCATTGATCATTGATCCTTGTTCATTCTTCATCGTTCATTCTTCATTGATCATTGATCCTTGTTCATTCTTCATCGTTCATTCGTCATTGACCATTAATCCTTGTTCATTCTTCATCGTTCATTCGTCATTGATCATTGATCCTTGTTCATTCTTCATCGTTCATTCTTCATTGATCATTGATCCTTGTTCATTCTTCATCGTTCATTCTTCATTGATCATTGATCCTTGTTCATTCTTCATCGTTCATTCTTCATTGATCATTGATCCTTGTTCATTCTTCATCGTTCATTCTTCATTGATCATTGATCCTTGTTCATTCTTCATCGTTCATTCGTCATTGACCATTGATCCTTGTTCTTTCTTCATCGTTCATTCTTCATTGATCATTGATCCTTGTTCATTCTTCATCGTTCATTCTTCATTGATCATTGATCCTTGTTCATTCTTCATCGTTCATTCTTCATTGATCATTGATCCTTGTTCATTCTTCATCGTTCATTCGTCATTGACCATTGATCCTTGTTCTTTCTTCATCGTTCATTCTTCATTGATCATTGATCCTTGTTCATTCTTCATCGTTCATTCTTCATTGATCATTGATCCTTGTTCATTCTTCATCGTTCATTCTTCATTGATCATTGATCCTTGTTCATTCTTCATCGTTCATTCTTCATTGATCATTGATCCTTGTTCATTCTTCATCGTTCATTCTTCACTGATCATTGATCCTTGTTCATTCTTCATCGTTCATTCTTCATTGATCATTGATCCTTGTTCATTCTTCATCGTTCATTCTTCATTGATCATTGATCCTTGTTCATTCTTCATCGTTCATTCTTCATTGATCATTGATCCTTGTTCATTCTTCATCGTTCATTCTTCACTGATCATTGATCCTTGTTCATTCTTCATCATTCATTCTTCATTGATCATTGATCCTTGTTCATTCTTCATCGTTCATTCGTCATTGACCATTGATCCTTGTTCATTCTTAATCGTTCGTTCTTCATTGATCATTGATCCTTGTTCATTCTTCATCGTTCATTCTTCACTGATCATTGATCCTTGTTCATTCTTAATCGTTCGTTCTTCATTGATCATTGATCCTTGTTCATTCTTCATCGTTCATTCTTCACTGATCATTGATCCTTGTTCATTCTTCATCTTTCATTCTTCATTGATCATTGATCCTTGTTCATTCTTCATCGTTCATTCTTCATTGATCATTGATCCTTGTTCATTCTTCATCGTTCATTCGTCATTGACCATTAATCCTTGTTCATTCTTCATCGTTCATTCGTCATTGATCATTGATCCTTGTTCATTCTTCGTCGTTCATTCTTCATTGACCATTGATCCTTGTTCATTCTTCATCGTTCATTCTTCATTGATCATTGATCCTTGTTCATTCTTCATCCTTCATTCTTCATTGATCTATGATCCTTGTTCATTCTTCATCGTTCATTCTTCATTGATCATTGATCCTTGTTCATTCTTCATCGTTCATTCTTCATTGATCATTGATCCTTGTTCATTCTTCATCATTCATTCTTCATTGATCATTGATCCTTGTTCATTCTTCATCGTTCATTCGTCATTGACCATTGATCCTTGTTCATTCTTAATCGTTCGTTCTTCATTGATCATTGATCCTTGTTCATTCTTCATCGTTCATTCTTCACTGATCATTGATCCTTGTTCATTCTTCATCTTTCATTCTTCATTGATCATTGATCCTTGTTCATTCTTCATCGTTCATTTTTCATTGATCATTGATCCTTGTTCATTCTTCATCGTTCATTCGTCATTGACCATTAATCCTTGTTCATTCTTCATCGTTCATTCGTCATTGATCATTGATCCTTGTTCATTCTTCATCGTTCATTCTTCATTGATCATTGATCCTTGTTCATTCTTCATCGTTCATTCTTCATTGATCATTGATCCTTGTTCATTCTTCATCGTTCATTCTTCATTGATCATTGATCCTTGTTCATTCTTCATCGTTCATTCTTCATTGATCATTGATCCTTGTTCATTCTTCATTGTTCATTCGTCATTGACCATTGATCCTTGTTCATTCTTCATCGTTCATTCTTCATTGATCATTGATCCTTGTTCATTCTTCATCGTTCATTCTTCATTGATTATTGATCCTTGTTCATTCTTCATCGTTCATTCTTCATTGATCATTGATCCTTGTTCATTCTTCATCGTTCATTCTTCACTGATCATTGATCCTTGTTCATTCTTCATCATTCATTCTTCATTGATCATTGATCCTTGTTCATTCTTCATCGTTCATTCGTCATTGACCATTGATCCTTGTTCATTCTTAATCTTTCGTTCTTCATTGATCATTGATCCTTGTTCATTCTTCATCGTTCATTCTTCACTGATCATTGATCCTTGTTCATTCTTCATCTTTCATTCTTCATTGATCATTGATCCTTGTTCATTCTTCATCGTTCATTCTTCATTGATCATTGATCCTTGTTCATTCTTCATCGTTCATTCGTCAATGACCATTAATCCTTGTTCATTCTTCATCGTTCATTCGTCATTGATCATTGATCCTTGTTCATTCTTCATCGTTCATTCTTCATTGATCATTGATCCTTGTTCATTCTTCATCGTTTATTCTTCATTGATCATTGATCCTTGTTCATTCTTCGTCGTTCATTCTTCATTGACCATTGATCCTTGTTCATTCTTCAGCGTTTATTCGTCATTGATCATTGATCCTTGTTCATTCTTCATCGTTCATTCGTCATTAATCATTGATCCTTGTTCATTCTTAATCGTTCGTTCTTCATTGATCATTGATCCTTGTTCATTCTTCATCGTTCATTCTTCACTGATCATTGATCCTTGTTCATTCTTCATCTTTCATTCTTCATTGATCATTGATCCTTGTTCATTCTTCATCGTTCATTCTTCATTGATCATTGATCCTTGTTCATTCTTCATCGTTCATTCGTCATTGACCATTAATCCTTGTTCATTCTTCATCGTTCATTCGTCATTGATCATTGATCCTTGTTCATTCTTCGTCGTTCATTCTTCATTGACCATTGATCCTTGTTCATTCTTCATCGTTCATTCTTCATTGATCATTGATCCTTGTTCATTCTTCATCCTTCATTCTTCATTGATCATTGATCCTTGTTCATTCTTCATCGTTCATTCTTCATTGATCATTGATCCTTGTTCATTCTTCATCGTTCATTCTTCATTGATCATTGATCCTTGTTCATTCTTCATCATTCATTCTTCATTGATCATTGATCCTTGTTCATTCTTCATCGTTCATTCGTCATTGACCATTGATCCTTGTTCATTCTTAATCGTTCGTTCTTCATTGATCATTGATCCTTGTTCATTCTTCATCGTTCATTCTTCACTGATCATTGATCCTTGTTCATTCTTCATCTTTCATTCTTCATTGATCATTGATCCTTGTTCATTCTTCATCGTTCATTCTTCATTGATCATTGATCCTTGTTCATTCTTCATCGTTCATTCGTCATTGACCATTAATACTTGTTCATTCTTCATCGTTCATTCGTCATTGATCATTGATCCTTGTTCATTCTTCATCGTTCATTCTTCATTGATCATTGATCCTTGTTCATTCTTCATCGTTCATTCTTCATTGATCATTGATCCTTGTTCATTCTTCGTCGTTCATTCTTCATTGACCATTGATCCTTGTTCATTCTTCAGCGTTTATTCGTCATTGATCATTGATCCTTGTTCATTCTTCATCGTTCATTCGTCATTGACCATTGATCCTTGTTCATTCTTAATCGTTCGTTCTTCATTGATCATTGATCCTTGTTCATTCTTCATCGTTCATTCTTCACTGATCATTGATCCTTGTTCATTCTTCATCTTTCATTCTTCATTGATCATTGATCCTTGTTCATTCTTCATCGTTCATTCTTCATTGATCATTGATCCTTGTTCATTCTTCATCGTTCATTCTTCATTGATCATTGATCCTTGTTCATTCTTCGTCGTTCATTCTTCATTGACCATTGATCCTTGTTCATTCTTCAGCGTTTATTCGTCATTGATCATTGATCCTTGTTCTTTCTTCATCGTTCATTCTTCATTGATCATTGATCCTTGTTCATTCTTCATCGTTCATTCTTCATTGATCATTGATCCTTGTTCATTCTTCATCATTCATTCTTCATTGATCATTGATCCTTGTTCATTCTTCATCGTTCATTCGTCATTGACCATTGATCCTTGTTCATTCTTAATCGTTCGTTCTTCATTGATCATTGATCCTTGTTCATTATTCATCGTTCATTCTTCACTGATCATTGATCCTTGTTCATTCTTCATCGTTCATTCTTCATTGATCATTGATCCTTGTTCATTCTTCATCGTTCATTCGTCATTGACCATTAATACTTGTTCATTCTTCATCGTTCATTCGTCATTGATCATTGATCCTTGTTCATTCTTCATCGTTCATTCTTCATTGATCATTGATCCTTGTTCATTCTTCATCGTTCATTCTTCACTGATCATTGATCCTTGTTCATTCTTCATCGTTCATTCTTCATTGATCATTGATCCTTCTTCATTCTTCATCGTTCATTCGTCATTGACCATTAATCCTTGTTCATTCTTCATCGTTCATTCGTCATTGATCATTGATCCTTATTCATTCTTCATCGTTCATTCTTCATTGATCATTGATCCTTGTTCATTCTTCATCGTTCATTCTTCATTGATCATTGATCCTTGTTCATTCTTCGTCGTTCATTCTTCATTGACCATTGATCCTTGTTCATTCTTCAGCGTTTATTCGTCATTGATCATTGATCCTTGTTCATTCTTCATCGTTCATTCGTCATTAATCATTGATCCTTGTTCATTCTTAATCGTTCGTTCTTCATTGATCATTGATCCTTGTTCATTCTTCATCGTTCATTCTTCACTGATCATTGATCCTTGTTCATTCTTCATCTTTCATTCTTCATTGATCATTGATCCTTGTTCATTCTTCATCGTTCATTCTTCATTGATCATTGATCCTTGTTCATTCTTCATCGTTCATTCGTCATTGACCATTAATCCTTGTTCATTCTTCATCGTTCATTCGTCATTGATCATTGATCCTTGTTCATTCTTCGTCGTTCATTCTTCATTGACCATTGATCCTTGTTCATTCTTCATCGTTCATTCTTCATTGATCATTGATCCTTGTTCATTCTTCATCCTTCATTCTTCATTGATCTATGATCCTTGTTCATTCTTCATCGTTCATTCTTCATTGATCATTGATCCTTGTTCATTCTTCATCGTTCATTCGTCATTGACCATTGATCCTTGTTCATTCTTAATCGTTCGTTCTTCATTGATCATTGATCCTTGTTCATTCTTCATCGTTCATTCTTCACTGATCATTGATCCTTGTTCATTCTTCATCGTTCATTCTTCACTGATCATTGATCCTTGTTCATTCTTCATCTTTCATTCTTCATTGATCATTGATCCTTGTTCATTCTTCATCGTTCATTCTTCATTGATCCTTGTTCATTCTTCATCGTTCATTCTTCATTGATCATTGATCCTTGTTCATTCTTCGTCGTTCATTCTTCATTGACCATTGATCCTTGTTCATTCTTCAGCGTTTATTCGTCATTGATCATTGATCCTTGTTCATTCTTCATCGTTCATTCGTCATTAATCATTGATCCTTGTTCATTCTTAATCGTTCGTTCTTCATTGATCATTGATCCTTGTTCATTCTTCATCGTTCATTCTTCACTGATCATTGATCCTTGTTCATTCTTCATCTTTCATTCTTCATTGATCATTGATCCTTGTTCATTCTTCATCGTTCATTCTTCATTGATCATTGATCCTTGTTCATTCTTCATCGTTCATTCGTCATTGACCATTAATCCTTGTTCATTCTTCATCGTTCATTCGTCATTGATCATTGATCCTTGTTCATTCTTCGTCGTTCATTCTTCATTGACCATTGATCCTTGTTCATTCTTCATCGTTCATTCTTCATTGATCATTGATCCTTGTTCATTCTTCATCCTTCATTCTTCATTGATCTATGATCCTTGTTCATTCTTCATCGTTCATTCTTCATTGATCATTGATCCTTGTTCATTCTTCATCGTTCATTCGTCATTGACCATTGATCCTTGTTCATTCTTAATCGTTCGTTCTTCATTGATCATTGATCCTTGTTCATTCTTCATCGTTCATTCTTCACTGATCATTGATCCTTGTTCATTCTTCATCTTTCATTCTTCATTGATCATTGATCCTTGTTCATTCTTCATCGTTCATTCTTCATTGATCATTGATCCTTGTTCATTCTTCGTCGTTCATTCTTCATTGACCATTGATCCTTGTTCATTCTTCAGCGTTTATTCGTCATTGATCATTGATCCTTGTTCATTCTTCATCGTTCATTCGTCATTGACCATTAATACTTGTTCATTCTTCATCGTTCATTCGTCATTGATCATTGATCCTTGTTCATTCTTCATCGTTCATTCTTCATTGATCATTGATCCTTGTTCATTCTTCATCGTTCATTCTTCATTGATCATTGATCCTTGTTCATTCTTCGTCGTTCATTCTTCATTGACCATTGATCCTTGTTCATTCTTCAGCGTTTATTCGTCATTGATCATTGATCCTTGTTCATTCTTCATCGTTCATTCGTCATTGACCATTGATCCTTGTTCATTCTTAATCGTTCGTTCTTCATTGATCATTGATCCTTGTTCATTCTTCATCGTTCATTCTTCACTGATCATTGATCCTTGTTCATTCTTCATCTTTCATTCTTCATTGATCATTGATCCTTGTTCATTCTTCATCGTTCATTCTTCATTGATCATTGATCCTTGTTCATTCTTCATCGTTCATTCTTCATTGATCATTGATCCTTGTTCATTCTTCGTCGTTCATTCTTCATTGACCATTGATCCTTGTTCATTCTTCAGCGTTTATTCGTCATTGATCATTGATCCTTGTTCTTTCTTCATCGTTCATTCTTCATTGATCATTGATCCTTGTTCATTCTTCATCGTTCATTCTTCATTGATCATTGATCCTTGTTCATTCTTCATCATTCATTCTTCATTGATCATTGATCCTTGTTCATTCTTCATCGTTCATTCGTCATTGACCATTGATCCTTGTTCATTCTTAATCGTTCGTTCTTCATTGATCATTGATCCTTGTTCATTATTCATCGTTCATTCTTCACTGATCATTGATCCTTGTTCATTCTTCATCGTTCATTCTTCATTGATCATTGATCCTTGTTCATTCTTCATCGTTCATTCGTCATTGACCATTAATACTTGTTCATTCTTCATCGTTCATTCGTCATTGATCATTGATCCTTGTTCATTCTTCATCGTTCATTCTTCATTGATCATTGATCCTTGTTCATTCTTCATCGTTCATTCTTCACTAATCATTGATCCTTGTTCATTCTTCATCGTTCCTTCTTCATTGATCATTGATCCTTGTTCATTCTTCATCGTTCATTCGTCATTGACCATTAATCCTTGTTCATTCTTCGTCGTTCATTCGTCATTGATCATTGATCCTTGTTCATTCTTCATCGTTCATTCTTCATTGACCATTGATCCTTGTTCATTCTTCATCGTTCATTCTTCATTGATCATTGATCCTTGTTCATTCTTCGTCGTTCATTCTTCATTGACCATTGATCCTTGTTCATTCTTCAGCGTTTATTCTTCTTTGATCATTGATCCTTGTTCATTCTTCATCGTTCATTCGTCATTAATCATTGATCCTTGTTCATTCTTAATCGTTCGTTCTTCATTGATCATTGATCCTTGTTCATTCTTCATCGTTCATTCTTCACTGATCATTGATCCTTGTTCATTCTTCATCTTTCATTCTTCATTGATCATTGATCCTTGTTCATTCTTCATCGTTCATTCTTCATTGATCATTGATCCTTGTTCATTCTTCATCGTTCATTCGTCATTGACCATTAATCCTTGTTCATTCTTCATCGTTCATTCGTCATTGATCATTGATCCTTGTTCATTCTTCGTCGTTCATTCTTCATTGACCATTGATCCTTGTTCATTCTTCATCGTTCATTCTTCATTGATCATTGATCCTTGTTCATTCTTCATCCTTCATTCTTCATTGATCTATGATCCTTGTTCATTCTTCATCGTTCATTCTTCATTGATCATTGATCCTTGTTCATTCTTCATCGTTCATTCTTCATTGATCATTGATCCTTGTTCATTCTTCATCATTCATTCTTCATTGATCATTGATCCTTGTTCATTCTTCATCGTTCATTCGTCATTGACCATTGATCCTTGTTCATTCTTAATCGTTCGTTCTTCATTGATCATTGATCCTTGTTCATTCTTCATCGTTCATTCTTCACTGATCATTGATCCTTGTTCATTCTTCATCTTTCATTCTTCATTGATCATTGATCCTTGTTCATTCTTCATCGTTCATTCTTCATTGATCATTGATCCTTGTTCATTCTTCATCGTTCATTCGTCATTGACCATTAATCCTTGTTCATTCTTCATCGTTCATTCGTCATTGATCATTGATCCTTGTTCATTCTTCATCGTTCATTCTTCATTGATCATTGATCCTTGTTCATTCTTCATCGTTCATTCTTCATTGATCATTGATCCTTGTTCATTCTTCATCGTTCATTCTTCATTGATCATTGATCCTTGTTCATTCTTCATCGTTCATTCTTCATTGATCATTGATCCTTGTTCATTCTTCATCGTTCATTCGTCATTGACCATTGATCCTTGTTCTTTCTTCATCGTTCATTCTTCATTGATCATTGATCCTTGTTCATTCTTCATCGTTCATTCTTCATTGATCATTGATCCTTGTTCATTCTTCATCGTTCATTCTTCATTGATCATTGATCCTTGTTCATTCTTCATCGTTCATTCTTCATTGATCATTGATCCTTGTTCATTCTTCATCATTCATTCTTCATTGATCATTGATCCTTGTTCATTCTTCATCGTTCATTCGTCATTGACCATTGATCCTTGTTCATTCTTCATCGTTCATTCGTCATTGACCATTGATCCTTGTTCATTCTTAATCGTTCGTTCTTCATTGATCATTGATCCTTGTTCATTCTTCATCGTTCATTCTTCACTGATCATTGATCCTTGTTCATTCTTCATCTTTCATTCTTCATTGATCATTGATCCTTGTTCATTCTTCATCGTTCATTCTTCATTGATCATTGATCCTTGTTCATTCTTCATCGTTCATTCGTCAATGACCATTAATCCTTGTTCATTCTTCATCGTTCATTCGTCATTGATCATTGATCCTTGTTCATTCTTCATCGTTCATTCTTCATTGATCATTGATCCTTGTTCATTCTTCATCGTTCATTCTTCATTGATCATTGATCCTTGTTCATTCTTCGTCGTTCATTCTTCATTGACCATTGATCCTTGTTCATTCTTCAGCGTTTATTCGTCATTGATCATTGATCCTTGTTCATTCTTCATCGTTCATTCGTCATTAATCATTGATCCTTGTTCATTCTTAATCGTTCGTTCTTCATTGATCATTGATCCTTGTTCATTCTTCATTGTTCATTCTTCACTGATCATTGATCCTTGTTCATTCTTCATCTTTCATTCTTCATTGATCATTGATCCTTGTTCATTCTTCATCGTTCATTCTTCATTGATCATTGATCCTTGTTCATTCTTCATCGTTCATTCGTCATTGACCATTAATCCTTGTTCATTCTTCATCGTTCATTCGTCATTGATCATTGATCCTTGTTCATTCTTCGTCGTTCATTCTTCATTGACCATTGATCCTTGTTCATTCTTCATCGTTCATTCTTCATTGATCATTGATCCTTGTTCATTCTTCATCGTTCATTCTTCATTGATCATTGATCCTTGTTCATTCTTCATCGTTCATTCTTCATTGATCATTGATCCTTGTTCATTCTTCATCGTTCATTCGTCATTGACCATTAATCCTTGTTCATTCTTCATCGTTCATTCGTCATTGATCATTGATCCTTGTTCATTCTTCGTCGTTCATTCTTCATTGACCATTGATCCTTGTTCATTCTTCATCGTTCATTCTTCATTGATCATTGATCCTTGTTCATTCTTCATCCTTCATTCTTCATTGATCTATGATCCTTGTTCATTCTTCATCGTTCATTCTTCATTGATCATTGATCCTTGTTCATTCTTCATCGTTCATTCTTCATTGATCATTGATCCTTGTTCATTCTTCATCATTCATTCTTCATTGATCATTGATCCTTGTTCATTCTTCATCGTTCATTCGTCATTGACCATTGATCCTTGTTCATTCTTAATCGTTCGTTCTTCATTGATCATTGATCCTTGTTCATTCTTCATCGTTCATTCTTCATTGATCATTGATCCTTGTTCATTCTTCATCGTTCATTCTTCATTGATCATTGATCCTTGTTCATTCTTCATCGTTCATTCTTCATTGATCATTGATCCTTGTTCATTCTTCATCATTCATTCTTCATTGATCATTGATCCTTGTTCATTCTTCATCGTTCATTCGTCATTGACCATTGATCCTTGTTCATTCTTAATCGTTCGTTCTTCATTGATCATTGATCCTTGTTCATTCTTCATCGTTCATTCTTCACTGATAATTGATCCTTGTTCATTCTTCATCTTTCATTCTTCATTGATCATTGATCCTTGTTCATTCTTCATCGTTCATTCTTCATTGATCATTGATCCTTGTTCATTCTTCATCGTTCATTCGTCATTGACCATTAATCCTTGTTCATTCTTCATCGTTCATTCGTCATTGATCATTGATCCTTGTTCATTCTTCGTCGTTCATTCTTCATTGACCATTGATCCTTGTTCATTCTTCATCGTTCATTCTTCATTGATCATTGATCCTTGTTCATTCTTCATCCTTCATTCTTCATTGATCATTGATCCTTGTTCATTCTTCATCGTTCATTCTTCATTGATCATTGATCCTTGTTCATTCTTCATCGTTCATTCTTCATTGATCATTGATCCTTGTTCATTCTTCATCTTTCATTCTTCATTGATCATTGATCCTTGTTCATTCTTCATCGTTCATTCGTCATTGACCATTGATCCTAGTTCATTCTTAATCGTTCGTTCTTCATTGATCATTGATCCTTGTTCATTCTTCATCGTTCATTCTTCATTGATCATTGATCCTTGTTCATTCTTCATCGTTCATTCTTCATTGATCATTGATCCTTGTTCATTCTTCATCTTTCATTCTTCATTGATCATTGATCCTTGTTCATTCTTCATCGTTCATTCGTCATTGACCATTGATCCTTGTTCATTCTTAATCGTTCGTTCTTCATTGATCATTGATCCTTGTTCATTCTTCATCGTTCATTCTTCACTGATCATTGATCCTTGTTCATTCTTCATCTTTCATTCTTCATTGATCATTGATCCTTGTTCATTCTTCATCGTTCATTCTTCATTGATCATTGATCCTTGTTCATTCTTCATCGTTCATTCGTCATTGACCATTAATCCTTGTTCATTCTTCATCGTTCATTCGTCATTGATCATTGATCCTTGTTCATTCTTCATCGTTCATTCTTCATTGATCATTGATCCTTGTTCATTCTTCATCGTTCATTCTTCAATGATCATTGATCCTTGTTCATTCTTCATCGTTCATTCTTCATTGATCATTGATCCTTGTTCATTCTTCATCGTTCATTCGTCATTGACCATTAATCATTGTTCATTCTTCATCGTTCATACTTCATTGATCATTGATCCTTATTCATTCTTCATCGTTCAATCTTCATTGATCAATGATACTTGTTCATTCTTCATCGTTCATTCTTCATTGATCATTGATCCTTGTTCATTCTTCATCGTTCATTCTTCATTGATCATTGATCCTTGTTCATTCTTCATCGTTCATTCGTCATTGACCATTAATCCTTGTTCATTCTTCATCGTTCATTCGTCATTGATCATTGATCCTTGTTCATTCTTCGTCGTTCATTCTTCATTGACCATTGATCCTTGTTCATTCTTCATCGTTCATTCTTCATTGATCATTGATCCTTGTTCATTCTTCATCGTTCATTCTTCATTGATCATTGATCCTTGTTCATTCTTCATCGTTCATTCTTCATTGATCATTGATCCTTGTTCATTCTTCATCGTTCATTCGTCATTGACCATTAATCCTTGTTCATTCTTCATCGTTCATTCGTCATTGATCATTGATCCTTGTTCATTCTTCGTCGTTCATTCTTCATTGACCATTGATCCTTGTTCATTCTTCATCGTTCATTCTTCATTGATCATTGATCCTTGTTCATTCTTCATCCTTCATTCTTCATTGATCTATGATCCTTGTTCATTCTTCATCGTTCATTCTTCATTGATCATTGATCCTTGTTCATTCTTCATCGTTCATTCTTCATTGATCATTGATCCTTGTTCATTCTTCATCATTCATTCTTCATTGATCATTGATCCTTGTTCATTCTTCATCGTTCATTCGTCATTGACCATTGATCCTTGTTCATTCTTAATCGTTCGTTCTTCATTGATCATTGATCCTTGTTCATTCTTCATCGTTCATTCTTCATTGATCATTGATCCTTGTTCATTCTTCATCGTTCATTCTTCATTGATCATTGATCCTTGTTCATTCTTCATCGTTCATTCTTCATTGATCATTGATCCTTGTTCATTCTTCATCATTCATTCTTCATTGATCATTGATCCTTGTTCATTCTTCATCGTTCATTCGTCATTGACCATTGATCCTTGTTCATTCTTAATCGTTCGTTCTTCATTGATCATTGATCCTTGTTCATTCTTCATCGTTCATTCTTCACTGATAATTGATCCTTGTTCATTCTTCATCTTTCATTCTTCATTGATCATTGATCCTTGTTCATTCTTCATCGTTCATTCTTCATTGATCATTGATCCTTGTTCATTCTTCATCGTTCATTCGTCATTGACCATTAATCCTTGTTCATTCTTCATCGTTCATTCGTCATTGATCATTGATCCTTGTTCATTCTTCGTCGTTCATTCTTCATTGACCATTGATCCTTGTTCATTCTTCATCGTTCATTCTTCATTGATCATTGATCCTTGTTCATTCTTCATCCTTCATTCTTCATTGATCATTGATCCTTGTTCATTCTTCATCGTTCATTCTTCATTGATCATTGATCCTTGTTCATTCTTCATCGTTCATTCTTCATTGATCATTGATCCTTGTTCATTCTTCATCTTTCATTCTTCATTGATCATTGATCCTTGTTCATTCTTCATCGTTCATTCGTCATTGACCATTGATCCTAGTTCATTCTTAATCGTTCGTTCTTCATTGATCATTGATCCTTGTTCATTCTTCATCGTTCATTCTTCATTGATCATTGATCCTTGTTCATTCTTCATCGTTCATTCTTCATTGATCATTGATCCTTGTTCATTCTTCATCTTTCATTCTTCATTGATCATTGATCCTTGTTCATTCTTCATCGTTCATTCGTCATTGACCATTGATCCTTGTTCATTCTTAATCGTTCGTTCTTCATTGATCATTGATCCTTGTTCATTCTTCATCGTTCATTCTTCACTGATCATTGATCCTTGTTCATTCTTCATCTTTCATTCTTCATTGATCATTGATCCTTGTTCATTCTTCATCGTTCATTCTTCATTGATCATTGATCCTTGTTCATTCTTCATCGTTCATTCGTCATTGACCATTAATCCTTGTTCATTCTTCATCGTTCATTCGTCATTGATCATTGATCCTTGTTCATTCTTCATCGTTCATTCTTCATTGATCATTGATCCTTGTTCATTCTTCATCGTTCATTCTTCAATGATCATTGATCCTTGTTCATTCTTCATCGTTCATTCTTCATTGATCATTGATCCTTGTTCATTCTTCATCGTTCATTCGTCATTGACCATTAATCATTGTTCATTCTTCATCGTTCATACTTCATTGATCATTGATCCTTATTCATTCTTCATCGTTCAATCTTCATTGATCAATGATACTTGTTCATTCTTCATCGTTCATTCTTCAATGATCATTGATCCTTGTTCATTCTTCGTCGTTCATTCTTCATTGACCATTGATCCTTAATCATTCTTTATCGTTCATTCTTCATTAATCATTGATCCTTGTTCATTCTTCATCCTTCATTCTTCATTGATCATTGACCCTTGTTCATTCTTCATCGTTCATTCGTCATTGATCATTGATCCTTGTTCATTCTTCGTCGTTCATTCTTCATTGACCATTGATCCTTGTTCATTCTTCAGCGTTTATTCGTCATTGATCATTGATCCTTGTTCATTCTTCAACGTTCATTCGTCATTAATCATTGATCCTTGTTCATTCTTAATCGTTCGTTCTTCATTGATCATTGATCCTTGTTCATTCTTCATCGTTCATTCTTCACTGATCATTGATCCTTGTTCATTCTTCATCTTTCATTCTTCATTGATCATTGATCCTTGTTCATTCTTCATCGTTCATTCTTCATTGATCATTGATCCTTGTTCATTCTTCATCGTTCATTCGTCATTGACCATTAATCCTTGTTCATTCTTCATCGTTCATTCGTCATTGATCATTGATCCTTGTTCATTCTTCGTCGTTCATTCTTCATTGACCATTGATCCTTGTTCATTCTTCATCGTTCATTCTTCATTGATCATTGATCCTTGTTCATTCTTCATCCTTCATTCTTCATTGATCATTGATCCTTGTTCATTCTTCATCGTTCATTCTTCATTGATCATTGATCCTTGTTCATTCTTCATCGTTCATTCTTCATTGATCATTGATCCTTGTTCATTCTTCATCTTTCATTCTTCATTGATCATTGATCCTTGTTCATTCTTCATCGTTCATTCGTCATTGACCATTGATCCTAGTTCATTCTTAATCGTTCGTTCTTCATTGATCATTGATCCTTGTTCATTCTTCATCGTTCATTCTTCATTGATCATTGATCCTTGTTCATTCTTCATCGTTCATTCTTCATTGATCATTGATCCTTGTTCATTCTTCATCTTTCATTCTTCATTGATCATTGATCCTTGTTCATTCTTCATCGTTCATTCGTCATTGACCATTGATCCTTGTTCATTCTTAATCGTTCGTTCTTCATTGATCATTGATCCTTGTTCATTCTTCATCGTTCATTCTTCACTGATCATTGATCCTTGTTCATTCTTCATCTTTCATTCTTCATTGATCATTGATCCTTGTTCATTCTTCATCGTTCATTCTTCATTGATCATTGATCCTTGTTCATTCTTCATCGTTCATTCGTCATTGACCATTAATCCTTGTTCATTCTTCATCGTTCATTCGTCATTGATCATTGATCCTTGTTCATTCTTCATCGTTCATTCTTCATTGATCATTGATCCTTGTTCATTCTTCATCGTTCATTCTTCAATGATCATTGATCCTTGTTCATTCTTCATCGTTCATTCTTCATTGATCATTGATCCTTGTTCATTCTTCATCGTTCATTCGTCATTGACCATTAATCATTGTTCATTCTTCATCGTTCATACTTCATTGATCATTGATCCTTATTCATTCTTCATCGTTCAATCTTCATTGATCAATGATACTTGTTCATTCTTCATCGTTCATTCTTCAATGATCATTGATCCTTGTTCATTCTTCGTCGTTCATTCTTCATTGACCATTGATCCTTAATCATTCTTTATCGTTCATTCTTCATTAATCATTGATCCTTGTTCATTCTTCATCCTTCATTCTTCATTGATCATTGATCCTTGTTCATTCTTCATCGTTCATTCGTCATTGATCATTGATCCTTGTTCATTCTTCGTCGTTCATTCTTCATTGACCATTGATCCTTGTTCATTCTTCAGCGTTTATTCGTCATTGATCATTGATCCTTGTTCATTCTTCAACGTTCATTCGTCATTAATCATTGATCCTTGTTCATTCTTAATCGTTCGTTCTTCATTGATCATTGATCCTTGTTCATTCTTCATCGTTCATTCTTCACTGATCATTGATCCTTGTTCATTCTTCATCTTTCATTCTTCATTGATCATTGATCCTTGTTCATTCTTCATCGTTCATTCTTCATTGATCATTGATCCTTGTTCATTCTTCATCGTTCATTCGTCATTGACCATTAATCCTTGTTCATTCTTCATCGTTCATTCGTCATTGATCATTGATCCTTGTTCATTCTTCGTCGTTCATTCTTCATTGACCATTGATCCTTGTTCATTCTTCATCGTTCATTCTTCATTGATCATTGATCCTTGTTCATTCTTCATCCTTCATTCTTCATTGATCATTGATCCTTGTTCATTCTTCATCGTTCATTCTTCATTGATCATTGATCCTTGTTCATTCTTCATCGTTCATTCTTCATTGATCATTGATCCTTGTTCATTCTTCATCATTCATTCTTCATTGATCATTGATCCTTGTTCATTCTTCATCGTTCATTCGTCATTGACCATTGATCCTTGTTCATTCTTAATCGTTCGTTCTTCATTGATCATTGATCCTTGTTCATTCTTCATCGTTCATTCTTCACTGATCATTGATCCTTGTTCATTCTTCATCTTTCATTCTTCATTGATCATTGATCCTTGTTCATTCTTCATCGTTCATTCTTCATTGATCATTGATCCTTGTTCATTCTTCATCGTTCATTCGTCATTGACCATTAATCCTTGTTCATTCTTCATCGTTCATTCGTCATTGATCATTGATCCTTGTTCATTCTTCATCGTTCATTCTTCATTGATCATTGATCCTTGTTCATTCTTCATCGTTCATTCTTCATTGATCATTGATCCTTGTTCATTCTTCGTCGTTCATTCTTCATTGACCATTGATCCTTGTTCATTCTTCAGCGTTTATTCGTCATTGATCATTGATCCTTGTTCATTCTTCATCGTTCATTCGTCATTAATCATTGATCCTTGTTCATTCTTAATCGTTCGTTCTTCATTGATCATTGATCCTTGTTCATTCTTCATCGTTCATTCTTCACTGATCATTGATCCTTGTTCATTCTTCATCTTTCATTCTTCATTGATCATTGATCCTTGTTCATTCTTCATCGTTCATTCTTCATTGATCATTGATCCTTGTTCATTCTTCATCGTTCATTCGTCATTGACCATTAATCCTTGTTCATTCTTCATCGTTCATTCGTCATTGATCATTGATCCTTGTTCATTCTTCGTCGTTCATTCTTCATTGACCATTGATCCTTGTTTATTCTTCATCGTTCATTCTTCATTGATCATTGATCCTTGTTCATTCTTCATCCTTCATTCTTCATTGATCATTGATCCTTGTTCATTCTTCATCGTTCATTCTTCATTGATCATTGATCCTTGTTCATTCTTCATCGTTCATTCTTCATTGATCATTGATCCTTGTTCATTCTTCATCTTTCATTCTTCATTGATCATTGATCCTTGTTCATTCTTCATCGTTCATTCGTCATTGACCATTGATCCTTGTTCATTCTTAATCGTTCGTTCTTCATTGATCATTGATCCTTGTTCATTCTTCATCGTTCATTCTTCATTGATCATTGATCCTTGTTCATTCTTCATCGTTCATTCTTCATTGATCATTGATCCTTGTTCATTCTTCATCTTTCATTCTTCATTGATCATTGATCCTTGTTCATTCTTCATCGTTCATTCGTCATTGACCATTGATCCTTGTTCATTCTTAATCGTTCGTTCTTCATTGATCATTGATCCTTGTTCATTCTTCATCGTTCATTCTTCACTGATCATTGATCCTTGTTCATTCTTCATCTTTCATTCTTCATTGATCATTGATCCTTGTTCATTCTTCATCGTTCATTCTTCATTGATCATTGATCCTTGTTCATTCTTCATCGTTCATTCGTCATTGACCATTAATCCTTGTTCATTCTTCATCGTTCATTCGTCATTCATCATTGATCCTTGTTCATTCTTCATCGTTCATTCTTCATTGATCATTGATCCTTGTTCATTCTTCATCGTTCATTCTTCAATGATCATTGATCCTTGTTCATTCTTCATCGTTCATTCTTCATTGATCATTGATCCTTGTTCATTCTTCATCGTTCATTCGTCATTGACCATTAATCATTGTTCATTCTTCATCGTTCATACTTCATTGATCATTGATCCTTATTCATTCTTCATCGTTCAATCTTCATTGATCAATGATACTTGTTCATTCTTCATCGTTCATTCTTCATTGATCATTGATCCTTGTTCATTCTTCGTCGTTCATTCTTCATTGACCATTGATCCTTATTCATTCTTTATCGTTCATTCTTCATTAATCATTGATCCTTGTTCATTCTTCATCCTTCATTCTTCATTGATCATTGATCCTTGTTCATTCTTCATCGTTCATTCGTCATTGATCATTGATCCTTGTTCATTCTTCATCGTTAATTCTTCATTGATCATTGATCCTTGTTCATTCTTCATCCTTCATTCTTCATTGATCATTGTTCCTTGTTCATTCTTCATCATTCATTCGTCATTGATCATTGATCCTTGTTCATTCTTCATCGTTCATTCTTCATTGATCATTGATCCTTGTTCATTCTTCATCGTTCATTCTTCATTGATCATTGATCCTTGTTCATTCTTCATCCTTCATTCTTCATTGATCATTGATCCTTGTTCATTCTTCATCGTTCATTCTTCGTTGATCATTGATCCTTGTTCATTCTTCATCGTTCATTCTTCATTGTTCATTGATCCTTGTTCATTCTTCATCTTTCATTCTTCATTGATCATTGATCCTTGTTCATTCTTCATCGTTCATTCGTCATTGACCATTGATCCTTGTTCATTCTTAATCGTTCGTTCTTCATTGATCATTGATCCTTGTTCATTCTTCATCGTTCATTCTTCACTGATCATTGATCCTTGTTCATTCTTCATCTTTCATTCTTCATTGATCATTGATCCTTGTTCATTTTTCATCGTTCATTCTTCATTGATCATTGATCCTTGTTCATTCTTCATCGTTCATTCGTCATTGACCATTAATCCTTGTTCATTCTTCATCGTTCATTCGTCATTGATCATTGATCCTTGTTCATTCTTCATCGTTCATTCTTCATTGATCATTGATCCTTGTTCATTCTTCATCGTTCATTCTTCATTGATCATTGATCCTTGTTCATTATTCGTCGTTCATTCTTCATTGACCATTGATCCTTGTTCATTCTTCAGCGTTTATTCGTCATTGATCATTGATCCTTGTTCATTCTTCATCGTTCATTCGTCATTAATCATTGATCCTTGTTCATTCTTCATCATTCATTCTTCATTGATCATTGATCCTTGTTCATTCTTTATCGTTCATTCGTCATTGATCATTGATCCTTGTTCATTCTTCATCGTTCATTCTTCATTGATCATTGATCCTTGTTCATTCTTCATCCTCCATTCTTCATTGATCATTGATCCTTGTTCATTCTTCATCGTTCATTCTTCATTGATCATTGATCCTTGTTCATTCTTCATCGTTCATTCGTCATTGACCATTGATCCTTGTTCATTCTTCATCGTTCATTCTTCATTGATCATTGATCCTTGTTCATTATTCATCCTTCATTCGTCATTGACCATTAATCCTTGTTCATTCTTCATCGTTCATTCTTCATTGATCATTGATACTTGTTCATTCTTCATCGTTCAATCTTCATTGATCAATGATCCTTGTTCATTCTTCATTGATCATTGATCCTTGTTCATTCTTCATCGTTCATTCGTCATTGACCATTAATCATTGTTCATTCTTCATCGTTCATTCTTCATTGATCATTGATCCTTGTTCATTCTTCATCGTTCATTCTTCAATGATCATTGATCCTTGTTCATTCTTCATCGTTCATTCTTCATTGATCATTGATCCTTGTTCATTCTTCATCGTTCATTCGTCATTGACCATTAATCATTGTTCATTCTTCATCGTTCATACTTCATTGATCATTGATCCTTATTCATTCTTCATCGTTCAATCTTCATTGATCAATGATACTTGTTCATTCTTCATCGTTCATTCTTCATTGATCATTGATCCTTGTTCATTCTTCGTCGTTCATTCTTCATTGACCATTGATCCTTATTCATTCTTTATCGTTCATTCTTCATTAATCATTGATCCTTGTTCATTCTTCATCGTTCATTCGTCATTGATCATTGATCCTTGTTCTTTCTTCATCGTTCATTCTTCATTGATCATTGATCCTTGTTCATTCTTCATCGTTCATTCTTCATTGATCATTGATCCTTGTTCATTCTTCATCCTCCATTCTTCATTGATCATTGATCCTAGTTCATTCTTCATCGTTCATTCTTCATTGATCATTGATCCTTGTTCATTCTTCATCGTTCATTCGTCATTGACCATTGATCCTTGTTCATTCTTCATCGTTCATTCTTCATTGATCATTGATCCTTGTTCATTCTTCATCCTTCATTCGTCATTGACCATTAATCCTTGTTCATTCTTCATCGTTCATTCTTCATTGATCATTGATACTTGTTCATTCTTCATCGTTCAATCTTCATTGATCAATGATCCTTGTTCATTCTTCATTGATCATTGATCCTTGTTCATTCTTCATCATTCATTCGTCATTGACCATTAATCCTTGTTCATTCTTCATCGTTCATTCGTCATTGATCATTGATCCTTGTTCATTCTTCATCGTTCATTCTTCATTGATCATTGATCCTTGTTCATTCTTCATCGTTCATTCTTCAATGATCATTGATCCTTGTTCATTCTTCATCGTTCATTCTTCATTGATCATTGATCCTTGTTCATTCTTCATCGTTCATTCGTCATTGACCATTAATCATTGTTCATTCTTCATCGTTCATACTTCATTGATCATTGATCCTTATTCATTCTTCATCGTTCAATCTTCATTGATCAATGATACTTGTTCATTCTTCATCGTTCATTCTTCATTGATCATTGATCCTTGTTCATTCTTCGTCGTTCATTCTTCATTGACCATTGATCCTTATTCATTCTTTATCGTTCATTCTTCATTAATCATTGATCCTTGTTCATTCTTCATCCTTCATTCTTCATTGATCATTGATCCTTGTTCATTCTTCATCGTTCATTCGTCATTGATCATTGATCCTTGTTCATTCTTCATCGTTAATTCTTCATTGATCATTGATCCTTGTTCATTCTTCATCCTTCATTCTTCATTGATCATTGTTCCTTGTTCATTCTTCATCATTCATTCGTCATTGATCATTGATCCTTGTTCATTCTTCATCGTTCATTCTTCATTGATCATTGATCCTTGTTCATTCTTCATCGTTCATTCTTCATTGATCATTGATCCTTGTTCATTCTTCATCCTTCATTCTTCATTGATCATTGATCCTTGTTCATTCTTCATCGTTCATTCTTCATTGATCATTGATCCTTGTTCATTCTTCATCGTTCATTCTTCATTGATCATTGATCCTTGTTCATTCTTCATCTTTCATTCTTCTTTGATCATTGATCCTTGTTCATTCTTCATCGTTCATTCTTCATTGATCATTGATCCTTGTTCATTCTTCATCGTTCATTCTTCAATGATCATTGATCCTTGTTCATTCTTCGTCGTTCATTCTTCATTGACCATTGATCCTTGTTCATTCTTCAGCGTTTATTCGTCATTGATCATTGATCCTTGTTCATTCTTCATCGTTCATTCGTCATTAATCATTGATCCTTGTTCATTCTTCATCATTCATTCTTCATTGATCATTGATCCTTGTTCATTCTTCATCGTTCATTCGTCATTGATCATTGATCCTTGTTCATTCTTCATCGTTCATTCTTCATTGATCATTGATCCTTGTTCATTCTTCATCCTCCATTCTTCATTGATCATTGATCCTTGTTCATTCTTCATTGATCATTGATCCTTGTTCATTCTTCATCGTTCATTCGTCATTGACCATTGATCCTTGTTCATTCTTCATCGTTCATTCTTCATTGATCATTGATCCTTGTTCATTCTTCATCCTTCATTCGTCATTGACCATTAATCCTTGTTCATTCTTCATCGTTCATTCTTCATTGATCATTGATACTTGTTCATTCTTCATCGTTCAATCTTCATTGATCAATGATCCTTGTTCATTCTTCATTGATCATTGATCCTTGTTCATTCTTCATCTTTCATTCTTCATTGATCATTGATCCTTGTTCATTCTTCATCGTTCATTCGTCATTGACCATTGATCCTTGTTCACTCTTAATCGTTCGTTCTTCATTGTACATTGATCCTTGTTCATTCTTCATCGTTCATTCTTCACTGATCATTGATCCTTGTTCATTCTTCATCTTTCATTCTTCATTGATCATTGATCCTTGTTCATTCTTCATAGTTCATTCTTCATTGATCATTGATCCTTGTTCATTCTTCATCGTTCATTCTTCATTGATCATTGATCCTTGTTCATTCTTCGTCGTTCATTCTTCATTGACCATTGATCCTTGTTCATTCTTCAGCGTTTATTCGTCATTGATCATTGATCCTTGTTCATTCTTCATCGTTCATTCGTCATTAATCATTGATCCTTGTTCATTCTTCATCATTCATTCTTCATTGATCATTGATCCTTGTTCATTCTTCATCGTTCATTCGTCATTGATCATTGATCCTTGTTCATTCTTCATCGTTCATTCTTCATTGATCATTGATCCTTGTTCATTCTTCATCCTCCATTCTTCATTGATCATTGATCCTTGTTCATTCTTCATCGTTCATTCTTCATTGATCATTGATCCTTGTTCATTCTTCATCGTTCATTCGTCATTGACCATTGATCCTTGTTCATTCTTCATCGTTCATTCTTCATTGATCATTGATCCTTGTTCATTCTTCATCCTTCATTCGTCATTGACCATTAATCCTTGTTCATTCTTCATCGTTCATTCTTCATTGATCATTGATTCTTGTTCATTCTTCATCGTTCAATCTTCATTGATCAATGATCCTTGTTCATTCTTCATTGATCATTGATCCTTGTTCATTCTTCATCGTTCATTCGTCATTGACCATTAATCATTGTTCATTCTTCATCGTTCATTATTCATTGATCATTGATCCTTGTTCATTCTTCATCGTTCATTCTTCAATGATCATTGATCCTTGTTCATTCTTCATCGTTCATTCTTCATTGATCATTGATCCTTGTTCATTCTTCATCGTTCATTCTTCATTGATCATTGATCCTTGTTCATTCTTCATCGTTCATTCGTCATTGACCATTAATCATTGTTCATTCTTCATCGTTCATACTTCATTGATCATTGATCCTTATTCATTCTTCATCGTTCAATCTTCATTGATCAATGATACTTGTTCATTCTTCATCGTTCATTCTTCATTGATCATTGATCCTTGTTCATTCTTCGTCGTTCATTCTTCATTGACCATTGATCCTTATTCATTCTTTATCGTTCATTCTTCATTAATCATTGATCCTTGTTCATTCTTCATCGTTCATTCGTCATTGATCATTGATCCTTGTTCTTTCTTCATCGTTCATTCTTCATTGATCATTGATCCTTGTTCATTCTTCATCGTTCATTCTTCATTGATCATTGATCCTTGTTCATTCTTCATCCTCCATTCTTCATTGATCATTGATCCTAGTTCATTCTTCATCGTTCATTCTTCATTGATCATTGATCCTTGTTCATTCTTCATCGTTCATTCGTCATTGACCATTGATCCTTGTTCATTCTTCATCGTTCATTCTTCATTGATCATTGATCCTTGTTCATTCTTCATCCTTCATTCGTCATTGACCATTAATCCTTGTTCATTCTTCATCGTTCATTCGTCATTGATCATTGATCCTTGTTCATTCTTCATCGTTCATTCTTCATTGATCATTGATCCTTGTTCATTCTTCATCGTTCATTCTTCAATGATCATTGATCCTTGTTCATTCTTCATCGTTCATTCTTCATTGATCATTGATCCTTGTTCATTCTTCATCGTTCATTCGTCATTGACCATTAATCATTGTTCATTCTTCATCGTTCATACTTCATTGATCATTGATCCTTATTCATTCTTCATCGTTCAATCTTCATTGATCAATGATACTTGTTCATTCTTCATCGTTCATTCTTCATTGATCATTGATCCTTGTTCATTCTTCGTCGTTCATTCTTCATTGACCATTGATCCTTATTCATTCTTTATCGTTCATTCTTCATTAATCATTGATCCTTGTTCATTCTTCATCCTTCATTCTTCATTGATCATTGATCCTTGTTCATTCTTCATCGTTCATTCGTCATTGATCATTGATCCTTGTTCATTCTTCATCGTTAATTCTTCATTGATCATTGATCCTTGTTCATTCTTCATCCTTCATTCTTCATTGATCATTGTTCCTTGTTCATTCTTCATCATTCATTCGTCATTGATCATTGATCCTTGTTCATTCTTCATCGTTCATTCTTCATTGATCATTGATCCTTGTTCATTCTTCATCGTTCATTCTTCATTGATCATTGATCCTTGTTCATTCTTCATCCTTCATTCTTCATTGATCATTGATCCTTGTTCATTCTTCATCGTTCATTCTTCATTGATCATTGATCCTTGTTCATTCTTCATCGTTCATTCTTCATTGATCATTGATCCTTGTTCATTCTTCATCTTTCATTCTTCTTTGATCATTGATCCTTGTTCATTCTTCATCGTTCATTCTTCATTGATCATTGATCCTTGTTCATTCTTCATCGTTCATTCTTCAATGATCATTGATCCTTGTTCATTCTTCGTCGTTCATTCTTCATTGACCATTGATCCTTGTTCATTCTTCAGCGTTTATTCGTCATTGATCATTGATCCTTGTTCATTCTTCATCGTTCATTCGTCATTAATCATTGATCCTTGTTCATTCTTCATCATTCATTCTTCATTGATCATTGATCCTTGTTCATTCTTCATCGTTCATTCGTCATTGATCATTGATCCTTGTTCATTCTTCATCGTTCATTCTTCATTGATCATTGATCCTTGTTCATTCTTCATCCTCCATTCTTCATTGATCATTGATCCTTGTTCATTCTTCATTGATCATTGATCCTTGTTCATTCTTCATCGTTCATTCGTCATTGACCATTGATCCTTGTTCATTCTTCATCGTTCATTCTTCATTGATCATTGATCCTTGTTCATTCTTCATCCTTCATTCGTCATTGACCATTAATCCTTGTTCATTCTTCATCGTTCATTCTTCATTGATCATTGATACTTGTTCATTCTTCATCGTTCAATCTTCATTGATCAATGATCCTTGTTCATTCTTCATTGATCATTGATCCTTGTTCATTCTTCATCTTTCATTCTTCATTGATCATTGATACTTGTTCATTCTTCATCGTTCATTCGTCATTGACCATTGATCCTTGTTCACTCTTAATCGTTCGTTCTTCATTGTACATTGATCCTTGTTCATTCTTCATCGTTCATTCTTCACTGATCATTGATCCTTGTTCATTCTTCATCTTTCATTCTTCATTGATCATTGATCCTTGTTCATTCTTCATCGTTCATTCTTCATTGATCATTGATCCTTGTTCATTCTTCATCGTTCATTCTTCATTGATCATTGATCCTTGTTCATTCTTCGTCGTTCATTCTTCATTGACCATTGATCCTTGTTCATTCTTCAGCGTTTATTCGTCATTGATCATTGATCCTTGTTCATTCTTCATCGTTCATTCGTCATTAATCATTGATCCTTGTTCATTCTTCATCATTCATTCTTCATTGATCATTGATCCTTGTTCATTCTTCATCGTTCATTCGTCATTGATCATTGATCCTTGTTCATTCTTCATCGTTCATTCTTCATTGATCATTGATCCTTGTTCATTCTTCATCCTCCATTCTTCATTGATCATTGATCCTTGTTCATTCTTCATCGTTCATTCTTCATTGATCATTGATCCTTGTTCATTCTTCATCGTTCATTCGTCATTGACCATTGATCCTTGTTCATTCTTCATCGTTCATTCTTCATTGATCATTGATCCTTGTTCATTCTTCATCCTTCATTCGTCATTGACCATTAATCCTTGTTCATTCTTCATCGTTCATTCTTCATTGATCATTGATTCTTGTTCATTCTTCATCGTTCAATCTTCATTGATCAATGATCCTTGTTCATTCTTCATTGATCATTGATCCTTGTTCATTCTTCATCGTTCATTCGTCATTGACCATTAATCATTGTTCATTCTTCATCGTTCATTATTCATTGATCATTGATCCTTGTTCATTCTTCATCGTTCATTCTTCAATGATCATTGATCCTTGTTCATTCTTCATCGTTCATTCTTCATTGATCATTGATCCTTGTTCATTCTTCATCGTTCATTCTTCATTGATCATTGATCCTTGTTCATTCTTCATCGTTCATTCGTCATTGACCATTAATCATTGTTCATTCTTCATCGTTCATACTTCATTGATCATTGATCCTTATTCATTCTTCATCGTTCAATCTTCATTGATCAATGATACTTGTTCATTCTTCATCGTTCATTCTTCATTGATCATTGATCCTTGTTCATTCTTCGTCGTTCATTCTTCATTGACCATTGATCCTTATTCATTCTTTATCGTTCATTCTTCATTAATCATTGATCCTTGTTCATTCTTCATCCTTCATTCTTCATTGATCATTGATCCTTGTTCATTCTTCATCGTTCATTCGTCATTGATCATTGATCCTTGTTCATTCTTCATCGTTAATTCTTCATTGATCATTGATCCTTGTTCATTCTTCATCCTTCATTCTTCATTGATCATTGTTCCTTGTTCATTCTTCATCATTCATTCGTCATTGATCATTGATCCTTGTTCATTCTTCATCGTTCATTCTTCATTGATCATTGATCCTTGTTCATTCTTCATCGTTCATTCTTCATTGATCATTGATCCTTGTTCATTCTTCATCCTTCATTCTTCATTGATCATTGATCCTTGTTCATTCTTCATCCTTCATTCGTCATTGACCATTAATCCTTGTTCATTCTTCATCGTTCATTCTTCATTGATCATTGATACTTGTTCATTCTTCATCGTTCAATCTTCATTGATCAATGATCCTTGTTCATTCTTCATTGATCATTGATCCTTGTTCATTCTTCATCGTTCATTCGTCATTGACCATTAATCATTGTTCATTCTTCATCGTTCATTATTCATTGATCATTGATCCTTGTTCATTCTTCATCGTTCATTCTTCAATGATCATTGATCCTTGTTCATTCTTCATCGTTCATTCTTCATTGATCATTGATCCTTGTTCATTCTTCATCGTTCATTCTTCATTGATCATTGATCCTTGTTCATTCTTCATCGTTCATTCGTCATTGACCATTAATCATTGTTCATTCTTCATCGTTCATACTTCATTGATCATTGATCCTTATTCATTCTTCATCGTTCAATCTTCATTGATCAATGATACTTGTTCATTCTTCATCGTTCATTCTTCATTGATCATTGATCCTTGTTCATTCTTCGTCGTTCATTCTTCATTGACCATTGATCCTTATTCATTCTTTATCGTTCATTCTTCATTAATCATTGATCCTTGTTCATTCTTCATCCTTCATTCTTCATTGATCATTGATCCTTGTTCATTCTTCATCGTTCATTCGTCATTGATCATTGATCCTTGTTCATTCTTCATCGTTAATTCTTCATTGATCATTGATCCTTGTTCATTCTTCATCCTTCATTCTTCATTGATCATTGTTCCTTGTTCATTCTTCATCATTCATTCGTCATTGATCATTGATCCTTGTTCATTCTTCATCGTTCATTCTTCATTGATCATTGATCCTTGTTCATTCTTCATCGTTCATTCTTCATTGATCATTGATCCTTGTTCATTCTTCATCCTTCATTCTTCATTGATCATTGATCCTTGTTCATTCTTCATCCTTCATTCGTCATTGACCATTAATCCTTGTTCATTCTTCATCGTTCATTCTTCATTGATCATTGATACTTGTTCATTCTTCATCGTTCAATCTTCATTGATCAATGATCCTTGTTCATTCTTCATTGATCATTGATCCTTGTTCATTCTTCATCGTTCATTCGTCATTGACCATTAATCATTGTTCATTCTTCATCGTTCATTATTCATTGATCATTGATCCTTGTTCATTCTTCATCGTTCATTCTTCAATGATCATTGATCCTTGTTCATTCTTCATCGTTCATTCTTCATTGATCATTGATCCTTGTTCATTCTTCATCGTTCATTCTTCATTGATCATTGATCCTTGTTCATTCTTCATCGTTCATTCGTCATTGACCATTAATCATTGTTCATTCTTCATCGTTCATACTTCATTGATCATTGATCCTTATTCATTCTTCATCGTTCAATCTTCATTGATCAATGATACTTGTTCATTCTTCATCGTTCATTCTTCATTGATCATTGATCCTTGTTCATTCTTCGTCGTTCATTCTTCATTGACCATTGATCCTTATTCATTCTTTATCGTTCATTCTTCATTAATCATTGATCCTTGTTCATTCTTCATCCTTCATTCTTCATTGATCATTGATCCTTGTTCATTCTTCATCGTTCATTCGTCATTGATCATTGATCCTTGTTCATTCTTCATCGTTAATTCTTCATTGATCATTGATCCTTGTTCATTCTTCATCCTTCATTCTTCATTGATCATTGTTCCTTGTTCATTCTTCATCATTCATTCGTCATTGATCATTGATCCTTGTTCATTCTTCATCGTTCATTCTTCATTGATCATTGATCCTTGTTCATTCTTCATCGTTCATTCTTCATTGATCATTGATCCTTGTTCATTCTTCATCCTTCATTCTTCATTGATCATTGATCCTTGTTCATTCTTCATCGTTCATTCTTCATTGATCATTGATCCTTGTTCATTCTTCATCGTTCATTCTTCATTGATCATTGATCCTTGTTCATTCTTCATCTTTCATTCTTCTTTGATCATTGATCCTTGTTCATTCTTCATCGTTCATTCTTCATTGATCATTGATCCTTGTTCATTCTTCATCGTTCATTCTTCAATGATCATTGATCCTTGTTCATTCTTCGTCGTTCATTCTTCATTGACCATTGATCCTTGTTCATTCTTCAGCGTTTATTCGTCATTGATCATTGATCCTTGTTCATTCTTCATCGTTCATTCGTCATTAATCATTGATCCTTGTTCATTCTTCATCATTCATTCTTCATTGATCATTGATCCTTGTTCATTCTTCATCGTTCATTCGTCATTGATCATTGATCCTTGTTCATTCTTCATCGTTCATTCTTCATTGATCATTGATCCTTGTTCATTCTTCATCCTCCATTCTTCATTGATCATTGATCCTTGTTCATTCTTCATTGATCATTGATCCTTGTTCATTCTTCATCGTTCATTCGTCATTGACCATTGATCCTTGTTCATTCTTCATCGTTCATTCTTCATTGATCATTGATCCTTCTTCATTCTTCATCCTTCATTCGTCATTGACCATTAATCCTTGTTCATTCTTCATCGTTCATTCTTCATTGATCATTGATACTTGTTCATTCTTCATCGTTCAATCTTCATTGATCAATGATCCTTGTTCATTCTTCATTGATCATTGATCCTTGTTCATTCTTCATCGTTCATTCGTCATTGACCATTAATCATTGTTCATTCTTCATCGTTCATTATTCATTGATCATTGATCCTTGTTCATTCTTCATCGTTCATTCTTCAATGATCATTGATCCTTGTTCATTCTTCATCGTTCATTCTTCATTGATCATTGATCCTTGTTCATTCTTCATCGTTCATTCTTCATTGATCATTGATCCTTGTTCATTCTTCATCGTTCATTCGTCATTGACCATTAATCATTGTTCATTCTTCATCGTTCATACTTCATTGATCATTGATCCTTATTCATTCTTCATCGTTCAATCTTCATTGATCAATGATACTTGTTCATTCTTCATCGTTCATTCTTCATTGATCATTGATCCTTGTTCATTCTTCGTCGTTCATTCTTCATTGACCATTGATCCTTATTCATTCTTTATCGTTCATTCTTCATTAATCATTGATCCTTGTTCATTCTTCATCCTTCATTCTTCATTGATCATTGATCCTTGTTCATTCTTCATCGTTCATTCGTCATTGATCATTGATCCTTGTTCATTCTTCATCGTTAATTCTTCATTGATCATTGATCCTTGTTCATTCTTCATCCTTCATTCTTCATTGATCATTGTTCCTTGTTCATTCTTCATCATTCATTCGTCATTGATCATTGATCCTTGTTCATTCTTCATCGTTCATTCTTCATTGATCATTGATCCTTGTTCATTCTTCATCGTTCATTCTTCATTGATCATTGATCCTTGTTCATTCTTCATCCTTCATTCTTCATTGATCATTGATCCTTGTTCATTCTTCATCGTTCATTCTTCATTGATCATTGATCCTTGTTCATTCTTCATCGTTCATTCTTCATTGATCATTGATCCTTGTTCATTCTTCATCTTTCATTCTTCATTGATCATTGATCCTTGTTCATTCTTCATCGTTCATTCGTCATTGACCATTGATCCTTGTTCATTCTTAATCGTTCGTTCTTCATTGTACATTGATCCTTGTTCATTCTTCATCGTTCATTCTTCACTGATCATTGATCCTTGTTCATTCTTCATCTTTCATTCTTCATTGATCATTGATCCTTGTTCATTCTTCATCGTTCATTCTTCATTGATCATTGATCCTTGTTCATTCTTCATCGTTCATTCGTCATTGACCATTAATCCTTGTTCATTCTTCATCGTTCATTCGTCATTGATCATTGATCCTTGTTCATTCTTCATCGTTCATTCTTCATTGATCATTGATCCTTGTTCATTCTTCATCCTTCATTCGTCATTGACCATTAATCCTTGTTCATTCTTCATCGTTCATTCTTCATTGATCATTGATACTTGTTCATTCTTCATCGTTCAATCTTCATTGATCAATGATCCTTGTTCATTCTTCATTGATCATTGATCCTTGTTCATTCTTCATCATTCATTCGTCATTGACCATTAATCCTTGTTCATTCTTCATCGTTCATTCGTCATTGATCATTGATCCTTGTTCATTCTTCATCGTTCATTCTTCATTGATCATTGATTCTTGTTCATTCTTCATCGTTCATTCTTCAATGATCATTGATCCTTGTTCATTCTTCATCGTTCATTCTTCATTGATCATTGATCCTTGTTCATTCTTCATCGTTCATTCGTCATTGACCATTAATCATTGTTCATTCTTCATCGTTCATACTTCATTGATCATTGATCCTTATTCATTCTTCATCGTTCAATCTTCATTGATCAATGATACTTGTTCATTCTTCATCGTTCATTCTTCATTGATCATTGATCCTTGTTCATTCTTCGTCGTTCATTCTTCATTGACCATTGATCCTTATTCATTCTTTATCGTTCATTCTTCATTAATCATTGATCCTTGTTCATTCTTCATCCTTCATTCTTCATTGATCATTGATCCTTGTTCATTCTTCATCGTTCATTCGTCATTGATCATTGATCCTTGTTCATTCTTCATCGTTCATTCTTCATTGATCATTGATACTTGTTCATTCTTCATCGTTCAATCTTCATTGATCAATGATCCTTGTTCATTCTTCATTGATCATTGATACTTGTTCATTCTTAGTCATTCATTCGTCATTGACCATTAATCCTTGTTCATTCTTCATCGTTCATTCGTCATTGATCATTGATCCTTGTTCATTCTTCATCGTTCATTCTTCATTGATCATTGATCCTTGTTCATTCTTCATCGTTCATTCTTCAATGATCATTGATCCTTGTTCATTCTTCATCGTTCATTCTTCATTGATCATTGATCCTTGTTCATTCTTCATCGTTCATTCGTCATTGACCATTAATCATTGTTCATTCTTCATCGTTCATACTTCATTGATCATTGATCCTTATTCATTCTTCATCGTTCAATCTTCATTGATCAATGATACTTGTTCATTCTTCATCGTTCATTCTTCATTGATCATTGATCCTTGTTCATTCTTCGTCGTTCATTCTTCATTGACCATTGATCCTTATTCATTCTTTATCGTTCATTCTTCATTAATCATTGATCCTTGTTCATTCTTCATCCTTCATTCTTCATTGATCATTGATCCTTGTTCATTCTTCATCGTTCATTCGTCATTGATCATTGATCCTTGTTCATTCTTCATCGTTAATTCTTCATTGATCATTGATCCTTGTTCATTCTTCATCCTTCATTCTTCATTGATCATTGTTCCTTGTTCATTCTTCATCATTCATTCGTCATTGATCATTGATCCTTGTTCATTCTTCATCGTTCATTCTTCATTGATCATTGATCCTTGTTCATTCTTCATCGTTCATTCTTCATTGATCATTGATCCTTGTTCATTCTTCATCCTTCATTCTTCATTGATCATTGATCCTTGTTCATTCTTCATCGTTCATTCTTCATTGATCATTGAACCTTGTTCATTCTTCATCGTTCATTCTTCATTGATCATTGATCCTTGTTCATTCTTCATCTTTCATTCTTCTTTGATCATTGATCCTTGTTCATTCTTCATCGTTCATTCGTCATTGACCATTGATCCTTGTTCATTCTTAATCGTTCGTTCTTCATTGATCATTGATCCTTGTTCATTCTTCATCGTTCATTCTTCACTGATGATTGATCCTTGTTCATTCTTCATCTTTCATTCTTCATTGATCATTGATCCTTGTTCATTCTTCATCGTTCATTCTTCATTGATCATTGATCCTTGTTCATTCTTCATCGTTCATTCGTCATTGACCATTAATCCTTGTTCATTCTTCATCGTTCATTCGTCATTGATCATTGATCCTTGTTCATTCTTCATCGTTCATTCTTCATTGATCATTGATCCTTGTTCATTCTTCATCGTTCATTCTTCAATGATCATTGATCCTTGTTCATTCTTCGTCGTTCATTCTTCATTGACCATTGATCCTTGTTCATTCTTCAGCGTTTATTCGTCATTGATCATTGATCCTTGTTCATTCTTCATCGTTCATTCGTCATTAATCATTGATCCTTGTTCATTCTTCATCATTCATTCTTCATTGATCATTGATCCTTGTTCATTCTTCATCGTTCATTCGTCATTGATCATTGATCCTTGTTCATTCTTCATCGTTCATTCTTCATTGATCATTGATCCTTGTTCATTCTTCATCCTCCATTCTTCATTGATCATTGATCCTTGTTCATTCTTCATTGATCATTGATCCTTGTTCATTCTTCATCGTTCATTCGTCATTGACCATTGATCCTTGTTCATTCTTCATCGTTCATTCTTCATTGATCATTGATCCTTGTTCATTCTTCATCCTTCATTCGTCATTGACCATTAATCCTTGTTCATTCTTCATCGTTCATTCTTCATTGATCATTGATACTTGTTCATTCTTCATCGTTCAATCTTCATTGATCAATGATCCTTGTTCATTCTTCATTGATCATTGATCCTTGTTCATTCTTCATCTTTCATTCTTCATTGATCATTGATCCTTGTTCATTCTTCATCGTTCATTCGTCATTGACCATTGATCCTTGTTCACTCTTAATCGTTCGTTCTTCATTGTACATTGATCCTTGTTCATTCTTCATCGTTCATTCTTCACTGATCATTGATCCTTGTTCATTCTTCATCTTTCATTCTTCATTGATCATTGATCCTTGTTCATTCTTCATCGTTCATTCTTCATTGATCATTGATCCTTGTTCATTCTTCATCGTTCATTCTTCATTGATCATTGATCCTTGTTCATTCTTCGTCGTTCATTCTTCATTGACCATTGATCCTTGTTCATTCTTCAGCGTTTATTCGTCATTGATCATTGATCCTTGTTCATTCTTCATCGTTCATTCGTCATTAATCATTGATCCTTGTTCATTCTTCATCATTCATTCTTCATTGATCATTGATCCTTGTTCATTCTTCATCGTGCATTCGTCATTGATCATTGATCCTTGTTCATTCTTCATCGTTCATTCTTCATTGATCATTGATCCTTGTTCATTCTTCATCCTCCATTCTTCATTGATCATTGATCCTTGTTCATTCTTCATCGTTCATTCTTCATTGATCATTGATCCTTGTTCATTCTTCATCGTTCATTCGTCATTGACCATTGATCCTTGTTCATTCTTCATCGTTCATTCTTCATTGATCATTGATCCTTGTTCATTCTTCATCCTTCATTCGTCATTGACCATTAATCCTTGTTCATTCTTCATCGTTCATTCTTCATTGATCATTGATACTTGTTCATTCTTCATCGTTCAATCTTCATTGATCAATGATCCTTGTTCATTCTTCATTGATCATTGATCCTTGTTCATTCTTCATCGTTCATTCGTCATTGACCATTAATCATTGTTCATTCTTCATCGTTCATTATTCATTGATCATTGATCCTTGTTCATTCTTCATCGTTCATTCTTCAATGATCATTGATCCTTGTTCATTCTTCATCGTTCATTCTTCATTGATCATTGATCCTTGTTCATTCTTCATCGTTCATTCTTCATTGATCATTGATCCTTGTTCATTCTTCATCGTTCATTCGTCATTGACCATTAATCATTGTTCATTCTTCATCGTTCATACTTCATTGATCATTGATCCTTATTCATTCTTCATCGTTCAATCTTCATTGATCAATGATACTTGTTCATTCTTCATCGTTCATTCTTCATTGATCATTGATCCTTGTTCATTCTTCGTCGTTCATTCTTCATTGACCATTGATCCTTATTCATTCTTTATCGTTCATTCTTCATTAATCATTGATCCTTGTTCATTCTTCATCCTTCATTCTTCATTGATCATTGATCCTTGTTCATTCTTCATCGTTCATTCGTCATTGATCATTGATCCTTGTTCATTCTTCATCGTTAATTCTTCATTGATCATTGATCCTTGTTCATTCTTCATCCTTCATTCTTCATTGATCATTGTTCCTTGTTCATTCTTCATCATTCATTCGTCATTGATCATTGATCCTTGTTCATTCTTCATCGTTCATTCTTCATTGATCATTGATCCTTGTTCATTCTTCATCGTTCATTCTTCATTGATCATTGATCCTTGTTCATTCTTCATCCTTCATTCTTCATTGATCATTGATCCTTGTTCATTCTTCATCGTTCATTCTTCATTGATCATTGATCCTTGTTCATTCTTCATCGTTCATTCTTCATTGATCATTGATCCTTGTTCATTCTTCATCTTTCATTCTTCATTGATCATTGATCCTTGTTCATTCTTCATCGTTCATTCGTCATTGACCATTGATCCTTGTTCATTCTTAATCGTTCGTTCTTCATTGTACATTGATCCTTGTTCATTCTTCATCGTTCATTCTTCACTGATCATTGATCCTTGTTCATTCTTCATCTTTCATTCTTCATTGATCATTGATCCTTGTTCATTCTTCATCGTTCATTCTTCATTGATCATTGATCCTTGTTCATTCTTCATCGTTCATTCGTCATTGACCATTAATCCTTGTTCATTCTTCATCGTTCATTCGTCATTGATCATTGATCCTTGTTCATTCTTCATCGTTCATTCTTCATTGATCATTGATCCTTGTTCATTCTTCATCCTTCATTCGTCATTGACCATTAATCCTTGTTCATTCTTCATCGTTCATTCTTCATTGATCATTGATACTTGTTCATTCTTCATCGTTCAATCTTCATTGATCAATGATCCTTGTTCATTCTTCATTGATCATTGATCCTTGTTCATTCTTCATCATTCATTCGTCATTGACCATTAATCCTTGTTCATTCTTCATCGTTCATTCGTCATTGATCATTGATCCTTGTTCATTCTTCATCGTTCATTCTTCATTGATCATTGATTCTTGTTCATTCTTCATCGTTCATTCTTCAATGATCATTGATCCTTGTTCATTCTTCATCGTTCATTCTTCATTGATCATTGATCCTTGTTCATTCTTCATCGTTCATTCGTCATTGACCATTAATCATTGTTCATTCTTCATCGTTCATACTTCATTGATCATTGATCCTTATTCATTCTTCATCGTTCAATCTTCATTGATCAATGATACTTGTTCATTCTTCATCGTTCATTCTTCATTGATCATTGATCCTTGTTCATTCTTCGTCGTTCATTCTTCATTGACCATTGATCCTTGTTCATTCTTCATCGTTCATTCTTCATTGATCATTGATCCTTGTTCATTCTTCATCGTTCATTCGTCATTGACCATTAATCCTTGTTCATTCTTCATCGTTCATTCGTCATTGATCATTGATCCTTGTTCATTCTTCATCGTTCATTCTTCATTGATCATTGATCCTTGTTCATTCTTCATCCTTCATTCGTCATTGACCATTAATCCTTGTTCATTCTTCATCGTTCATTCTTCATTGATCATTGATACTTGTTCATTCTTCATCGTTCAATCTTCATTGATCAATGATCCTTGTTCATTCTTCATTGATCATTGATCCTTGTTCATTCTTCATCATTCATTCGTCATTGACCATTAATCCTTGTTCATTCTTCATCGTTCATTCGTCATTGATCATTGATCCTTGTTCATTCTTCATCGTTCATTCTTCATTGATCATTGATTCTTGTTCATTCTTCATCGTTCATTCTTCAATGATCATTGATCCTTGTTCATTCTTCATCGTTCATTCTTCATTGATCATTGATCCTTGTTCATTCTTCATCGTTCATTCGTCATTGACCATTAATCATTGTTCATTCTTCATCGTTCATACTTCATTGATCATTGATCCTTATTCATTCTTCATCGTTCAATCTTCATTGATCAATGATACTTGTTCATTCTTCATCGTTCATTCTTCATTGATCATTGATCCTTGTTCATTCTTCGTCGTTCATTCTTCATTGACCATTGATCCTTATTCATTCTTTATCGTTCATTCTTCATTAATCATTGATCCTTGTTCATTCTTCATCCTTCATTCTTCATTGATCATTGATCCTTGTTCATTCTTCATCGTTCATTCGTCATTGATCATTGATCCTTGTTCATTCTTCATCGTTAATTCTTCATTGATCATTGATCCTTGTTCATTCTTCATCCTTCATTCTTCATTGATCATTGTTCCTTGTTCATTCTTCATCATTCATTCGTCATTGATCATTGATCCTTGTTCATTCTTCATCGTTCATTCTTCATTGATCATTGATCCTTGTTCATTCTTCATCGTTCATTCTTCATTGATCATTGATCCTTGTTCATTCTTCATCCTCCATTCTTCATTGATCATTGATCCTTGTTCATTCTTCATCGTTCATTCGTCATTGACCATTAATCCTTGTTCATTCTTCATCGTTCATTCGTCATTGATCATTGATCCTTGTTCATTCTTCATCGTTCATTCTTCATTGATCATTGATCCTTGTTCATTCTTCATCGTTCATTCTTCACTGATGATTGATCCTTGTTCATTCTTCATCTTTCATTCTTCATTGATCATTGATCCTTGTTCATTCTTCATCGTTCATTCTTCATTGATCATTGATCCTTGTTCATTCTTCATCGTTCATTCGTCATTGACCATTAATCCTTGTTCATTCTTCATCGTTCATTCGTCATTGATCATTGATCCTTGTTCATTCTTCATCGTTCATTCTTCATTGATCATTGATCCTTGTTCATTCTTCATCGTTCATTCTTCAATGATCATTGATCCTTGTTCATTCTTCGTCGTTCATTCTTCATTGACCATTGATCCTTGTTCATTCTTCAGCGTTTATTCGTCATTGATCATTGATCCTTGTTCATTCTTCATCGTTCATTCGTCATTAATCATTGATCCTTGTTCATTCTTCATCATTCATTCTTCATTGATCATTGATCCTTGTTCATTCTTCATCGTTCATTCGTCATTGATCATTGATCCTTGTTCATTCTTCATCGTTCATTCTTCATTGATCATTGATCCTTGTTCATTCTTCATCCTCCATTCTTCATTGATCATTGATCCTTGTTCATTCTTCATTGATCATTGATCCTTGTTCATTCTTCATCGTTCATTCGTCATTGACCATTGATCCTTGTTCATTCTTCATCGTTCATTCTTCATTGATCATTGATCCTTGTTCATTCTTCATCCTTCATTCGTCATTGACCATTAATCCTTGTTCATTCTTCATCGTTCATTCTTCATTGATCATTGATACTTGTTCATTCTTCATCGTTCAATCTTCATTGATCAATGATCCTTGTTCATTCTTCATTGATCATTGATCCTTGTTCATTCTTCATCTTTCATTCTTTATTGATCATTGATCCTTGTTCATTCTTCATCGTTCATTCGTCATTGACCATTGATCCTTGTTCACTCTTAATCGTTCGTTCTTCATTGTACATTGATCCTTGTTCATTCTTCATCGTTCATTCTTCACTGATCATTGATCCTTGTTCATTCTTCATCTTTCATTCTTCATTGATCATTGATCCTTGTTCATTCTTCATCGTTCATTCTTCATTGATCATTGATCCTTGTTCATTGTTCATCGTTCATTCTTCATTGATCATTGATCCTTGTTCATTCTTCGTCGTTCATTCTTCATTGACCATTGATCCTTGTTCATTCTTCAGCGTTTATTCGTCATTGATCATTGATCCTTGTTCATTCTTCATCGTTCATTCGTCATTAATCATTGATCCTTGTTCATTCTTCATCATTCATTCTTCATTGATCATTGATCCTTGTTCATTCTTCATCGTTCATTCGTCATTGATCATTGATCCTTGTTCATTCTTCATCGTTCATTCTTCATTGATCATTGATCCTTGTTCATTCTTCATCCTCCATTCTTCATTGATCATTGATCCTTGTTCATTCTTCATCGTTCATTCTTCATTGATCATTGATCCTTGTTCATTCTTCATCGTTCATTCGTCATTGACCATTGATCCTTGTTCATTCTTCATCGTTCATTCTTCATTGATCATTGATCCTTGTTCATTCTTCATCCTTCATTCGTCATTGACCATTAATCCTTGTTCATTCTTCATCGTTCATTCTTCATTGATCATTGATACTTGTTCATTCTTCATCGTTCAATCTTCATTGATCAATGATCCTTGTTCATTCTTCATTGATCATTGATCCTTGTTCATTCTTCATCGTTCATTCGTCATTGACCATTAATCATTGTTCATTCTTCATCGTTCATTATTCATTGATCATTGATCCTTGTTCATTCTTCATCGTTCATTCTTCAATGATCATTGATCCTTGTTCATTCTTCATCGTTCATTCTTCATTGATCATTGATCCTTGTTCATTCTTCATCGTTCATTCTTCATTGATCATTGATCCTTGTTCATTCTTCATCGTTCATTCGTCATTGACCATTAATCATTGTTCATTCTTCATCGTTCATACTTCATTGATCATTGATCCTTATTCATTCTTCATCGTTCAATCTTCATTGATCAATGATACTTGTTCATTCTTCATCGTTCATTCTTCATTGATCATTGATCCTTGTTCATTCTTCGTCGTTCATTCTTCATTGACCATTGATCCTTATTCATTCTTTATCGTTCATTCTTCATTAATCATTGATCCTTGTTCATTCTTCATCCTTCATTCTTCATTGATCATTGATCCTTGTTCATTCTTCATCGTTCATTCGTCATTGATCATTGATCCTTGTTCATTCTTCATCGTTAATTCTTCATTGATCATTGATCCTTGTTCATTCTTCATCCTTCATTCTTCATTGATCATTGTTCCTTGTTCATTCTTCATCATTCATTCGTCATTGATCATTGATCCTTGTTCATTCTTCATCGTTCATTCTTCATTGATCATTGATCCTTGTTCATTCTTCATCGTTCATTCTTCATTGATCATTGATCCTTGTTCATTCTTCATCCTTCATTCTTCATTGATCATTGATCCTTGTTCATTCTTCATCGTTCATTCTTCATTGATCATTGATCCTTGTTCATTCTTCATCGTTCATTCTTCATTGATCATTGATCCTTGTTCATTCTTCATCTTTCATTCTTCATTGATCATTGATCCTTGTTCATTCTTCATCGTTCATTCGTCATTGACCATTGATCCTTGTTCATTCTTAATCGTTCGTTCTTCATTGTACATTGATCCTTGTTCATTCTTCATCGTTCATTCTTCACTGATCATTGATCCTTGTTCATTCTTCATCTTTCATTCTTCATTGATCATTGATCCTTGTTCATTCTTCATCGTTCATTCTTCATTGATCATTGATCCTTGTTCATTCTTCATCGTTCATTCGTCATTGACCATTAATCCTTGTTCATTCTTCATCGTTCATTCGTCATTGATCATTGATCCTTGTTCATTCTTCATCGTTCATTCTTCATTGATCATTGATCCTTGTTCATTCTTCATCGTTCATTCTTCATTGATCATTGATCCTTGTTCATTCTTCGTCGTTCATTCTTCATTGACCATTGATCCTTGTTCATTCTTCAGCGTTTATTCGTCATTGATCATTGATCCTTGTTCATTCTTCATCGTTCATTCGTCATTAATCATTGATCCTTGTTCATTCTTCATCATTCATTCTTCATTGATCATTGATCCTTGTTCATTCTTCATCGTTCATTCGTCATTGATCATTGATCCTTGTTCATTCTTCATCGTTCATTCTTCATTGATCATTGATCCTTGTTCATTCTTCATCCTCCATTCTTCATTGATCATTGATCCTTGTTCATTCTTCATCGTTCATTCTTCATTGATCATTGATCCTTGTTCATTCTTCATCGTTCATTCGTCATTGACCATTGATCCTTGTTCATTCTTCATCGTTCATTCTTCATTGATCATTGATCCTTGTTCATTCTTCATCCTTCATTCGTCATTGACCATTAATCCTTGTTCATTCTTCATCGTTCATTCTTCATTGATCATTGATACTTGTTCATTCTTCATCGTTCAATCTTCATTGATCAATGATCCTTGTTCATTCTTCATTGATCATTGATCCTTGTTCATTCTTCATCGTTCATTCGTCATTGACCATTAATCATTGTTCATTCTTCATCGTTCATTCTTCATTGATCATTGATCCTTGTTCATTCTTCATCGTTCATTCTTCAATGATCATTGATCCTTGTTCATTCTTCATCGTTCATTCTTCATTGATCATTGATCCTTGTTCATTCTTCATCGTTCATTCGTCATTGACCATTAATCATTGTTCATTCTTCATCGTTCATACTTCATTGATCATTGATCCTTATTCATTCTTCATCGTTCAATCTTCATTGATCAATGATACTTGTTCATTGTTCATCGTTCATTCTTCATTGATCATTGATCCTTGTTCATTCTTCGTCGTTCATTCTTCATTGACCATTGATCCTTATTCATTCTTTATCGTTCATTCTTCATTAATCATTGATCCTTGTTCATTCTTCATCGTTCATTCGTCATTGATCATTGATCCTTGTTCTTTCTTCATCGTTCATTCTTCATTGATCATTGATCCTTGTTCATTCTTCATCGTTCATTCTTCATTGATCATTGATCCTTGTTCATTCTTCATCCTCCATTCTTCATTGATCATTGATCCTTGTTCATTCTTCATCGTTCATTCTTCATTGATCATTGATCCTTGTTCATTCTTCATCGTTCATTCGTCATTGACCATTGATCCTTGTTCATTCTTCATCGTTCATTCTTCATTGATCATTGATCCTTGTTCATTCTTCATCCTTCATTCGTCATTGACCATTAATCCTTGTTCATTCTTCATCGTTCATTCTTCATTGATCATTGATACTTGTTCATTCTTCATCGTTCAATCTTCATTGATCAATGATCCTTGTTCATTCTTCATTGATCATTGATCCTTGTTCATTCTTCATCGTTCATTCGTCATTGACCATTAATCATTGTTCATTCTTCATCGTTCATTATTCATTGATCATTGATCCTTGTTCATTCTTCAATGATCATTGATCCTTGTTCATTCTTCATCGTTCATTCTTCATTGATCATTGATCCTTGTTCATTCTTCATCGTTCATTCTTCATTGATCATTGATCCTTGTTCATTCTTCATCGTTCATTCGTCATTGACCATTAATCATTGTTCATTCTTCATCGTTCATACTTCATTGATCATTGATCCTTATTCATTCTTCATCGTTCAATCTTCATTGATCAATGATACTTGTTCATTCTTCATCGTTCATTCTTCATTGATCATTGATCCTTGTTCATTCTTCATCGTTCATTCTTCATTGACCATTGATCCTTATTCATTCTTTATCGTTCATTCTTCATTAATCATTGATCCTTGTTCATTCTTCATCCTTCATTCTTCATTGATCATTGATCCTTGTTCATTCTTCATCGTTCATTCGTCATTGATCATTGATCCTTGTTCATTCTTCATCGTTAATTCTTCATTGATCATTGATCCTTGTTCATTCTTCATCCTTCATTCTTCATTGATCATTGTTCCTTGTTCATTCTTCATCATTCATTCGTCATTGATCATTGATCCTTGTTCATTCTTCATCGTTCATTCTTCATTGATCATTGATCCTTGTTCATTCTTCATCGTTCATTCTTCATTGATCATTGATCCTTGTTCATTCTTCATCCTCCATTCTTCATTGATCATTGATCCTTGTTCATTCTTCATTGATCATTGATCCTTGTTCATTCTTCATCGTTCATTCGTCATTGACCATTAATCCTTGTTCATTCTTCATCGTTCATTCGTCATTGATCATTGATCCTTGTTCATTCTTCATCGTTCATTCTTCATTGATCATTGATCCTTGTTCATTCTTCATCGTTCATTCTTCACTGATGATTGATCCTTGTTCATTCTTCATCTTTCATTCTTCATTGATCATTGATCCTTGTTCATTCTTCATCGTTCATTCTTCATTGATCATTGATCCTTGTTCATTCTTCATCGTTCATTCGTCATTGACCATTAATCCTTGTTCATTCTTCATCGTTCATTCGTCATTGATCATTGATCCTTGTTCATTCTTCATCGTTCATTCTTCATTGATCATTGATCCTTGTTCATTCTTCATCGTTCATTCTTCAATGATCATTGATCCTTGTTCATTCTTCGTCGTTCATTCTTCATTGACCATTGATCCTTGTTCATTCTTCAGCGTTTATTCGTCATTGATCATTGATCCTTGTTCATTCTTCATCGTTCATTCGTCATTAATCATTGATCCTTGTTCATTCTTCATCATTCATTCTTCATTGATCATTGATCCTTGTTCATTCTTCATCGTTCATTCGTCATTGATCATTGATCCTTGTTCATTCTTCATCGTTCATTCTTCATTGATCATTGATCCTTGTTCATTCTTCATCCTCCATTCTTCATTGATCATTGATCCTTGTTCATTCTTCATTGATCATTGATCCTTGTTCATTCTTCATCGTTCATTCGTCATTGACCATTGATCCTTGTTCATTCTTCATCGTTCATTCTTCATTGATCATTGATCCTTGTTCATTCTTCATCCTTCATTCGTCATTGACCATTAATCCTTGTTCATTCTTCATCGTTCATTCTTCATTGATCATTGATACTTGTTCATTCTTCATCGTTCAATCTTCATTGATCAATGATCCTTGTTCATTCTTCATTGATCATTGATCCTTGTTCATTCTTCATCTTTCATTCTTCATTGATCATTGATCCTTGTTCATTCTTCATCGTTCATTCGTCATTGACCATTGATCCTTGTTCACTCTTAATCGTTCGTTCTTCATTGTACATTGATCCTTGTTCATTCTTCATCGTTCATTCTTCACTGATCATTGATCCTTGTTCATTCTTCATCTTTCATTCTTCATTGATCATTGATCCTTGTTCATTCTTCATCGTTCATTCTTCATTGATCATTGATCCTTGTTCATTGTTCATCGTTCATTCTTCATTGATCATTGATCCTTGTTCATTCTTCGTCGTTCATTCTTCATTGACCATTGATCCTTGTTCATTCTTCAGCGTTTATTCGTCATTGATCATTGATCCTTGTTCATTCTTCATCGTTCATTCGTCATTAATCATTGATCCTTGTTCATTCTTCATCATTCATTCTTCATTGATCATTGATCCTTGTTCATTCTTCATCGTTCATTCGTCATTGATCATTGATCCTTGTTCATTCTTCATCGTTCATTCTTCATTGATCATTGATCCTTGTTCATTCTTCATCCTCCATTCTTCATTGATCATTGATCCTTGTTCATTCTTCATCGTTCATTCTTCATTGATCATTGATCCTTGTTCATTCTTCATCGTTCATTCGTCATTGACCATTGATCCTTGTTCATTCTTCATCGTTCATTCTTCATTGATCATTGATCCTTGTTCATTCTTCATCCTTCATTCGTCATTGACCATTAATCCTTGTTCATTCTTCATCGTTCATTCTTCATTGATCATTGATACTTGTTCATTCTTCATCGTTCAATCTTCATTGATCAATGATCCTTGTTCATTCTTCATTGATCATTGATCCTTGTTCATTCTTCATCGTTCATTCGTCATTGACCATTAATCATTGTTCATTCTTCATCGTTCATTATTCATTGATCATTGATCCTTGTTCATTCTTCATCGTTCATTCTTCAATGATCATTGATCCTTGTTCATTCTTCATCGTTCATTCTTCATTGATCATTGATCCTTGTTCATTCTTCATCGTTCATTCTTCATTGATCATTGATCCTTGTTCATTCTTCATCGTTCATTCGTCATTGACCATTAATCATTGTTCATTCTTCATCGTTCATACTTCATTGATCATTGATCCTTATTCATTCTTCATCGTTCAATCTTCATTGATCAATGATACTTGTTCATTCTTCATCGTTCATTCTTCATTGATCATTGATCCTTGTTCATTCTTCGTCGTTCATTCTTCATTGACCATTGATCCTTATTCATTCTTTATCGTTCATTCTTCATTAATCATTGATCCTTGTTCATTCTTCATCCTTCATTCTTCATTGATCATTGATCCTTGTTCATTCTTCATCGTTCATTCGTCATTGATCATTGATCCTTGTTCATTCTTCATCGTTAATTCTTCATTGATCATTGATCCTTGTTCATTCTTCATCCTTCATTCTTCATTGATCATTGTTCCTTGTTCATTCTTCATCATTCATTCGTCATTGATCATTGATCCTTGTTCATTCTTCATCGTTCATTCTTCATTGATCATTGATCCTTGTTCATTCTTCATCGTTCATTCTTCATTGATCATTGATCCTTGTTCATTCTTCATCCTTCATTCTTCATTGATCATTGATCCTTGTTCATTCTTCATCGTTCATTCTTCATTGATCATTGATCCTTGTTCATTCTTCATCGTTCATTCTTCATTGATCATTGATCCTTGTTCATTCTTCATCTTTCATTCTTCATTGATCATTGATCCTTGTTCATTCTTCATCGTTCATTCGTCATTGACCATTGATCCTTGTTCATTCTTAATCGTTCGTTCTTCATTGTACATTGATCCTTGTTCATTCTTCATCGTTCATTCTTCACTGATCATTGATCCTTGTTCATTCTTCATCTTTCATTCTTCATTGATCATTGATCCTTGTTCATTCTTCATCGTTCATTCTTCATTGATCATTGATCCTTGTTCATTCTTCATCGTTCATTCGTCATTGACCATTAATCCTTGTTCATTCTTCATCGTTCATTCGTCATTGATCATTGATCCTTGTTCATTCTTCATCGTTCATTCTTCATTGATCATTGATCCTTGTTCATTCTTCATCGTTCATTCTTCATTGATCATTGATCCTTGTTCATTCTTCGTCGTTCATTCTTCATTGACCATTGATCCTTGTTCATTCTTCAGCGTTTATTCGTCATTGATCATTGATCCTTGTTCATTCTTCATCGTTCATTCGTCATTAATCATTGATCCTTGTTCATTCTTCATCATTCATTCTTCATTGATCATTGATCCTTGTTCATTCTTCATCGTTCATTCGTCATTGATCATTGATCCTTGTTCATTCTTCATCGTTCATTCTTCATTGATCATTGATCCTTGTTCATTCTTCATCCTCCATTCTTCATTGATCATTGATCCTTGTTCATTCTTCATCGTTCATTCGTCATTGACCATTGATCCTTGTTCATTCTTCATCGTTCATTCTTCATTGATCATTGATCCTTGTTCATTCTTCATCCTTCATTCGTCATTGACCATTAATCCTTGTTCATTCTTCATCGTTCATTCTTCATTGATCATTGATACTTGTTCATTCTTCATCGTTCAATCTTCATTGATCAATGATCCTTGTTCATTCTTCATTGATCATTGATCCTTGTTCATTCTTCATCGTTCATTCGTCATTGACCATTAATCATTGTTCATTCTTCATCGTTCATTCTTCATTGATCATTGATCCTTGTTCATTCTTCATCGTTCATTCTTCAATGATCATTGATCCTTGTTCATTCTTCATCGTTCATTCTTCATTGATCATTGATCCTTGTTCATTCTTCATCGTTCATTCGTCATTGACCATTAATCATTGTTCATTCTTCATCATTCATACTTCATTGATCATTGATCCTTATTCATTCTTCATCGTTCAATCTTCATTGATCAATGATACTTGTTCATTCTTCATCGTTCATTCTTCATTGATCATTGATCCTTGTTCATTCTTCGTCGTTCATTCTTCATTGACCATTGATCCTTATTCATTCTTTATCGTTCATTCTTCATTAATCATTGATCCTTGTTCATTCTTCATCGTTCATTCGTCATTGATCATTGATCCTTGTTCTTTCTTCATCGTTCATTCTTCATTGATCATTGATCCTTGTTCATTCTTCATCGTTCATTCTTCATTGATCATTGATCCTTGTTCATTCTTCATCCTCCATTCTTCATTGATCATTGATCCTTGTTCATTCTTCATCGTTCATTCTTCATTGATCATTGATCCTTGTTCATTCTTCATCGTTCATTCGTCATTGACCATTGATCCTTGTTCATTCTTCATCGTTCATTCTTCATTGATCATTGATCCTTGTTCATTCTTCATCCTTCATTCGTCATTGACCATTAATCCTTGTTCATTCTTCATCGTTCATTCTTCATTGATCATTGATACTTGTTCATTCTTCATCGTTCAATCTTCATTGATCAATGATCCTTGTTCATTCTTCATTGATCATTGATCCTTGTTCATTCTTCATCGTTCATTCGTCATTGACCATTAATCATTGTTCATTCTTCATCGTTCATTATTCATTGATCATTGATCCTTGTTCATTCTTCAATGATCATTGATCCTTGTTCATTCTTCATCGTTCATTCTTCATTGATCATTGATCCTTGTTCATTCTTCATCGTTCATTCTTCATTGATCATTGATCCTTGTTCATTCTTCATCGTTCATTCGTCATTGACCATTAATCATTGTTCATTCTTCATCGTTCATACTTCATTGATCATTGATCCTTATTCATTCTTCATCGTTCAATCTTCATTGATCAATGATACTTGTTCATTCTTCATCGTTCATTCTTCATTGATCATTGATCCTTGTTCATTCTTCGTCGTTCATTCTTCATTGACCATTGATCCTTATTCATTCTTTATCGTTCATTCTTCATTAATCATTGATCCTTGTTCATTCTTCATCCTTCATTCTTCATTGATCATTGATCCTTGTTCATTCTTCATCGTTCATTCGTCATTGATCATTGATCCTTGTTCATTCTTCATCGTTAATTCTTCATTGATCATTGATCCTTGTTCATTCTTCATCCTTCATTCTTCATTGATCATTGTTCCTTGTTCATTCTTCATCATTCATTCGTCATTGATCATTGATCCTTGTTCATTCTTCATCGTTCATTCTTCATTGATCATTGATCCTTGTTCATTCTTCATCGTTCATTCTTCATTGATCATTGATCCTTGTTCATTCTTCATCCTTCATTCTTCATTGATCATTGATCCTTGTTCATTCTTCATCGTTCATTCTTCATTGATCATTGATCCTTGTTCATTCTTCATCGTTCATTCTTCATTGATCATTGATCCTTGTTCATTCTTCATCTTTCATTCTTCATTGATCATTGATCCTTGTTCATTCTTCATCGTTCATTCGTCATTGACCATTGATCCTTGTTCATTCTTAATCGTTCGTTCTTCATTGTACATTGATCCTTGTTCATTCTTCATCGTTCATTCTTCACTGATCATTGATCCTTGTTCATTCTTCATCTTTCATTCTTCATTGATCATTGATCCTTGTTCATTCTTCATCGTTCATTCTTCATTGATCATTGATCCTTGTTCATTCTTCATCGTTCATTCGTCATTGACCATTAATCCTTGTTCATTCTTCATCGTTCATTCGTCATTGATCATTGATCCTTGTTCATTCTTAATCGTTCATTCTTCATTGATCATTGATCCTTGTTCATTCTTCATCGTTCATTCTTCATTGATCATTGATCCTTGTTCATTCTTCGTCGTTCATTCTTCATTGACCATTGATCCTTGTTCATTCTTCAGCGTTTATTCGTCATTGATCATTGATCCTTGTTCATTCTTCATCGTTCATTCGTCATTAATCATTGATCCTTGTTCATTCTTCATCATTCATTCTTCATTGATCATTGATCCTTGTTCATTCTTCATCGTTCATTCGTCATTGATCATTGATCCTTGTTCATTCTTCATCGTTCATTCTTCATTGATCATTGATCCTTGTTCATTCTTCATCCTCCATTCTTCATTGATCATTGATCCTTGTTCATTCTTCATCGTTCATTCTTCATTGATCATTGATCCTTGTTCATTCTTCATCGTTCATTCGTCATTGACCATTGTTCCTTGTTCATTCTTCATCGTTCATTCTTCATTGATCATTGATCCTTGTTCATTCTTCATCCTTCATTCGTCATTGACCATTAATCCTTGTTCATTCTTCATCGTTCATTCTTCATTGATCATAGATACTTGTTCATTCTTCATCGTTCAATCTTCATTGATCAATGATCCTTGTTCATTCTTCATTGATCATTGATCCTTGTTCATTCTTCATCGTTCATTCGTCATTGACCATTAATCATTGTTCATTCTTCATCGTTCATTCTTCATTAATCATTGATCCTTGTTCATTCTTCATCGTTCATTCTTCAATGATCATTGATCCTTGTTCATTCTTCATCGTTCATTCTTCATTGATCATTGATCCTTGTTCATTCTTCATCGTTCATTCGTCATTGACCATTAATCATTGTTCATTCTTCATCGTTCATACTTCATTGATCATTGATCCTTATTCATTCTTCATCGTTCAATCCTCATTGATCAATGATACTTGTTCATTCTTCATCGTTCATTCTTCATTGATCATTGATCCTTGTTCATTCTTCGTCGTTCATTCTTCATTGACCATTGATCCTTATTCATTCTTTATCGTTCATTCTTCATTAATCATTGATCCTTGTTCATTCTTCATCATTCATTCGTCATTGATCATTGATCCTTGTTCTTTCTTCATCGTTCATTCTTCATTGATCATTGATCCTTGTTCATTCTTCATCGTTCATTCTTCATTGATCATTGATCCTTGTTCATTCTTCATCGTCCATTCGTCATTGACCATTGATCCTTGTTCATTCTTCATCGTTCATTCTTCATTGATCATCGATCCTTGTTCATTCTTCATCCTTCATTCTTCATTGATCATTGATCCTTGTTCATTCTTCATCGTTCATTCGTCATTGATCATTGATCCTTGTTCATTCTTCATCGTTAATTCTTCATTGATCATTGATCCTTGTTCATTCTTCATCCTTCATTCTTCATTGATCATTGTTCCTTGTTCATTCTTCATCATTCATTCGTCATTGATCATTGATCCTTGTTCATTCTTCATCGTTCATTCTTCATTGATCATTGATCCTTGTTCATTCTTCATCGTTCATTCTTCATTGATCATTGATCCTTGTTTATTCTTCATCGCTCATTCGTTATTGACCATTAATCCTTGTTCATTCTTCATCGTTTTCATTCGTCATTGATCATTGATCCTTGTTCATTCTTCATCGTTAATTCTTCATTGATCATTGATCCTTGTTCATTCTTCATCCTTCATTCTTCATTGATTATTGATCCTTGTTCATTCTTCATCGTTCATTCGTCATTGATCATTGATCCTTGTTCATTCTTCATCGTTCATTCTTCATTGATCATTGATCCTTGTTCATTCTTCATCGTTCATTCTTCATTGATCATTGATCCTTGTTCATTCTTCATCTTTCATTCTTCATTGATCATTGATCCTTGTTCATTCTTCATGGTTCATTCGTCATTGACCATTGATCCTTGTTCATTCTTCATCGTTCATTCTTCATTGATCATTGATCCTTGTTCATTCTTCATCGTTCATTCTTCATTGATCATTGATCCTTGTTCATTCTTCATCGTTCATTCTTCATTGATCATTGATCCTTGTTCATTCTTCATCGTTCATTCGTCATTGACCATTAATCATTGTTCATTCTTCATCGTTCATACTTCATTGATCATTGATCCTTATTCATTCTTCATCGTTCAATCTTCATTGATCAATGATACTTGTTCATTCTTCATCGTTCATTCTTCATTGATCATTGATCCTTGTTCATTCTTCGTCGTTCATTCTTCATTGACCATTGATCCTTATTCATTCTTTATCGTTCATTCTTCATTAATCATTGATCCTTGTTCATTCTTCATCATTCATTCGTCATTGATCATTGATCCTTGTTCTTTCTTCATCGTTCATTCTTCATTGATCATTGATCCTTGTTCATTCTTCATCGTTCATTCTTCATTGATCATTGATCCTTGTTCATTCTTCATCGTCCATTCGTCATTGACCATTGATCCTTGTTCATTCTTCATCGTTCATTCTTCATTGATCATCGATCCTTGTTCATTCTTCATCCTTCATTCTTCATTGATCATTGATCCTTGTTCATTCTTCATCGTTCATTCGTCATTGATCATTGATCCTTGTTCATTCTTCATCGTTAATTCTTCATTGATCATTGATCCTTGTTCATTCTTCATCCTTCATTCTTCATTGATCATTGTTCCTTGTTCATTCTTCATCATTCATTCGTCATTGATCATTGATCCTTGTTCATTCTTCATCGTTCATTCTTCATTGATCATTGATCCTTGTTCATTCTTCATCGTTCATTCTTCATTGATCATTGATCCTTGTTTATTCTTCATCGTTCATTCGTTATTGACCATTAATCCTTGTTCATTCTTCATCGTTTTCATTCGTCATTGATCATTGATCCTTGTTCATTCTTCATCGTTAATTCTTCATTGATCATTGATCCTTGTTCATTCTTCATCCTTCATTCTTCATTGATTATTGATCCTTGTTCATTCTTCATCGTTCATTCGTCATTGATCATTGATCCTTGTTCATTCTTCATCGTTCATTCTTCATTGATCATTGATCCTTGTTCATTCTTCATCGTTCATTCTTCATTGATCATTGATCCTTGTTCATTCTTCATCTTTCATTCTTCATTGATCATTGATCCTTGTTCATTCTTCATGGTTCATTCGTCATTGACCATTGATCCTTGTTCATTCTTCATCGTTCATTCTTCATTGATCATTGATCCTTGTTCATTCTTCATCGTTCATTCTTCATTGATCATTGATCCTTGTTCATTCTTCATCGTTCATTCGTCATTGACCATTGATCCTTGTTCATTCTTCATCGTTCATTCTTCATTGATCATTGATCCTTGTTCATTCTTCATCTTTCATTCGTCATTGACCATTAATCCTTGTTCATTCTTCATCGTTCATTCTTCATTGATCATTGATCCTTGTTCATTCTTCATCGTTCATTCGTCATTGACCATTGATCCTTGTTCATTCTTCATCGTTCATTCTTCATTGATCATCGAACCTTGTTCATTCTTCATCCTTCATTCTTCATTGATCATTGATCCTTGTTCATTCTTCATTGACCATTGATCCTTGTTCATTCTTCATCGTTCATTCTTCATTAATCATTGATCCTTGTTCATTCTTCATCGTTCATTCGTCATTGATCATTGATCCTTGTTCATTCTTCATCGTTCATTCTTCATTGATCATTGATCATTGTTCATTCTTCATCGTTCATTCTTCATTGATCATTGATCCTTGTTCATTCTTCATCGTTCATTCGTCATTGACCATTGATCCTTGTTCATTCTTCATTGTTAATTCTTCATTGATCATTGATCCTTGTTCATTCTTCATCCTTCATTCTTCATTGATCATTGATCCTTGTTCATTCTTCATCGTTCATTCGTCATTGATCATTGATCCTTGTTTATTCTTCATCGTCCATTCTTCATTGATCATTGATCCTTGTTCATTCTTCATTGTTCATTCTTCATTGATCATTGATCCTTGTTCATTCTTCATCGTTCATTCTTCATTGATCATTGATCCTTGTTCATTCTTCATCGTTCATTCGTCATTGACCATTAATCATTGTTCATTCTTCATCGTTTATTCTTCATTGATCATTGATCCTTGTTCATTCTTCATCCCTCATTCTTCATTGATCATTGATCCTTGTTCATTTTTCATCGTTCATTTGTCATTTATCATTGATCCTTGTTCATTCTTCATCGTCCATTCTTCGTTGATCATTGATCCTTGTTCATTCTTCATCGTTCATTCTTCATTGATCATTGATCCTTGTTCATCCTTCATCGTTCATTCTTCATTGATCATTGATCCTTGTTCATTCTTCATCGTTCATTCTTCATTGATCATTGATCCTTGTTTATTCTTCATCGTTCATTCGTCATTGACCATTAATCCTTGTTCATTCTTCATCGTTTTCATTCGTCATTGATCATTGATCCTTGTTCATTCTTCATCGTTAATTCTTCATTGATCATTAATCCTTGTTCATTCTTACTCGTTCATTCTTCATTGATCATTGATCCTTGTTCATTCTTCATCGTTCATTCGTCATTGATCATTGATCCTTGTTCATTCTTCATCGTTAATTCTTCATTGATCATTGATCCTTGTTCATTCTTCATCCTTCATTCTTCATTGATCATTGTTCCTTGTTCATTCTTCATCATTCATTCGTCATTGATCATTGATCCTTGTTCATTCTTCATCGTTCATTCTTCATTGATCATTGATCCTTGTTCATTCTTCATCGTTCATTCTTCATTGATCATTGATCCTTGTTTATTCTTCATCGTTCATTCGTTATTGACCATTAATCCTTGTTCATTCTTCATCGTTTTCATTCGTCATTGATCATTGATCCTTGTTCATTCTTCATCGTTAATTCTTCATTGATCATTGATCCTTGTTCATTCTTCATCCTTCATTCTTCATTGATTATTGATCCTTGTTCATTCTTCATCGTTCATTCGTCATTGATCATTGATCCTTGTTCATTCTTCATCGTTCATTCTTCATTGATCATTGATCCTTGTTCATTCTTCATCGTTCATTCTTCATTGATCATTGATCCTTGTTCATTCTTCATCTTTCATTCTTCATTGATCATTGATCCTTGTTCATTCTTCATGGTTCATTCGTCATTGACCATTGATCCTTGTTCATTCTTCATCGTTCATTCTTCATTGATCATCGATCCTTGTTCATTCTTCATCCTTCATTCTTCATTGATCATTGATCCTTGTTCATTCTTCATCGTTCATTCGTCATTGATCATTGATCCTTGTTCATTCTTCATCGTTAATTCTTCATTGATCATTGATCCTTGTTCATTCTTCATCCTTCATTCTTCATTGATCATTGTTCCTTGTTCATTCTTCATCATTCATTCGTCATTGATCATTGATCCTTGTTCATTCTTCATCGTTCATTCTTCATTGATCATTGATCCTTGTTCATTCTTCATCGTTCATTCTTCATTGATCATTGATCCTTGTTTATTCTTCATCGTTCATTCGTTATTGACCATTAATCCTTGTTCATTCTTCATCGTTTTCATTCGTCATTGATCATTGATCCTTGTTCATTCTTCATCGTTAATTCTTCATTGATCATTGATCCTTGTTCATTCTTCATCCTTCATTCTTCATTGATTATTGATCCTTGTTCATTCTTCATCGTTCATTCGTCATTGATCATTGATCCTTGTTCATTCTTCATCGTTCATTCTTCATTGATCATTGATCCTTGTTCATTCTTCATCGTTCATTCTTCATTGATCATTGATCCTTGTTCATTCTTCATCTTTCATTCTTCATTGATCATTGATCCTTGTTCATTCTTCATGGTTCATTCGTCATTGACCATTGATCCTTGTTCATTCTTCATCGTTCATTCTTCATTGATCATTGATCCTTGTTCATTCTTCATCGTTCATTCTTCATTGATCATTGATCCTTGTTCATTCTTCATCGTTCATTCGTCATTGACCATTGATCCTTGTTCATTCTTCATCGTTCATTCTTCATTGATCATTGATCCTTGTTCATTCTTCATCTTTCATTCGTCATTGACCATTAATCCTTGTTCATTCTTCATCGTTCATTCTTCATTGATCATTGATCCTTGTTCATTCTTCATCGTTCATTCGTCATTGACCATTGATCCTTGTTCATTCTTCATCGTTCATTCTTCATTGATCATCGAACCTTGTTCATTCTTCATCCTTCATTCTTCATTGATCATTGATCCTTGTTCATTCTTCATTGACCATTGATCCTTGTTCATTCTTCATCGTTCATTCTTCATTAATCATTGATCCTTGTTCATTCTTCATCGTTCATTCGTCATTGATCATTGATCCTTGTTCATTCTTCATCGTTCATTCTTCATTGATCATTGATCATTGTTCATTCTTCATCGTTCATTCTTCATTGATCATTGATCCTTGTTCATTCTTCATCGTTCATTCGTCATTGACCATTGATCCTTGTTCATTCTTCATTGTTAATTCTTCATTGATCATTGATCCTTGTTCATTCTTCATCCTTCATTCTTCATTGATCATTGATCCTTGTTCATTCTTCATCGTTCATTCGTCATTGATCATTGATCCTTGTTTATTCTTCATCGTCCATTCTTCATTGATCATTGATCCTTGTTCATTCTTCATTGTTCATTCTTCATTGATCATTGATCCTTGTTCATTCTTCATCGTTCATTCTTCATTGATCATTGATCCTTGTTCATTCTTCATCGTTCATTCGTCATTGACCATTAATCATTGTTCATTCTTCATCGTTTATTCTTCATTGATCATTGATCCTTGTTCATTCTTCATCCCTCATTCTTCATTGATCATTGATCCTTGTTCATTTTTCATCGTTCATTTGTCATTTATCATTGATCCTTGTTCATTCTTCATCGTCCATTCTTCGTTGATCATTGATCCTTGTTCATTCTTCATCGTTCATTCTTCATTGATCATTGATCCTTGTTCATCCTTCATCGTTCATTCTTCATTGATCATTGATCCTTGTTCATTCTTCATCGTTCATTCTTCATTGATCATTGATCCTTGTTTATTCTTCATCGTTCATTCGTCATTGACCATTAATCCTTGTTCATTCTTCATCGTTTTCATTCGTCATTGATCATTGATCCTTGTTCATTCTTCATCGTTAATTCTTCATTGATCATTAATCCTTGTTCATTCTTACTCGTTCATTCTTCATTGATCATTGATCCTTGTTCATTCTTCATCGTTCATTCGTCATTGATCATTGATCCTTGTTCATTCTTCATCGTTAATTCTTCATTGATCATTGATCCTTGTTCATTCTTCATCCTTCATTCTTCATTGATCATTGTTCCTTGTTCATTCTTCATCATTCATTCGTCATTGATCATTGATCCTTGTTCATTCTTCATCGTTCATTCTTCATTGATCATTGATCCTTGTTCATTCTTCATCGTTCATTCTTCATTGATCATTGATCCTTGTTTATTCTTCATCGTTCATTCGTTATTGACCATTAATCCTTGTTCATTCTTCATCGTTTTCATTCGTCATTGATCATTGATCCTTGTTCATTCTTCATCGTTAATTCTTCATTGATCATTGATCCTTGTTCATTCTTCATCCTTCATTCTTCATTGATTATTGATCCTTGTTCATTCTTCATCGTTCATTCGTCATTGATCATTGATCCTTGTTCATTCTTCATCGTTCATTCTTCATTGATCATTGATCCTTGTTCATTCTTCATCGTTCATTCTTCATTGATCATTGATCCTTGTTCATTCTTCATCTTTCATTCTTCATTGATCATTGATCCTTGTTCATTCTTCATGGTTCATTCGTCATTGACCATTGATCCTTGTTCATTCTTCATCGTTCATTCTTCATTGATCATTGATCCTTGTTCATTCTTCATCGTTCATTCTTCATTGATCATTGATCCTTGTTCATTCTTCATCGTTCATTCGTCATTGACCATTGATCCTTGTTCATTCTTCATCGTTCATTCTTCATTGATCATTGATCCTTGTTCATTCTTCATCTTTCATTCGTCATTGACCATTAATCCTTGTTCATTCTTCATCGTTCATTCTTCATTGATCATTGATCCTTGTTCATTCTTCATCGTTCATTCGTCATTGACCATTGATCCTTGTTCATTCTTCATCGTTCATTCTTCATTGATCATCGAACCTTGTTCATTCTTCATCCTTCATTCTTCATTGATCATTGATCCTTGTTCATTCTTCATTGATCATTGATCCTTGTTCATTCTTCATCGTTCATTCTTCATTAATCATTGATCCTTGTTCATTCTTCATCGTTCATTCGTCATTGATCATTGATCCTTGTTCATTCTTCATCGTTCATTCTTCATTGATCATTGATCATTGTTCATTCTTCATCGTTCATTCTTCATTGATCATTGATCCTTGTTCATTCTTCATCGTTCATTCGTCATTGACCATTGATCCTTGTTCATTCTTCATTGTTAATTCTTCATTGATCATTGATCCTTGTTCATTCTTCATCCTTCATTCTTCATTGATCATTGATCCTTGTTCATTCTTCATCGTTCATTCGTCATTGATCATTGATCCTTGTTTATTCTTCATCGTCCATTCTTCATTGATCATTGATCCTTGTTCATTCTTCATTGTTCATTCTTCATTGATCATTGATCCTTGTTCATTCTTCATCGTTCATTCTTCATTGATCATTGATCCTTGTTCATTCTTCATCGTTCATTCGTCATTGACCATTAATCATTGTTCATTCTTCATCGTTTATTCTTCATTGATCATTGATCCTTGTTCATTCTTCATCCCTCATTCTTCATTGATCATTGATCCTTGTTCATTTTTCATCGTTCATTTGTCATTTATCATTGATCCTTGTTCATTCTTCATCGTCCATTCTTCGTTGATCATTGATCCTTGTTCATTCTTCATCGTTCATTCTTCATTGATCATTGATCCTTGTTCATCCTTCATCGTTCATTCTTCATTGATCATTGATCCTTGTTCATTCTTCATCGTTCATTCTTCATTGATCATTGATCCTTGTTTATTCTTCATCGTTCATTCGTCATTGACCATTAATCCTTGTTCATTCTTCATCGTTTTCATTCGTCATTGATCATTGATCCTTGTTCATTCTTCATCGTTAATTCTTCATTGATCATTAATCCTTGTTCATTCTTACTCGTTCATTCTTCATTGATCATTGATCCTTGTTCATTCTTCATCGTTCATTCTTCATTGATCATTGATCCTTGTTCATTCTTCATCGTTTATTCGTCATTGACCATTGATCCTTGTTCATTCTTCATCGTTCATTCTTCATTGATCATTGATCCTTGTTCATTCTTCATCCTTCATTCGTCATTGACCATTAATCCTTGTTCATTCTTCATCGTTCATTCTTCATTGACCATTGATTCTTTTTCATTCTTCATCGTTCATTCGTCATTGACCATTGATCCTTGTTCATTCTTCATCGTTCATTCGTCATTGATCATTGATCCTTGTTCATTCTTCATCGTTCATTCGTCATTGATCATTGATCCTTGTTCATTCTTACTCGTTCATTCTTCATTGATCATTGATCCTTGTTCATTCTTCATCGTTCATTCTTCATTGATCATTGATCCTTGTTCATTCTTCATCGTTCATTCGTCATTGACCATTGATCCTTGTTCATTCTTCATCGTTCATTCTTCATTGATCATTGATCCTTGTTCATTCTTCATCCTTCATTCGTCATTGACCATTAATCCTTGTTCATTCTTCATCGTTCATTCTTCATTGATCATTGATCCTTGTTCATTCTTCATCGTTCATTCGTCATTGATCATTGATCCTTGTTCATTCTTCATCGTTCATTCTTCATTGATCATTGATCATTGTTCATTCTTCATCGTTCATTCTTCATTGATCATTGATCCTTGTTCATTCTTCATGTTGGACCTCTTGAGTTTTGATGATGACTACACTTTAGCAAATATGTGTTTAGAGATTGTGCAGGTCGATATCCGATTATGATTATGATTATGATCGTTGATAGTACCTATGCCTTAGCTTATGGAAACGTACATGTCAAAAGGTTTCAATTGATGTTAGGAGAAGTATATCGCTTGGGATGTAAAATGGAGACAGCAGATCTACTGTTCCCAAGTTGGATGTTCTAGCTAAACTGAAGTCTGGAGACAGCACACTGTTCCTGAGCTGAAGGTTGACTACGCTGACTGAAAATTCTGGTTATCATATTTTAATTATTATTTTTAGTTAATGTATTTTAAATTAAATTGTTGCAGTAAAAATTTATTTAAGTTAATTGGCAAATCGTTTTTGTTAAAGAAAATGTATTCACGATTTATTTGTTAAGATCCTTTATTTTAGGATCTATTTTTAATAAATCTTGGATTTGTTAAAAATAGAATTAACTAACTTTGAATTGGTCTTAGCAAATCTTTTCAGCCGGTCTTTATTCCTAAAAATTAGCAAACAATCATTCCCACTAAGATTAACCGTTTTCCAAATATAGCATGAAGTTCCAGCCATTAATTTGGGGAACAGGAATTACTACTGAAGAAACTGCTACTTTAGGGAACAGCGGTTATTAAAGGAACAGCGGTTATTGTTTATGTACACGTGTGATTTGACTTAATCAAATCTTATGGAAATAACCGTGTGTTTGCTTAATCCACATTACTTCCATGATCTCTTGATAGTGGGATGATGGATTGGATTATTCCACTTTCTTAGGAATATTATTTTCTATAAATTGCAAGATAATTCCGGTTTTTAAAGTGAAGAGAAGTAATCCAACGTTTTGTGCTTAAGTATTTTTCATACGTTTTTGTTGGATTTTACAAGAAATATTTTGTTCTCAAAATTGCCAATTAATTTAGAATATTTTCTTGATGCAACTCTTTGATTTATTTTAGAGAATTTCTATCCTTTTTGTAAGGGTTTTTGAGAGTTTATGTAATTAGACTCGGGTGAGTCTAAGGGGGAAATTAGATAGCTTTGAGTGAAGCTAGAGAGGATTAGCTTGAAGAGAAGCTAAGGTTGTTGCTTGGAGTAAAGCAATTAGAGAGAAGAGGAGTCGGCCTAGGTGTTACGCTTCGAGTGAAGCAAGGTGTTTATTGTGATTGTAACTAATTGCCTTAAACATAGTGGAGTTTTTGAAAATCCCAAGTGGTCGTGGTTTTTCCTTTTGTTTAGGCCCAAAAGGTTTCCACGTAAAATCGTGTGTCTCTCTTATTATTTTGCTCTTAGTTTAAGCTTTATTTATTTTAAATAATTCCGCAAAAACAGGGCACAATCGCTTAAACATGCAACAACAACAATTCACCCCCCCTCTTGTTGCTGTTCCCGTTCCTAATTGAATCAACAATTGGTATCAGAGCCCTGTTCCCAGAAGATCAGGAAACCCTGAGGGCAGATTCTGGTGTTCCCGAAAAATGTCAATTATGAACGAGCGAATGGAAGAAGGGTATTCAACTCAAAGACCGCCAATGTTCGATGGAAAATTCTATACATACTGGAAGAATAGAATGGAGATCTTCATCAAAGCGGAAAATTATCAAGTTTGGAGAGTCATAGAAATCGGAGATTTTGAGGTAACCACTACTAACTCCAACAATGAAATTGTTCCCAAACCTATAACCGAATATGAAAAAGAAGATTTTCAGAAAATGGAATTAAATGCTCTTGCTATAAAATTACTTCATTGTGGTCTTGGACCAAACGAGCATAATAGAATTATGGGGTGCAAATCCGCTAAGCAAATTTGGGACCTGCTTGCTGTTACCCATGAGGGAACAAGTGAAGTCAAACGGTCCAAAATTGATTTGTTAATGTCTAAATACGAGAGATTTGTTATGGAGCCAAGAGAAAGTATCCAAGAGATGTTCACTAGGTTCACCAACATAACAAACGAGCTTGTCTCTCTTGGAAGAATAATTCCCACTGATGAACAAGTAAGGAAGATCCTAAGGAGCCTTCCTCAAGATGAGCGCTGGAGGGCCAAGGTTACTGCTATACAAGAGTCCAAAGATTTTACTAAGTTCAATCTAGAGGAGCTGGCTGGTTCCCTAATGACGCATGAATTGCATTTGGGAACAGCAGACAGTTCCAGGAACAAGGGACTGGCTCTGGCAGCGGGGGAACAGGACGAATCAGAATGTGATGAGGAAGAGGCTGCTTTATTGGTACGAAAATTCAAGAAGTTCTTCAGAAACAGCAGGTATGCAAATCAAAGAAACAACAAAGAAAGAAGAACAAAAAATCTTGAATGCCACAAATGTGGAAGTACCGAACACTTCATCAAGGATTGCCCAACATGGAAGAATGAAAAGGGCAAGGGAAAGACAAGAGATTCAAGAAGACCGTTGAACAAAGAGAATTTTAACAAGACTGACTTTCGTAGGGCCATGATTGCTGCATGGGGAGAAACTGAAAGTGAGAATGAAACTATTGTTCCCGAAGAAGAGGAGACAGCTAACCTATGTCTCATGGCTACGCATAAAGGCAAGGAGAAGCAGGTAAATATTTCTAATTCATTTTCTGACCATTCATTTAATCTAAGTAAAAATGAATTAAAAGAGTTGTTAAAAGAGACACAAGCTAAACTTGAAAATTGCAATGATAAGTGTCTCAAGTTAGAAAAGGAACTTAAGGTAAGCAAAGACCATGTCTCATACATAAACACCTTTAGACATGATGTCCAAAACAGATTTTTCGGTTTGTTGGACCAAAATATAATCCTAAAGGAAAATATGGAGAGACTTAAGAAGGAAAATGTTATTCTTAACATTGAGCTATCGCAATACAAATTATTAGGCTTAAACGAGGAATTGATAGATGCATCTACTAAAGATTTATACAATGATTTTCAATATTTAAAACTGAATTCGGAATCCAACCGTAACAACAATAATAATCTTGAATTAAATTTAAGAGAAAAAGGGAAAATCAAAATAACTCCCAAATGGATTCTAGATGCTAAAAGTAAGAAATCACAAGGCCTAAATTATTTTAAGAATAACAAAAGTAAGAAAGCTTACGTTGATCTTCCTAGAGACAGGTACTGTACCTTCTGTGGTAAAGCTGGCCATCTGAAGGAACAGTGCACCAAAAGGGAACAGTATACTGTCTCCAACAGAAACTATGTCGATAACATTCAGATTGATAAATATGATTCATGTAAGATCGACAAGGAACCCAAGAAAGTCTGGGTTCCTATAATTAACAATTAATTATCTTACAGGTCCAAGTGAGGGGGAACAGCTCATGGTATCTCGACAGTGGGTGTTCCAAGCATATGACGGGTGACAAATCTAAATTTCTCTCACTTGAAGCCTATGATGGGGGAACAGTAATCTTCGGTGACAATATGAAGGGTGAGATAATCGCCAAAGGAAAGGTTGGAAGGTCATGTTCCCACGCCATTGATAATGTATTTTTAGTCGAGAATTTGAAACACAACTTACTCAGCATTTCTCAATTTTGTGATAAGGGTAACTCTGTAAACTTTACTTCTGAAAAGTGCATTATTTCTAGGAACGACACAGGAGACATCATTCTTGAGGGAATCAGAAAAGGGAACACTTATGTAGTGGACCTGGACACTGTTCCCAGAAACAGTCTAACGTGTCTAAGTGTTATAGAAGACGACCCACTTCTTTGGCATAAGCGTCTAGGTCATGCTAGTTATTCATTGATTAATACATTAAGATCTAAAGACCTAGTTAGAGGACTACCATCTATAAAATTCCTTAAGGATGAAATATGTGATCCTTGTGCCAAAGGAAAACAAGTAAGGTCATCTTTTAAACCAAAGAATGTTGTGACCACCTCAAAAACGCTTGAATTATTACACATGGATTTGTGTGGACCTATGAGAATACAAAGCCGTAGTGGCAAGAGATATGTGTTTGTTATTGTTGATGACTATAGTAGATTTACATGGACTTTATTTTTAGTTAGTAAAGATGAAGCCTTTAATGAGTTTGTCTCTTTCGCTAACAAAATACAAAAATCTACCAATAATCAAATTGTTCACATAAAGTCAGATCATGGTAAAGAATTTGAAAATTCAAGCTTTATGAGTTATTGCAATGAACATGGAATAAGTCACAATTTTTCCGCCCCTAGAACACCACAACAAAATGGTGTAGTAGAAAGGAAAAATAGAACTTTAGAAGAAATGGCTAGAACTATGTTAATTGCTAGTGGTTTACCTAGAAATTTTTGGGCCGAGGCTGTTAATACTGCATGTTATATTTTAAATAGAGTATTGATAAGACCAATCACTTCTAAGACACCCTATGAATTGTTTAAAGGTGTTAAACCAAATATTGCCTATTTTCGTGTGTTTGGATGCAAATGTTTTGTACATATTAATGGAAAACGGAATATAGGTAAATTTGATGAAAGAAGTGATGAAGCAGTATTTCTTGGCTACTCATCTCAAAGTAAGGCATATAGAGTCTATAACAAAAGAACAATGAGTGTGGAAGAATCCGTTCACATAATTTTCGATGAAACTAACTTTTTGTCAAGTGAACAGGATATAAATTATTTTAAGATAGGTCTTGCAAATCTAGAAGAAGATGATGAAGAATTGAAAGTGCATGATCAAGAAACAGCTGGTGAACAGCCGGTTCCAGCAGAAGCAGAAAGTACTGATCAAGTTCAGGAACTGCCAGAACATCAGGAACAGCAGACTGTTCCCAATCCAGCTGTTCCCACAGATGAGCAGAACAACCCAGTAGCTGAACAGAATGTTAATCAAGCTAATGAACCAGAACATGCTACTGTTCCCACAAGAGATTTTATGCCAAAACCTTGGAGATATCAAAAATACCATCCTCTTGATTTGATTGTAAGTGATTTGAATAAAGGAACACAAACTCGATCTCAAATGAGAAATTTTTGTGCACATTTTGCGTTCCTATCATCACTTGAACCCAAAAATCACGAAGAAGCTCTAAAGGATTCCGAATGGGTTGTAGCCATGCAAGATGAATTGAACGAATTTGAAAGGAACAAAGTATGGCATTTAGAACCCAAACCGAAACACAAGAAGGTAATTGGTTTGAAATGGGTATTTCGGAACAAACTAGATGAGCATGGAATAATTGTAAGAAACAAAGCAAGGCTCGTGGTCAAAGGGTACAATCAACAAGAAGGTATTGATTATACTGAGACATTTGCTCCAGTAGCAAGGTTAGAAGCTATTAGAATTTTAATTTCTTTTGCTGCATTTATGAACTTTAAATTATATCAAATGGATGTGAAATGTGCTTTCTTGAATGGTTTTCTTGATGAAGAAGTTTTTGTTGAACAACCGCCTGGCTTTGAGAATACCTCGTGTCTTGATCATGTCTATAAGCTTGATAAAGCTCTTTATGGGTTGAAACAAGCTCCTAGGCAATGGTATGAAAGACTATCAAAATTTTTGATTCAAAATGACTTTATTAGAGGTAAAATTGATAAAACCTTATTCTTTAAGAACAAAGGTTCCAATATATTAGTTGTTCAAATATATGTTGATGATATTATTTTTGGTGCCACAAATGAATTGCTATGTAAAGAATTTGCTAACCTTATGAGCACTGAATTTGAAATGAGTATGATGGGAGAATTAAATTTCTTTCTTAGTTTGCAAATTAAACAAACTGCTAATGGTATCTTTATTCATCAACAAAAATATATAAAAGAACTTCTTAAGAAATATGGCATGAATAACGCTAAAACCTACCATACACCCATGGCTACTAATGTAAGATTAGATGAAGATACAAATGGAACAAATATTGACCAAACTATGTATAGAGGCATGATTGGATCTTTATTATATCTAACTGCTAGTAGACCCGATATTTCATTTAGTGTTGGTTTATGTGCAAGATTTCAATCTAACCCTAAAGAATCACATCTAACTGCAGTGAAACGTATTTTGAGATATCTAAAGGGAACAGATGATTTATCATTATTTTATCCTAAAAGTGATGTCTTTGACTTGAAAGGCTTTAGTGATGCAGATTATGCAGGAGATCTTGTTAATAGAAAAAGCACGTCAGGTATGGTACAATTTCTTGGCTCATGTTTAGTTTCGTGGAGTTCCAAGAAACAAAACACTGTTGCATTATCAACTGCTGAAGCTGAGTACGTAGCAGCAGCAGCTTGCTGTTCCCAAATGATATGGATAAAGCAGCAGCTAAGAGACTTTGGTATTAAGTATGCATGTGTTCCTATTTATTGCGATAATACCAGTGCCATATGCATATCCAAAGATCCAGTGCATCACTCACGAGTAAAGCACATCCATATTAGGCATCATTTTCTTAAGGATAATGTTGAAAATAAAAATATCATTGTTAAGCATGTAAACACTAACGAGCAAATAGCAGATATCATGACCAAACCGCTTCCAAGGGAACAGCATGAGAAAATGAGATTGGAACTTGGCATGATCAAGCTGCATTAAAGGAAGTATCATATATGATTCCTAGAGACAAAATGAAAATTGAAAATGATCAATCAACCACAATAATCTTGATTGAAAAATCAATTATCGAAAGGATCAGGTACGCATTTTTTAAAAGGTATATACTTTGGATGTTCTCATGATTGCATGATTATTTTGATCTGACGGTAGCAGCACAATATTACCATTTTTCTTTTTAAAATTAAAAAGACAAACAAAAACAACAAATTTTTTCCAGCAGTTCTTTTAAGTAGGAGTTGAATCTCAACATACTCCATTTTCACAATTCAAAATCAATTGTCTTGATTTGATAACTGCCTCAACACGTCACTTCATCCAATACAATTACTACCTCTCGTCCCATCTTTCATTTCATCTTCACTAACCTTTCACGTTCACTCAACCCTAAACCGTCATTCCTTCCACTTCCTCCGTCATTTTCCTTTGCTTTTCTCTCTAAAAACTTCAATGAAAACCAAGAATATGAAACCAAAAATGAAGCAACCTGTCCCTCTTCGAGTTATCTACCCACCTTCTCTCACTCACAAACCTAAGTCTTCATCAAAGGAACCAGAGGACACCCCTATGTCTCCGCAAACAAGTGGTAAAAGAACAAGAGAATCCAAGAAACCTTCAACCCACTCTACCAAGAAAATGAAGGTAACGCATTACTCAAATGCTGAAGAACTTTCTAAAGAAATGTCTGTAGGATTTGGTCTAGACAAAGAATGGTACGAATCTACAATCTTTCCTAAATTCCATGAAATTTTACAAACTCAAAAATGGGAATCACTTATGAGCGTATATTGCTGCAACCCCATTTACCCTGACATTATGCATGAGTTTATTTCTAATTTTGCTGTTCATGATGGAGTTTGTTCTAGTTCAATCAAAGATATTGATATTGAATTTGATAGTCTGACTTTAGGAGAGTGGTTAGGTGTTCCTGCTACTGGTTTTGATGTTTATCATGTTGGGTCTAAGATTGCGTTTTCTGGAAGAGATGAAAAAGATGTTTGGAGATGCTTGGGGGTTAGGCAAAAAAGGGGGAAAGTAAGTCACAATGTCCTGTCTCCTTTACATAAGTTGCTGTACAACATTGCTAGAAGGTTTATCTTGCCACGAAACTCAAAACGTAGTGAGGTAAGTCTTCGAGATGCAACCCTGATATACTGTATGGTGAACAACATAAAGATTAATTTTCCTTCCTTGATGATTTCTCATTTAAATGATTGTATAGCCAAACGTTGTATGGTTGGCTATGGTGGTTTGTTGTCATGGATTTTCTCAAAGTTTGGTGTTCCACTGGGTGATTATAGTTTTCCTATGGGTCCCAGCAATATGATAGGTGCAAAATGTTTGAGTAATTTGCGCCTTAAATTAAATGAGGAAGGGATTCTTGAAAATATTGTGGAACAGATTGAGATTGATTCTGATAATGAGGAACAGGAGGAAGAGGGGAAGGAAAAGGAGGAAGAGGAGGAAGAGGAAGAGAAGGAAGAGAAGGAACAGGAGAAAAAGGAAGAAGAGGAGAAGGAGGAACAGGAGAAAGAAGGGGATGGAGTTAAGGAACAGGAGGTTGTTCCTTCTGAGGAAGAAGACCAGGGGTTGGAATCTAAGGTTTCTCTTGAAGAAGACTCTAGGACTGAACCCAATAGTTTTCCCTCATCAAAGCCAACCACTCCACCAACTCATCATTTTCAATCACCACTACCTTCACCAACACCAAGATCACCATCACCATCATTTCACAAACACAGCTTTGATCAGGCAACCATTCCTACTGCTCCCTTATATTCCATTCTTCTCAAGCTTGATGATTTGCAGGATCGCTTCTTCAAATTTCAAGATGAGATCCGTGTTTCCCTAGCCTCTTTAGCTGACCAGATGACTCAGATGGAGGCTCGTCTTGGCGCTAAATTGGATACAGTTGAGGTGGAAACGGAATATGTTGATGAAGATGCTCCTGCTTCATAGTTTCCCTTTTATTATTTTCATTGCTGCTGTCTCTGTCTTTAAACAATTTCTTTCTTTTGGTACCAGCTGGGGTACACCTCTTAAACATTGTTAACTTTGTTAAACCTTTTTACATATGCTACTAACTGTTAGGTTTGATTAGTCATTGCTTATCATGCTTGCATTCATTGTTATTGCTTTTTAATTTGTGCATCCTTATTCTCTCTTTGACTATAACTATATGTTTAGTGCTGTGGTTTGATTGCTTATCTTCTTTTTGAATGATGTCAAAAGGGGGAATATTTGGCACAAACTTAAATAATGCTTGAGCATGTTTGAGATCTAGTTAAATCTATTATGTTGGACTTATGGATTAAGGTGCTGGTTTGTTTTTCTGATGTTTGTGTGTTGCTAATTTTGTTAGTTGTTGGAAGTTACTGATTTGTTAGTTGTTGGAAGTTACTGACTTCTTGTTTTGTTATTTCAAGTTAAGTTATGCTGATTTCTTTTAATTCTGATTATGGATGATTATATAATTTTCTTCATTGTTTGATTTTATGCTGAAATAATTTAAGTTGTTGTTTTGATTATTTTTAGAGTAACATGTATCATGATATTTGGTTAAGAAGAGTTGTTTTGATCTCTAACATACTCTTCAACATTGGTTTACTCTATTTTGTTTTTAAGTTTGTTTGAAAAGTTTGTCATCATCAAAAAGGGGGAATTTGTTGGACCTCTTGAGTTTTGATGATGACTACACTTTAGCAAATATGTGTTTAGAGATTGTGCAGGTCGATATCCGATTATGATTATGATTATGATCGTTGATAGTACCTATGCCTTAGCTTATGGAAACGTACATGTCAAAAGGTTTCAATTGATGTTAGGAGAAGTATATCGCTTGGGATGTAAAATGGAGACAGCAGATCTACTGTTCCCAAGTTGGATGTTCTAGCTAAACTGAAGTCTGGAGACAGCACACTGTTCCTGAGCTGAAGGTTGACTACGCTGACTGAAAATTCTGGTTATCATATTTTAATTATTATTTTTAGTTAATGTATTTTAAATTAAATTGTTGCAGTAAAAATTTATTTAAGTTAATTGGCAAATCGTTTTTGTTAAAGAAAATGTATTCACGATTTATTTGTTAAGATCCTTTATTTTAGGATCTATTTTTAATAAATCTTGGATTTGTTAAAAATAGAATTAACTAACTTTGAATTGGTCTTAGCAAATCTTTTCAGCCGGTCTTTATTCCTAAAAATTAGCAAACAATCATTCCCACTAAGATTAACCGTTTTCTAAATATAGCATGAAGTTCCAGCCATTAATTTGGGGAACAGGAATTACTACTGAAGAAACTGCTACTTTAGGGAACAGCGGTTATTAAAGGAACAGCGGTTATTGTTTATGTACACGTGTGATTTGACTTAATCAAATCTTATGGAAATAACCGTGTGTTTGCTTAATCCACATTACTCCCATGATCTCTTGATAGTGGGATGATGGATTGGATTATTCCACTTTCTTAGGAATATTATTTTCTATAAATTGCAAGATAATTCCGGTTTTTAAAGTGAAGAGAAGTAATCCAACGTTTTGTGCTTAAGTATTTTTCATACGTTTTTGTTGGATTTTACAAGAAATATTTTGTTCTCAAAATTGCCAATTAATTTAGAATATTTTCTTGATGCAACTCTTTGATTTATTTTAGAGAATTTCTATCCTTTTTGTAAGGGTTTTTGAGAGTTTATGTAATTAGACTCGGGTGAGTCTAAGGGGGAAATTAGATAGCTTTGAGTGAAGCTAGAGAGGATTAGCTTGAAGAGAAGCTAAGGTTGTTGCTTGGAGTAAAGCAATTAGAGAGAAGAGGAGTCGGCCTAGGTGTTACGCTTCGAGTGAAGCAAGGTGTTTATTGTGATTGTAACTAATTGCCTTAAACATAGTGGAGTTTTTGAAAATCCCAAGTGGTCGTGGTTTTTCCTTTTGTTTAGGCCCAAAAGGTTTCCACGTAAAATCGTGTGTCTCTCTTATTATTTTGCTCTTAGTTTAAGCTTTATTTATTTTAAATAATTCCGCAAAAACAGGGCACAATCGCTTAAACTTGCAACAACAACAATTCACCCCCCCTCTTGTTGCTGTTCCCGTTCCTAATTGAATCAACACTTCATCGTTCATTCGTCATTGACCATTGATCCTTGTTCATTCTTCATCGTTAATTCTTCATTGATCATTGATCCTTGTTCATTCTTCATCCTTCATTCTTCATTGATCATTGATCCTTGTTCATTCTTCATCGTTCATTCGTCATTGATCATTGATCCTTGTTTATTCTTCATCGTCCATTCTTCATTGATCATTGATCCTTGTTCATTCTTCATTGTTCATTCTTCATTGATCATTGATCCTTGTTCATTCTTCATCGTTCATTCTTCATTGATCATTGATCCTTGTTCATTCTTCATCGTTCATTCGTCATTGACCATTAATCATTGTTCATTCTTCATCGTTTATTCTTCATTGATCATTGATCCTTGTTCATTCTTCATCCCTCATTCTTCATTGATCATTGATCCTTGTTCATTTTTCATCGTTCATTTGTCATTGATCATTGATCCTTGTTCATTCTTCATCGTCCATTCTTCGTTGATCATTGATCCTTGTTCATTCTTCATCGTTCATTCTTCATTGATCATTGATCCTTGTTCATCCTTCATCGTTCATTCTTCATTGATCATTGATCCTTGTTCATTCTTCATCGTTCATTCTTCATTGATCATTGATCCTTGTTTATTCTTCATCGTTCATTCGTCATTGACCATTAATCCTTGTTCATTCTTCATCGTTTTCATTCGTCATTGATCATTGATCCTTGTTCATTCTTCATCGTTAATTCTTCATTGATCATTGATCCTTGTTCATTCTTACTCGTTCATTCTTCATTGATCATTGATCCTTGTTCATTCTTCATCGTTCATTCTTCATTGATCATTGATCCTTGTTCATTCTTCATCGTTCATTCGTCATTGACCATTGATCCTTGTTCATTCTTCATCGTTCATTCTTCATTGATCATTGATCCTTGTTCATTCTTCATCCTTCATTCGTCATTGACCATTGATCCTTGTTCATTCTTCATCGTTAATTCTTCATTGATCATTGATCCTTGTTCATTCTTCATCCTTCATTCTTCATTGATCATTGATCCTTGTTCATTCTTCATCGTTCATTCGTCATTGATCATTGATCCTTGTTTATTCTTCATCGTCCATTCTTCATTGATCATTGATCCTTGTTCATTCTTCATTGTTCATTCTTCATTGATCATTGATCCTTGTTCATTCTTCATCGTTCATTCTTCATTGATCATTGATCCTTGTTCATTCTTCATCGTTCATTCGTCATTGACCATTAATCATTGTTCATTCTTCATCGTTTATTCTTCATTGATCATTGATCCTTGTTCATTCTTCATCCCTCATTCTTCATTGATCATTGATCCTTGTTCATTTTTCATCGTTCATTTGTCATTGATCATTGATCCTTGTTCATTCTTCATCGTCCATTCTTCGTTGATCATTGATCCTTGTTCATTCTTCATCGTTCATTCTTCATTGATCATTGATCCTTGTTCATCCTCCATCGTTCATTCTTCATTGATCATTGATCCTTGTTCATTCTTCATCGTTCATTCTTCATTGATCATTGATCCTTGTTTATTCTTCATCGTTCATTCGTCATTGACCATTAATCCTTGTTCATTCTTCATCGTTTTCATTCGTCATTGATCATTGATCCTTGTTCATTCTTCATCGTTAATTCTTCATTGATCATTGATCCTTGTTCATTCTTACTCGTTCATTCTTCATTGATCATTGATCCTTGTTCATTCTTCATCGTTCATTCTTCATTGATCATTGATCCTTGTTTATTCTTCATCGTTCATTCGTCATTGACCATTGATCCTTGTTCATTCTTCATCGTTCATTCTTCATTGATCATTGATCCTTGTTCATTCTTCATCCTTCATTCGTCATTGACCATTAATCCTTGTTCATTCTTCATCGTTCATTCTTCATTGACCATTGATCCTTTTTCATTCTTCATCGTTCATTCGTCATTGACCATTGATCCTTGTTCATTCTTCATCGTTCATTCGTCATTGATCATTGATCCTTGTTCATTCTTCATCGTTCATTCGTCATTGATCATTGATCCTTGTTCATTCTTCATCGTTCATTCGTCATTGATCATTGATCCTTGTTTATTCTTCATCGTCCATTCTTCATTGATCATTGATCCTTGTTCATTCTTCATTGTTCATTCTTCATTGATCATTGATCCTTGTTCATTCTTCATCGTTCATTCTTCATTGATCATTGATCCTTGTTCATTCTTCATCGTTCATTCGTCATTGACCATTAATCATTGTTCATTCTTCATCGTTTATTCTTCATTGATCATTGATCCTTGTTCATTCTTCATCCCTCATTCTTCATTGATCATTGATCCTTGTTCATTTTTCATCGTTCATTTGTCATTGATCATTGATCCTTGTTCATTCTTCATCGTCCATTCTTCGTTGATCATTGATCCTTGTTCATTCTTCATCGTTCATTCTTCATTGATCATTGATCCTTGTTCATCCTTCATCGTTCATTCTTCATTGATCATTGATCCTTGTTCATTCTTCATCGTTCATTCTTCATTGATCATTGATCCTTGTTTATTCTTCATCGTTCATTCGTCATTGACCATTAATCCTTGTTCATTCTTCATCGTTTTCATTCGTCATTGATCATTGATCCTTGTTCATTCTTCATCGTTAATTCTTCATTGATCATTGATCCTTGTTCATTCTTACTCGTTCATTCTTCATTGATCATTGATCCTTGTTCATTCTTCATCGTTCATTCTTCATTGATCATTGATCCTTGTTCATTCTTCATCGTTCATTCGTCATTGACCATTAATCATTGTTCATTCTTCATCGTTTATTCTTCATTGATCATTGATCCTTGTTCATTCTTCATCCCTCATTCTTCATTGATCATTGATCCTTGTTCATTCTTCATCCTTCATTCGTCATTGACCATTAATCCTTGTTCATTCTTCATCGTTCATTCTTCATTGACCATTGATCCTTTTTCATTCTTCATCGTTCATTCGTCATTGACCATTGATCCTTGTTCATTCTTCATCGTTCATTCGTCATTGATCATTGATCCTTGTTCATTCTTCATCGTTCATTCGTCATTGATCATTGATCCTTGTTCATTCTTACTCGTTCATTCTTCATTGATCATTGATCCTTGTTCATTCTTGATCGTTCATTCTTCATTGATCATTGATCCTTGTTCATTCTTCATCGTTCATTCGTCATTGACCATTGATCCTTGTTCATTCTTCATCGTTCATTCTTCATTGATCATTGATCCTTGTTCATTCTTCATCCTTCATTCGTCATTGACCATTAATCCTTGTTCATTCTTCATCGTTCATTCTTCATTGACCATTGATCCTTTTTCATTCTTCATCGTTCATTCGTCATTGACCATTGATCCTTGTTCATTCTTCATCGTTCATTCGTCATTGATCATTGATCCTTGTTCATTCTTCATCGTTCATTCGTCATTGATCATTGATCCTTGTTCATTCTTACTCGTTCATTCTTCATTGATCATTGATCCTTGTTCATTCTTGATCGTTCATTCTTCATTGATCATTGATCCTTGTTCATTCTTCATCGTTCATTCGTCATTGACCATTGATCCTTGTTCATTCTTCATCGTTCATTCTTCATTGATCATTGATCCTTGTTCATTCTTCATCCTTCATTCGTCATTGACCATTAATCCTTGTTCATTCTTCATCGTTCATTCTTCATTGATCATTGATCCTTGTTCATTCTTCATCGTTCGATCTTCATTGATCATTGATCCTTGTTCATTCTTCATCCTTCATTCTTCATTGATTATTGATCCTTGTTCATTCTTCATCGTTCATTCGTCATTGATCATTGATCCTTGTTCATTCTTCATCGTTCATTCTTCATTGATCATTGATCCTTGTTCATTCTTCATCGTTCATTCGTCATTGACCATTGATCCTTGTTCATTCTTCATCGTTCATTCTTCATTGATCATTGATCCTTGTTCATTCTTCATCCTTCATTCGTCATTGACCATTGATCCTTGTTCATTCTTCATCGTTAATTCTTCATTGATCATTGATCCTTGTTCATTCTTCATCCTTCATTCTTCATTGATCATTGATCCTTGTTCATTCTTCATCGTTCATTCGTCATTGATCATTGATCCTTGTTTATTCTTCATCGTCCATTCTTCATTGATCATTGATCCTTGTTCATTCTTCATTGTTCATTCTTCATTGATCATTGATCCTTGTTCATTCTTCATCGTTCATTCTTCATTGATCATTGATCCTTGTTCATTCTTCATCGTTCATTCGTCATTGACCATTAATCATTGTTCATTCTTCATCGTTTATTCTTCATTGATCATTGATCCTTGTTCATTCTTCATCCCTCATTCTTCATTGATCATTGATCCTTGTTCATTTTTCATCGTTCATTTGTCATTGATCATTGATCCTTGTTCATTCTTCATCGTCCATTCTTCGTTGATCATTGATCCTTGTTCATTCTTCATCGTTCATTCTTCATTGATCATTGATCCTTGTTCATCCTTCATCGTTCATTCTTCATTGATCATTGATCCTTGTTCATTCTTCATCGTTCATTCTTCATTGATCATTGATCCTTGTTTATTCTTCATCGTTCATTCGTCATTGACCATTAATCCTTGTTCATTCTTCATCGTTTTCATTCGTCATTGATCATTGATCCTTGTTCATTCTTCATCGTTAATTCTTCATTGATCATTGATCCTTGTTCATTCTTACTCGTTCATTCTTCATTGATCATTGATCCTTGTTCATTCTTCATCGTTCATTCTTCATTGATCATTGATCCTTGTTCATTCTTCATCGTTCATTCGTCATTGACCATTAATCATTGTTCATTCTTCATCGTTTATTCTTCATTGATCATTGATCCTTGTTCATTCTTCATCCCTCATTCTTCATTGATCATTGATCCTTGTTCATTCTTCATCCTTCATTCGTCATTGACCATTAATCCTTGTTCATTCTTCATCGTTCATTCTTCATTGACCATTGATCCTTTTTCATTCTTCATCGTTCATTCGTCATTGACCATTGATCCTTGTTCATTCTTCATCGTTCATTCGTCATTGATCATTGATCCTTGTTCATTCTTCATCGTTCATTCGTCATTGATCATTGATCCTTGTTCATTCTTACTCGTTCATTCTTCATTGATCATTGATCCTTGTTCATTCTTGATCGTTCATTCTTCATTGATCATTGATCCTTGTTCATTCTTCATCGTTCATTCGTCATTGACCATTGATCCTTGTTCATTCTTCATCGTTCATTCTTCATTGATCATTGATCCTTGTTCATTCTTCATCCTTCATTCGTCATTGACCATTAATCCTTGTTCATTCTTCATCGTTCATTCTTCATTGACCATTGATCCTTTTTCATTCTTCATCGTTCATTCGTCATTGACCATTGATCCTTGTTCATTCTTCATCGTTCATTCGTCATTGATCATTGATCCTTGTTCATTCTTCATCGTTCATTCGTCATTGATCATTGATCCTTGTTCATTCTTACTCGTTCATTCTTCATTGATCATTGATCCTTGTTCATTCTTGATCGTTCATTCTTCATTGATCATTGATCCTTGTTCATTCTTCATCGTTCATTCGTCATTGACCATTGATCCTTGTTCATTCTTCATCGTTCATTCTTCATTGATCATTGATCCTTGTTCATTCTTCATCCTTCATTCGTCATTGACCATTAATCCTTGTTCATTCTTCATCGTTCATTCTTCATTGATCATTGATCCTTGTTCATTCTTCATCGTTCGATCTTCATTGATCATTGATCCTTGTTCATTCTTCATCCTTCATTCTTCATTGATTATTGATCCTTGTTCATTCTTCATCGTTCATTCGTCATTGATCATTGATCCTTGTTCATTCTTCATCGTTCATTCTTCATTGATCATTGATCCTTGTTCATTCTTCATCGTTCATTCGTCATTGACCATTGATCCTTGTTCATTCTTCATCGTTCATTCTTCATTGATCATTGATCCTTGTTCATTCTTCATCCTTCATTCGTCATTGACCATTGATCCTTGTTCATTCTTCATCGTTAATTCTTCATTGATCATTGATCCTTGTTCATTCTTCATCCTTCATTCTTCATTGATCATTGATCCTTGTTCATTCTTCATCGTTCATTCGTCATTGATCATTGATCCTTGTTTATTCTTCATCGTCCATTCTTCATTGATCATTGATCCTTGTTCATTCTTCATTGTTCATTCTTCATTGATCATTGATCCTTGTTCATTCTTCATCGTTCATTCTTCATTGATCATTGATCCTTGTTCATTCTTCATCGTTCATTTGTCATTGACCATTAATCATTGTTCATTCTTCATCGTTTATTCTTCATTGATCATTGATCCTTGTTCATTCTTCATCCCTCATTCTTCATTGATCATTGATCCTTGTTCATTTTTCATCGTTCATTTGTCATTGATCATTGATCCTTGTTCATTCTTCATCGTCCATTCTTCGTTGATCATTGATCCTTGTTCATTCTTCATCGTTCATTCTTCATTGATCATTGATCCTTGTTCATCCTTCATCGTTCATTCTTCATTGATCATTGATCCTTGTTCATTCTTCATCGTTCATTCTTCATTGATCATTGATCCTTGTTTATTCTTCATCGTTCATTCGTCATTGACCATTAATCCTTGTTCATTCTTCATCGTTTTCATTCGTCATTGATCATTGATCCTTGTTCATTCTTCATCGTTAATTCTTCATTGATCATTGATCCTTGTTCATTCTTACTCGTTCATTCTTCATTGATCATTGATCCTTGTTCATTCTTCATCGTTCATTCTTCATTGATCATTGATCCTTGTTCATTCTTCATCGTTCATTCGTCATTGACCATTGATCCTTGTTCATTCTTCATCGTTCATTCTTCATTGATCATTGATCCTTGTTCATTCTTCATCCTTCATTCGTCATTGACCATTAATCCTTGTTCATTCTTCATCGTTCATTCTTCATTGACCATTGATCCTTTTTCATTCTTCATCGTTCATTCGTCATTGACCATTGATCCTTGTTCATTCTTCATCGTTCATTCGTCATTGATCATTGATCCTTGTTCATTCTTCATCGTTCATTCGTCATTGATCATTGATCCTTGTTCATTCTTACTCGTTCATTCTTCATTGATCATTGATCCTTGTTCATTCTTGATCGTTCATTCTTCATTGATCATTGATCCTTGTTCATTCTTCATCGTTCATTCGTCATTGACCATTGATCCTTGTTCATTCTTCATCGTTCATTCTTCATTGATCATTGATCCTTGTTCATTCTTCATCCTTCATTCGTCATTGACCATTAATCCTTGTTCATTCTTCATCGTTCATTCTTCATTGATCATTGATCCTTGTTCATTCTTCATCGTTCGATCTTCATTGATCATTGATCCTTGTTCATTCTTCATCCTTCATTCTTCATTGATTATTGATCCTTGTTCATTCTTCATCGTTCATTCGTCATTGATCATTGATCCTTGTTCATTCTTCATCGTTCATTCTTCATTGATCATTGATCCTTGTTCATTCTTCATCGTTCATTCTTCATTGATCATTGATCCTTGTTCATTCTTCATCTTTCATTCTTCATTGATCATTGATCCTTGTTCATTCTTCATGGTTCATTCGTCATTGACCATTGATCCTTGTTCATTCTTCATCGTTCATTCTTCATTGATCATTGATCCTTGTTCATTCTTCATCGTTCATTCTTCATTGATCATTGATCCTTGTTCATTCTTCATCGTTCATTCGTCATTGACCATTGATCCTTGTTCATTCTTCATCGTTCATTCTTCATTGATCATTGATCCTTGTTCATTCTTCATCTTTCATTCGTCATTGACCATTAATCCTTGTTCATTCTTCATCGTTCATTCTTCATTGATCATTGATCCTTGTTCATTCTTCATCGTTCATTCGTCATTGACCATTGATCCTTGTTCATTCTTCATCGTTCATTCTTCATTGATCATCGAACCTTGTTCATTCTTCATCCTTCATTCTTCATTGATCATTGATCCTTGTTCATTCTTCATTGACCATTGATCCTTGTTCATTCTTCATCGTTCATTCTTCATTAATCATTGATCCTTGTTCATTCTTCATCGTTCATTCGTCATTGATCATTGATCCTTGTTCATTCTTCATCGTTCATTCTTCATTGATCATTGATCATTGTTCATTCTTCATCGTTCATTCTTCATTGATCATTGATCCTTGTTCATTCTTCATCGTTCATTCGTCATTGACCATTGATCCTTGTTCATTCTTCATTGTTAATTCTTCATTGATCATTGATCCTTGTTCATTCTTCATCCTTCATTCTTCATTGATCATTGATCCTTGTTCATTCTTCATCGTTCATTCGTCATTGATCATTGATCCTTGTTTATTCTTCATCGTCCATTCTTCATTGATCATTGATCCTTGTTCATTCTTCATTGTTCATTCTTCATTGATCATTGATCCTTGTTCATTCTTCATCGTTCATTCTTCATTGATCATTGATCCTTGTTCATTCTTCATCGTTCATTCGTCATTGACCATTAATCATTGTTCATTCTTCATCGTTTATTCTTCATTGATCATTGATCCTTGTTCATTCTTCATCCCTCATTCTTCATTGATCATTGATCCTTGTTCATTTTTCATCGTTCATTTGTCATTTATCATTGATCCTTGTTCATTCTTCATCGTCCATTCTTCGTTGATCATTGATCCTTGTTCATTCTTCATCGTTCATTCTTCATTGATCATTGATCCTTGTTCATCCTTCATCGTTCATTCTTCATTGATCATTGATCCTTGTTCATTCTTCATCGTTCATTCTTCATTGATCATTGATCCTTGTTTATTCTTCATCGTTCATTCGTCATTGACCATTAATCCTTGTTCATTCTTCATCGTTTTCATTCGTCATTGATCATTGATCCTTGTTCATTCTTCATCGTTAATTCTTCATTGATCATTAATCCTTGTTCATTCTTACTCGTTCATTCTTCATTGATCATTGATCCTTGTTCATTCTTCATCGTTCATTCTTCATTGATCATTGATCCTTGTTCATTCTTCATCGTTTATTCGTCATTGACCATTGATCCTTGTTCATTCTTCATCGTTCATTCTTCATTGATTATTGATCCTTGTTCATTCTTCATCCTTCATTCGTCATTGACCATTAATCCTTGTTCATTCTTCATCGTTCATTCTTCATTGACCATTGATTCTTTTTCATTCTTCATCGTTCATTCGTCATTGACCATTGATCCTTGTTCATTCTTCATCGTTCATTCGTCATTGATCATTGATCCTTGTTCATTCTTCATCGTTCATTCGTCATTGATCATTGATCCTTGTTCATTCTTACTCGTTCATTCTTCATTGATCATTGATCCTTGTTCATTCTTCATCGTTCATTCTTCATTGATCATTGATCCTTGTTCATTCTTCATCGTTCATTCGTCATTGACCATTGATCCTTGTTCATTCTTCATCGTTCATTCTTCATTGATCATTGATCCTTGTTCATTCTTCATCCTTCATTCGTCATTGACCATTAATCCTTGTTCATTCTTCATCGTTCATTCTTCATTGATCATTGATCCTTGTTCATTCTTCATCGTTCATTCGTCATTGATCATTGATCCTTGTTCATTCTTCATCGTTCATTCTTCATTGATCATTGATCATTGTTCATTCTTCATCGTTCATTCTTCATTGATCATTGATCCTTGTTCATTCTTCATCGTTCATTCGTCATTGACCATTGATCCTTGTTCATTCTTCATCGTTAATTCTTCATTGATCATTGATCCTTGTTCATTCTTCATCCTTCATTCTTCATTGATCATTGATCCTTGTTCATTCTTCATCGTTCATTCGTCATTGATCATTGATCCTTGTTTATTCTTCATCGTCCATTCTTCATTGATCATTGATCCTTGTTCATTCTTCATTGTTCATTCTTCATTGATCATTGATCCTTGTTCATTCTTCATCGTTCATTCTTCATTGATCATTGATCCTTGTTCATTCTTCATCGTTCATTCGTCATTGACCATTAATCATTGTTCATTCTTCATCGTTTATTCTTCATTGATCATTGATCCTTGTTCATTCTTCATCCCTCATTCTTCATTGATCATTGATCCTTGTTCATTTTTCATCGTTCATTTGTCATTGATCATTGATCCTTGTTCATTCTTCATCGTCCATTCTTCGTTGATCATTGATCCTTGTTCATTCTTCATCGTTCATTCTTCATTGATCATTGATCCTTGTTCATCCTTCATCGTTCATTCTTCATTGATCATTGATCCTTGTTCATTCTTCATCGTTCATTCTTCATTGATCATTGATCCTTGTTTATTCTTCATCGTTCATTCGTCATTGACCATTAATCCTTGTTCATTCTTCATCGTTTTCATTCGTCATTGATCATTGATCCTTGTTCATTCTTCATCGTTAATTCTTCATTGATCATTGATCCTTGTTCATTCTTACTCGTTCATTCTTCATTGATCATTGATCCTTGTTCATTCTTCATCGTTCATTCTTCATTGATCATTGATCCTTGTTCATTCTTCATCGTTCATTCGTCATTGACCATTGATCCTTGTTCATTCTTCATCGTTCATTCTTCATTGATCATTGATCCTTGTTCATTCTTCATCCTTCATTCGTCATTGACCATTAATCCTTGTTCATTCTTCATCGTTCATTCTTCATTGACCATTGATCCTTTTTCATTCTTCATCGTTCATTCGTCATTGACCATTGATCCTTGTTCATTCTTCATCGTTCATTCGTCATTGATCATTGATCCTTGTTCATCCTTCATCGTTCATTCGTCATTGATCATTGATCCTTGTTCATTCTTACTCGTTCATTCTTCATTGATCATTGATCCTTGTTCATTCTTGATCGTTCATTCTTCATTGATCATTGATCCTTGTTCATTCTTCATCGTTCATTCGTCATTGACCATTGATCCTTGTTCATTCTTCATCGTTCATTCTTCATTGATCATTGATCCTTGTTCATTCTTCATCCTTCATTCGTCATTGACCATTAATCCTTGTTCATTCTTCATCGTTCATTCTTCATTGATCATTGATCCTTGTTCATTCTTCATCGTTCGATCTTCATTGATCATTGATCCTTGTTCATTCTTCATCGTTCATTCTTCATTGATCATTGATCCTTGTTCATTCTTCATCGTTAATTCTTCATTGATCATTGATCCTTGTTCATTCTTCATCGTTCATTCTTCATTGATCATTGATCCTTGTTCATTCTTCATCCTTCATTCGTCATTGACCATTAATCCTTGTTCATTCTTCATCGTTCATTCTTCATTGATCATTGATCCTTGTTCATTCTTCATCGTCCATTCTTCATTGATCATTGATCCTTGTTCATTCTTCATCGTTCATTCTTCACTGATCATTGATCCTTGTTCATTCTTCATCGTTCATTCTTCATTGATCATTGATCCTTGTTCATTCTTCATCCTTCATTCGTCATTGACCATTAATCCTTGTTCATTCTTCATCGTTCATTCTTCATTGATCATTCATCCTTGTTCATTCTTCATTGTTCATTCTTCATTGATCATTGATCCTTGTTCATTCTTCATCGTTCATTCGTCATTGACCATTAATCCTTGTTCATTCTTCATCGTTCATTCTTCATTGATCATTGATGCTTGTTCATTCTTCATCCTTCATTCTTCATTGATCATTGATCCTTGTTCATTCTTCGTCGTTCATTCTTCATTGACCATTGATCCTTGTTCATTCTTCATCGTTCATTCTTCATTAATCATTGATCCTTGTTCATTCTTCATCCTTCATTCTTCATTGATCATTGATCCTTGTTCATTCTTCATCGTTCATTCTTCATTGATCATTGATCCTTGTTCATTCTTCATCGTTCATTCTTCATTGATCATTGATCCTTGTTCATTCTTCATCTTTCATTCTTCATTGATCATTGATCCTTGTTCATTCTTCATCGTTCATTCGTCATTGACCATTAATCCTTGTTCATTCTTAATCGTTCGTTCTTCATTGATCATTGATCCTTGTTCATTCTTCATCGTTCATTCTTCATTGATCATTGATCCTTGTTCATTCTTCATCGTTAATTCTTCATTGATCATTGATCCTTGTTCATTCTTCATCCTTCATTCTTCATTGATCATTGATCCTTGTTCATTTTTCATCGTTCATTCGTCATTGATCATTGATCCTTGTTCATTCTTCATCGTCCATTCTTCATTGATCATTGATCCTTGTTCATTCTTCATCGTTCATTCTTCACTGATCATTGATCCTTGTTCATTCTTCATCTTTCATTCTTCATTGATCATTGATCCTTGTTCATTCTTCATCGTTCATTCTTCATTGATCATTGATCCTTGTTCATTCTTCATCGTTCATTCGTCATTGACCATTAATCCTTGTTCATTCTTCATCGTTCATTCGTCATTGATCATTGATCCTTGTTCATTCTTCATCGTTCATTCTTCATTGATCATTGATCCTTGTTCATTCTTCATCGTTCATTTTTCATTGATCATTGATCCTTGTTCATTCTTTGTCGTTCATTCTTCATTGACAATTGATCCTTGTTCATTCTTCAGCGTTTATTCGTCATTGATCATTGATCCTTGTTCATTCTTCATCGTTCATTCGTCATTAATCATTGATCTTTGTTCATTCTTCATCATTCATTCTTCATTGATCATTGATCCTTGTTCATTCTTCATCGTTCATTCGTCATTGATCATTGATCCTTGTTCATTCTTCATCGTTCATTCTTCATTGATCATTGATCCTTGTTCATTCTTCATCCTCCATTCTTCATTGATCATTGATCCTTGTTCATTCTTCATCGTTCATTCTTCATTGATCATTGATCCTTGTTCATTCTTCATCGTTCATTCGTCATTGACCATTGATCCTTGTTCATTCTTCATCGTTCATTCTTCATTGATCATTGATCCTTGTTCATTCTTCATCCTTCATTCGTCATTGACCATTAATCCTTGTTAATTCTTCATCGTTCATTCATCATTGATCATTGATACTTGTTCATTCTTCATCGTTCAATCTTCATTGATCGATGATCCTTGTTCATTCTTCATTGATCATTGATCCTTGTTCATTCTTCATCGTTCATTCGTCATTGACCATTAATCATTGTTCATTCTTCATCGTTCATTCTTCATTGATCATTGATCCTTGTTCATTCTTCATCGTTCATTCTTCAATGATCATTGATCCTTGTTCATTCTTCATCGTTCATTCTTTATTGATCATTGATCCTTGTTCATTCTTCATCGTTCATTCGTCATTGACCATTAATCATTGTTCATTCTTCATCGTTCATACTTCATTGATCATTGATCCTTATTCATTCATCGTCGTTCAATCTTCATTGATCAATGATACTTGTTCATTCTTCATCGTTCATTCTTCATTGATCATTGATCCTTGTTCATTCTTCATCTTTCATTCTTCATTGATCATTGATCCTTGTTCATTCTTCATCGTTCATTCTTCATTGATCATTGATCCTTGTTCATTCTTCATCGTTCATTCTTCATTGATCATTGATCCTTGTTCATTCTTCATCGTTCATTCGTCATTGATCATTGATCCTTGTTCATTCTTCATCTTTCATTCTTCATTGAGCATTGATCCTTGTTCATTCTTCATCGTTCATTCTTCATTGATCATTGATCCTTGTTCATTCTTCATCGTTCATTCTTCATTGATCATTGATCCTTGTTCATTCTTCATCGTTCATTCGTCATTGACCATTAATCATTGTTCATTCTTCATCGTTCATACTTCATTGATCATTGATCCTTATTCATTCTTCATCGTTCAATCTTCATTGATCAATGATCCTTGTTAATTCTTCATCGTTCATTCTTCATTGATCATTGATCCTTGTTCATTCTTCATCGTTCATTCTTCATTGATCATTGATCCTTGTTCATTCTTCATCGTTCATTAATCCTTGTTCATTCTTCATCGTTCATTCGTCATTGACCATTGATCCTTGTTCATTCTTCATCGTTCATTCGTCATTGATCATTGATCCTTGTTCATTCTTCATCGTTCATTCGTCATTGATCATTGATCCTTGTTCATTCTTACTCGTTCATTCTTCATTGATCATTGATCCTTGTTCATTCTTCATCGTTCATTCTTCATTGATCATTGATCCTTGTTCATTCTTCATCGTTCATTCGTCATTGACCATTGATCCTTGTTCATTCTTCATCGTTCATTCTTCATTGATCATTGATCCTTGTTCATTCTTCATCGTTCATTGATCCTTGTTCATTCTTCATCGTTCATTCGTCATTAACCATTGATCCTTGTTCATTCTTCATCGTTCATTCGTCATTGATCATTGATCCTTGTTCATTCTTACTCGTTCATTCTTCATTGATCATTGATCCTTGTTCATTCTTCATCGTTCATTCTTCATTGATCATTGATCCTTGTTCATTCTTCATCGTTCATTCGTCATTGACCATTGATCCTTGTTCATTCTTCATCGTTCATTCTTCATTGATCATTGATCCTTGTTCATTCTTCATCGTTCATTGATCCTTGTTCATTCTTCATCGTTCATTCGTCATTAACTATTGATCCTTGTTCATTCTTCATCGTTCATTCGTCATTGATCATTGATCCTTGTTCATTCTTACTCGTTCATTCTTCATTGATCATTGATGCTTGTTCATTCTTCATCGTTCATTCTTCATTGATCATTGATCCTTGTTCATTCTTCATCCTTCATTCTTCATTGATCATTGATCCTTGTTCATTTTTCATCGTTCATTCGTCATTGATCATTGATCCTTGTTCATTCTTCATCGTCCATTCTTCATTGATCATTGATCCTTGTTCATTCTTCATTGTTCATTCTTCATTGATCATTGATCCTTGTTCATTCTTCATCGTTCATTCTTCATTGATCATTGATCCTTGTTCATTCTTCATCGTTCATTCGTCATTGACCATTAATCATTGTTCATTCTTCATCGTTTATTCTTCATTGATCATTGATCCTTGTTCATTCTTCATCCCTCATTCTTCATTGATCATTGATCCTTGTTCATTTTTCATCGTTCATTTGTCATTTATCATTGATCCTTGTTCATTCTTCATCGTCCATTCTTCGTTGATCATTGATCCTTGTTCATTCTTCATCGTTCATTCTTCATTGATCATTGATCCTTGTTTATTCTTCATCGTTCATTCGTCATTGACCATTAATCCTTGTTCATTCTTCATCGTTTTCATTCGTCATTGATCATTGATCCTTGTTCATTCTTCATCGTTAATTCTTCATTGATCATTAATCCTTGTTCATTCTTACTCGTTCATTCTTCATTGATCATTGATCCTTGTTCATTCTTCATCGTTCATTCTTCATTGATCATTGATCCTTGTTCATTCTTCATCGTTTATTCGTCATTGACCATTGATCCTTGTTCATTCTTCATCGTTCATTCTTCATTGATCATTGATCCTTGTTCATTCTTCATCCTTCATTCGTCATTGACCATTAATCCTTGTTCATTCTTCATCGTTCATTCTTCATTGACCATTGATTCTTTTTCATTCTTCATCGTTCATTCGTCATTGACCATTGATCCTTGTTCATTCTTCATCGTTCATTCGTCATTGATCATTGATCCTTGTTCATTCTTCATCGTTCATTCGTCATTGATCATTGATCCTTGTTCATTCTTACTCGTTCATTCTTCATTGATCATTGATCCTTGTTCATTCTTCATCGTTCATTCTTCATTGATCATTGATCCTTGTTCATTCTTCATCGTTCATTCGTCATTGACCATTGATCCTTGTTCATTCTTCATCGTTCATTCTTCATTGATCATTGATCCTTGTTCATTCTTCATCCTTCATTCGTCATTGACCATTAATCCTTGTTCATTCTTCATCGTTCATTCTTCATTGATCATTGATCCTTGTTCATTCTTCATCGTTCATTCGTCATTGATCATTGATCCTTGTTCATTCTTCATCGTTCATTCTTCATTGATCATTGATCATTGTTCATTCTTCATCGTTCATTCTTCATTGATCATTGATCCTTGTTCATTCTTCATCGTTCATTCGTCATTGACCATTGATCCTTGTTCATTCTTCATCGTTAATTCTTCATTGATCATTGATCCTTGTTCATTCTTCATCCTTCATTCTTCATTGATCATTGATCCTTGTTCATTCTTCATCGTTCATTCGTCATTGATCATTGATCCTTGTTTATTCTTCATCGTCCATTCTTCATTGATCATTGATCCTTGTTCATTCTTCATTGTTCATTCTTCATTGATCATTGATCCTTGTTCATTCTTCATCGTTCATTCTTCATTGATCATTGATCCTTGTTCATTCTTCATCGTTCATTCGTCATTGACCATTAATCATTGTTCATTCTTCATCGTTTATTCTTCATTGATCATTGATCCTTGTTCATTCTTCATCCCTCATTCTTCATTGATCATTGATCCTTGTTCATTTTTCATCGTTCATTTGTCATTGATCATTGATCCTTGTTCATTCTTCATCGTCCATTCTTCGTTGATCATTGATCCTTGTTCATTCTTCATCGTTCATTCTTCATTGATCATTGATCCTTGTTCATCCTTCATCGTTCATTCTTCATTGATCATTGATCCTTGTTCATTCTTCATCGTTCATTCTTCATTGATCATTGATCCTTGTTTATTCTTCATCGTTCATTCGTCATTGACCATTAATCCTTGTTCATTCTTCATCGTTTTCATTCGTCATTGATCATTGATCCTTGTTCATTCTTCATCGTTAATTCTTCATTGATCATTGATCCTTGTTCATTCTTCATCGTTCATTCGTCATTAACCATTGATCCTTGTTCATTCTTCATCGTTCATTCGTCATTGATCATTGATCCTTGTTCATTCTTACTCGTTCATTCTTCATTGATCATTGATCCTTGTTCATTCTTCATCGTTCATTCTTCATTGATCATTGATCCTTGTTCATTCTTCATCGTTCATTCGTCATTGACCATTGATCCTTGTTCATTCTTCATCGTTCATTCTTCATTGATCATTGATCCTTGTTCATTCTTCATCGTTCATTGATCCTTGTTCATTCTTCATCGTTCATTCGTCATTAACCATTGATCCTTGTTCATTCTTCATCGTTCATTCGTCATTGATCATTGATCCTTGTTCATTCTTACTCGTTCATTCTTCATTGATCATTGATGCTTGTTCATTCTTCATCGTTCATTCTTCATTGATCATTGATCCTTGTTCATTCTTCATCCTTCATTCTTCATTGATCATTGATCCTTGTTCATTTTTCATCGTTCATTCGTCATTGATCATTGATCCTTGTTCATTCTTCATCGTCCATTCTTCATTGATCATTGATCCTTGTTCATTCTTCATTGTTCATTCTTCATTGATCATTGATCCTTGTTCATTCTTCATCGTTCATTCTTCATTGATCATTGATCCTTGTTCATTCTTCATCGTTCATTCGTCATTGACCATTAATCATTGTTCATTCTTCATCGTTTATTCTTCATTGATCATTGATCCTTGTTCATTCTTCATCCCTCATTCTTCATTGATCATTGATCCTTGTTCATTTTTCATCGTTCATTTGTCATTTATCATTGATCCTTGTTCATTCTTCATCGTCCATTCTTCGTTGATCATTGATCCTTGTTCATTCTTCATCGTTCATTCTTCATTAATCATTGATCCTTGTTCATCCTTCATCGTTCATTCTTCATTGATCATTGATCCTTGTTCATTCTTCATCGTTCATTCTTCATTGATCATTGATCCTTGTTTATTGTTCATCGTTCATTCGTCATTGACCATTAATCCTTGTTCATTCTTCATCGTTTTCATTCGTCATTGATCATTGATCCTTGTTCATTCTTCATCGTTAATTCTTCATTGATCATTAATCCTTGTTCATTCTTACTCGTTCATTCTTCATTGATCATTGATCCTTGTTCATTCTTCATCGTTCATTCTTCATTGATCATTGATCCTTGTTCATTCTTCATCGTTTATTCGTCATTGACCATTGATCCTTGTTCATTCTTCATCGTTCATTCTTCATTGATCATTGATCCTTGTTCATTCTTCATCCTTCATTCGTCATTGACCATTAATCCTTGTTCATTCTTCATCGTTCATTCTTCATTGACCATTGATTCTTTTTCATTCTTCATCGTTCATTCGTCATTGACCATTGATCCTTGTTCATTCTTCATCGTTCATTCGTCATTGATCATTGATCCTTGTTCATTCTTCATCGTTCATTCGTCATTGATCATTGATCCTTGTTCATTCTTACTCGTTCATTCTTCATTGATCATTGATCCTTGTTCATTCTTCATCGTTCATTCTTCATTGATCATTGATCTTTGTTCATTCTTCATCGTTCATTCGTCATTGACCATTGATCCTTGTTCATTCTTCATCGTTCATTCTTCATTGATCATTGATCCTTGTTCATTCTTCATCCTTCATTCGTCATTGACCATTAATCCTTGTTCATTCTTCATCGTTCATTCTTCATTGATCATTGATCCTTGTTCATTCTTCATCGTTCATTCGTCATTGATCATTGATCCTTGTTCATTCTTCATCGTTCATTCTTCATTGATCATTGATCATTGTTCATTCTTCATCGTTCATTCTTCATTGATCATTGATCCTTGTTCATTCTTCATCGTTCATTCGTCATTGACCATTGATCCTTGTTCATTTTTCATCGTTAATTCTTCATTGATCATTGATCCTTGTTCATTCTTCATCCTTCATTCTTCATTGATCATTGATCCTTGTTCATTCTTCATCGTTCATTCGTCATTGATCATTGATCCTTGTTTATTCTTCATCGTCCATTCTTCATTGATCATTGATCCTTGTTCATTCTTCATTGTTCATTCTTCATTGATCATTGATCCTTGTTCATTCTTCATCGTTCATTCTTCATTGATCATTGATCCTTGTTCATTCTTCATCGTTCATTCGTCATTGACCATTAATCATTGTTCATTCTTCATCGTTTATTCTTCATTGATCATTGATCCTTGTTCATTCTTCATCCCTCATTCTTCATTGATCATTGATCCTTGTTCATTTTTCATCGTTCATTTGTCATTGATCATTGATCCTTGTTCATTCTTCATCGTTCATTCTTCATTGATCATTGATCCTTGTTTATTCTTCATCGTTCATTCGTCATTGACCATTAATCCTTGTTCATTCTTCATCGTTTTCATTCGTCATTGATCATTGATCCTTGTTCATTCTTCATCGTTAATTCTTCATTGATCATTGATCCTTGTTCATTCTTACTCGTTCATTCTTCATTGATCATTGATCCTTGTTCATTCTTCATCGTTCATTCTTCATTCATCATTGATCCTTGTTCATTCTTCATCGTTCATTCGTCATTGACCATTGATCCTTGTTCATTCTTCATCGTTCATTCTTCATTGATCATTGATCCTTGTTCATTCTTCATCCTTCATTCGTCATTGACCATTAATCCTTGTTCATTCTTCATCGTTCATTCTTCATTGACCATTGATCCTTTTTCATTCTTCATCGTTCATTCGTCATTGACCATTGATCCTTGTTCATTCTTCATCGTTCATTCGTCATTGATCATTGATCCTTGTTCATTCTTCATCGTTCATTCGTCATTGATCATTGATCCTTGTTCATTCTTACTCGTTCATTCTTCATTGATCATTGATCCTTGTTCATTCTTGATCGTTCATTCTTCATTGATCATTGATCCTTGTTCATTCTTCATCGTTCATTCGTCATTGACCATTGATCCTTGTTCATTCTTCATCGTTCATTCTTCATTGATCATTGATCCTTGTTCATTCTTCATCCTTTATTCGTCATTGACCATTAATCCTTGTTCATTCTTCATCGTTCATTCTTCATTGATCATTGATCCTTGTTCATTCTTCATCGTTCGATCTTCATTGATCATTGATCCTTGTTCATTCTTCATCGTTCGATCTTCATTGATCATTGATCCTTGTTCATTCTTCATCGTTCAATCTTCATTGATCATTGATCCTTGTTCATTCTTCATCGTTAATTCTTCATTGATCATTGATCCTTGTTCATTCTTCATCGTTCATTCTTCATTGATCATTGATCCTTGTTCATTCTTCATCCTTCATTCGTCATTGACCATTAATCCTTGTTCATTCTTCATCGTTCATTCTTCATTGATCATTGATCCTTGTTCATTCTTCATCGTCCATTCTTCATTGATCATTGATCCTTGTTCATTCTTCATCGTTTATTCGTCATTGACCATTGATCCTTGTTCATTCTTCATCGTTCATTCTTCATTGATCATTGATCCTTGTTCATTCTTCATCCTTCATTCGTCATTGACCATTAATCCTTGTTCATTCTTCATCGTTCATTCTTCATTGACCATTGATTCTTTTTCATTCTTCATCGTTCATTCGTCATTGACCATTGATCCTTGTTCATTCTTCATCGTTCATTCGTCATTGATCATTGATCCTTGTTCATTCTTCATCGTTCATTCGTCATTGATCATTGATCCTTGTTCATTCTTACTCGTTCATTCTTCATTGATCATTGATCCTTGTTCATTCTTCATCGTTCATTCTTCATTGATCATTGATCCTTGTTCATTCTTCATCGTTCATTCGTCATTGACCATTGATCCTTGTTCATTCTTCATCGTTCATTCTTCATTGATCATTGATCCTTGTTCATTCTTCATCCTTCATTCGTCATTGACCATTAATCCTTGTTCATTCTTCATCGTTCATTCTTCATTGATCATTGATCCTTGTTCATTCTTCATCGTTCATTCGTCATTGATCATTGATCCTTGTTCATTCTTCATCGTTCATTCTTCATTGATCATTGATCATTGTTCATTCTTCATCGTTCATTCTTCATTGATCATTGATCCTTGTTCATTCTTCATCGTTCATTCGTCATTGACCATTGATCCTTGTTCATTCTTCATCGTTCATTCTTCATTGATCATTGATCCTTGTTCATTCTTCATCCTTCATTCTTCATTGATCATTGATCCTTGTTCATTCTTCATCGTTCATTCGTCATTGATCATTGATCCTTGTTTATTCTTCATCGTCCATTCTTCATTGATCATTGATCCTTGTTCATTCTTCATTGTTCATTCTTCATTGATCATTGATCCTTGTTCATTCTTCATCGTTCATTCTTCATTGATCATTGATCCTTGTTCATTCTTCATCGTTCATTCGTCATTGACCATTAATCATTGTTCATTCTTCATCGTTTATTCTTCATTGATCATTGATCCTTGTTCATTCTTCATCCCTCATTCTTCATTGATCATTGATCCTTGTTCATTTTTCATCGTTCATTTGTCATTGATCATTGATCCTTGTTCATTCTTCATCGTTCATTCTTCATTGATCATTGATCCTTGTTTATTCTTCATCGTTCATTCGTCATTGACCATTAATCCTTGTTCATTCTTCATCGTTTTCATTCGTCATTGATCATTGATCCTTGTTCATTCTTCATCGTTAATTCTTCATTGATCATTGATCCTTGTTCATTCTTACTCGTTCATTCTTCATTGATCATTGATCCTTGTTCATTCTTCATCGTTCATTCTTCATTCATCATTGATCCTTGTTCATTCTTCATCGTTCATTCGTCATTGACCATTGATCCTTGTTCATTCTTCATCGTTCATTCTTCATTGATCATTGATCCTTGTTCATTCTTCATCCTTCATTCGTCATTGACCATTAATCCTTGTTCATTCTTCATCGTTCATTCTTCATTGACCATTGATCCTTTTTCATTCTTCATCGTTCATTCGTCATTGACCATTGATCCTTGTTCATTCTTCATCGTTCATTCGTCATTGATCATTGATCCTTGTTCATTCTTCATCGTTCATTCGTCATTGATCATTGATCCTTGTTCATTCTTACTCGTTCATTCTTCATTGATCATTGATCCTTGTTCATTCTTGATCGTTCATTCTTCATTGATCATTGATCCTTGTTCATTCTTCATCGTTCATTCGTCATTGACCATTGATCCTTGTTCATTCTTCATCGTTCATTCTTCATTGATCATTGATCCTTGTTCATTCTTCATCCTTCATTCGTCATTGACCATTAATCCTTGTTCATTCTTCATCGTTCATTCTTCATTGATCATTGATCCTTGTTCATTCTTCATCGTTCGATCTTCATTGATCATTGATCCTTGTTCATTCTTCATCGTTCGATCTTCATTGATCATTGATCCTTGTTCATTCTTCATCGTTCAATCTTCATTGATCATTGATCCTTGTTCATTCTTCATCGTTAATTCTTCATTGATCATTGATCCTTGTTCATTCTTCATCGTTCATTCTTCATTGATCATTGATCCTTGTTCATTCTTCATCCTTCATTCGTCATTGACCATTAATCCTTGTTCATTCTTCATCGTTCATTCTTCATTGATCATTGATCCTTGTTCATTCTTCATCGTCCATTCTTCATTGATCATTGATCCTTGTTCATTCTTCATCGTTCATTCTTCACTGATCATTGATCCTTGTTCATTCTTCATCGTTCATTCTTCATTGATCATTGATCCTTGTTCATTCTTCATCCTTCATTCGTCATTGACCATTAATCCTTGTTCATTCTTCATCGTTCATTCTTCATTGATCATTCATCCTTGTTCATTCTTCATCGTTCATTCTTCATTGATCATTGATCCTTGTTCATTCTTCATCGTTCATTCGTCATTGACCATTAATCCTTGTTCATTCTTCATCGTTCATTCTTCATTGATCATTGATGCTTGTTCATTCTTCATCCTTCATTCTTCATTGATCATTGATCCTTGTTCATTCTTCGTCGTTCATTCTTCATTGACCATTGATCCTTGTTCATTCTTCATCGTTCATTCTTCATTAATCATTGATCCTTGTTCATTCTTCATCCTTCATTCTTCATTGATCATTGATCCTTGTTCATTCTTCATCGTTCATTCTTCATTGATCATTGATCCTTGTTCATTCTTCATCGTTCATTCTTCATTGATCATTGATCCTTGTTCATTCTTCATCTTTCATTCTTCATTGATCATTGATCCTTGTTCATTCTTCATCGTTCATTCGTCATTGACCATTGATCCTTGTTCATTCTTAATCGTTCGTTCTTCATTGATCATTGATCCTTGTTCATTCTTCATCGTTCATTCTTCATTGATCATTGATCCTTGTTCATTCTTCATTGTTAATTCTTCATTGATCATTGATCCTTGTTCATTCTTCATCCTTCATTCTTCATTGATCATTGATCCTTGTTCATTTTTCATCGTTCATTCGTCATTGATCATTGATCCTTGTTCATTCTTCATCGTCCATTCTTCATTGATCATTGATCCTTGTTCATTCTTCATCGTTCATTCTTCACTGATCATTGATCCTTGTTCATTCTTCATCTTTCATTCTTCATTGATCATTGATCCTTGTTCATTCTTCATCGTTCATTCTTCATTGATCATTGATCCTTGTTCATTCTTCATCGTTCATTCGTCATTGACCATTAATCCTTGTTCATTCTTCATCGTTCATTCGTCATTGATCATTGATCCTTGTTCATTCTTCATCGTTCATTCTTCATTGATCATTGATCCTTGTTCATTCTTCATCGTTCATTTTTCATTGATCATTGATCCTTGTTCATTCTTTGTCGTTCATTCTTCATTGACCATTGATCCTTGTTCATTCTTCAGCGTTTATTCGTCATTGATCATTGATCCTTGTTCATTCTTCATCGTTCATTCGTCATTAATCATTGATCTTTGTTCATTCTTCATCATTCATTCTTCATTGATCATTGATCCTTGTTCATTCTTCATCGTTCATTCGTCATTGATCATTGATCCTTGTTCATTCTTCATCGTTCATTCTTCATTGATCATTGATCCTTGTTCATTCTTCATCCTCCATTCTTCATTGATCATTGATCCTTGTTCATTCTTCATCGTTCATTCTTCATTGATCATTGATCCTTGTTCATTCTTCATCGTTCATTCGTCATTGACCATTGATCCTTGTTCATTCTTCATCGTTCATTCTTCATTGATCATTGATCCTTGTTCATTCTTCATCCTTCATTCGTCATTGACCATTAATCCTTGTTAATTCTTCATCGTTCATTCTTCATTGATCATTGATACTTGTTCATTCTTCATCGTTCAATCTTCATTGATCGATGATCCTTGTTCATTCTTCATTGATCATTGATCCTTGTTCATTCTTCATCGTTCATTCGTCATTGACCATTAATCATTGTTCATTCTTCATCGTTCATTCTTCATTGATCATTGATCCTTGTTCATTCTTCATTGTTCATTCTTCAATGATCATTGATCCTTGTTCATTCTTCATCGTTCATTCTTTATTGATCATTGATCCTTGTTCATTCTTCATCGTTCATTCGTCATTAACCATTAATCATTGTTCATTCTTCATCGTTCATACTTCATTGATCATTGATCCTTATTCATTCATCGTCGTTCAATCTTCATTGATCAATGATACTTGTTCATTCTTCATCGTTCATTCTTCATTGATCATTGATCCTTGTTCATTCTTCATCGTTCATTCTTCACTGATCATTGATCCTTGTTCATTCTTCATCTTTCATTCTTCATTGATCATTGATCCTTGTTCATTCTTCATCGTTCATTCTTCATTGATCATTGATCCTTGTTCATTCTTCATCGTTCATTCGTCATTGACCATTAATCCTTGTTCATTCTTCATCGTTCATTCGTCATTGATCATTGATCCTTGTTCATTCTTCATCGTTCATTCTTCATCGTTCATTCTTCATTGATCATTGATCCTTGTTCATTCTTCATCGTTCATTTTTCATTGATCATTGATCCTTGTTCATTCTTTGTCGTTCATTCTTCCTTGACCATTGATCCTTGTTCATTCTTCAGCGTTTATTCGTCATTGATCATTGATCCTTGTTCATTCTTCATCGTTCATTCGTCATTAATCATTGATCTTTGTTCATTCTTCATCATTCATTCTTCATTGATCATTGATCCTTGTTCATTCTTCATCGTTCATTCGTCATTGATCATTGATCCTTGTTCATTCTTCATCGTTCATTCTTCATTGATCATTGATCCTTGTTCATTCTTCATCCTCCATTCTTCATTGATCATTGATCCTTGTTCATTCTTCATCGTTCATTCTTCATTGATCATTGATCCTTGTTCATTCTTCATCGTTCATTCGTCATTGACCATTGATCCTTGTTCATTCTTCATCGTTCATTCTTCATTGATCATTGATCCTTGTTCATTCTTCATCCTTCATTCGTCATTGACCATTAATCCTTGTTAATTCTTCATCGTTCATTCTTCATTCTTCATTGATCATTGATACTTGTTCATTCTTCATCGTTCAATCTTCATTGATCGATGATCCTTGTTCATTCTTCATTGATCATTGATCCTTGTTCATTCTTCATCGTTCATTCGTCATTGACCATTAATCATTGTTCATTCTTCATCGTTCATTCTTCATTGATCATTGATCCTTGTTCATTCTTCATTGTTCATTCTTCAATGATCATTGATCCTTGTTCATTCTTCATCGTTCATTCTTTATTGATCATTGATCCTTGTTCATTCTTCATCGTTCATTCGTCATTGACCATTAATCATTGTTCATTCTTCATCGTTCATACTTCATTGATCATTGATCCTTATTCATTCATCGTCGTTCAATCTTCATTGATCAATGATACTTGTTCATTCTTCATCGTTCATTCTTCATTGATCATTGATCCTTGTTCATTCTTCATCTTTCATTCTTCATTGATCATTGATCCTTGTTCATTCTTCATCGTTCATTCTTCATTGATCATTGATCCTTGTTCATTCTTCATCGTTCATTCTTCATTGATCATTGATCCTTGTTCATTCTTCATCGTTCATTCGTCATTGATCATTGATCCTTGTTCATTCTTCATCTTTCATTCTTCATTGAGCATTGATCCTTGTTCATTCTTCATCGTTCATTCTTCATTGATCATTGATCCTTGTTCATTCTTCATCGTTCATTCTTCATTGATCATTGATCCTTGTTCATTCTTCATCGTTCATTCGTCATTGACCATTAATCATTGTTCATTCTTCATCGTTCATACTTCATTGATCATTGATCCTTATTCATTCTTCATCGTTCAATCTTCATTGATCAATGATCCTTGTTAATTCTTCATCGTTCATTCTTCATTGATCATTGATCCTTGTTCATTCTTCATCGTTCATTCTTCATTGATCATTAATCCTTGTTCATTCTTCATCGTTCATTGATCCTTGTTCATTCTTCATCGTTCATTCGTCATTGACCATTGATCCTTGTTCATTCTTCATCGTTCATTCGTCATTGATCATTGATCCTTGTTCATTCTTCATCGTTCATTCGTCATTGATCATTGATCCTTGTTCATTCTTACTCGTTCATTCTTCATTGATCATTGATCCTTGTTCATTCTTCATCGTTCATTCTTCATTGATCATTGATCCTTGTTCATTCTTCATCGTTCATTCGTCATTGACCATTGATCCTTGTTCATTCTTCATCGTTCATTCTTCATTGATCATTGATCCTTGTTCATTCTTCATTGTTCATTGATCCTTGTTCATTCTTCATCGTTCATTCGTCATTAACCATTGATCCTTGTTCATTCTTCATCGTTCATTCGTCATTGATCATTGATCCTTGTTCATTCTTACTCGTTCATTCTTCATTGATCATTGATCCTTGTTCATTCTTCATCGTTCATTCTTCATTGATCATTGATCCTTGTTCATTCTTCATCGTTCATTCGTCATTGACCATTGATCCTTGTTCATTCTTCATCGTTCATTCTTCATTGATCATTGATCCTTGTTCATTCTTCATCGTTCATTGATCCTTGTTCATTCTTCATCGTTCATTCGTCATTAACCATTGATCCTTGTTCATTCTTCATCGTTCATTCGTCATTGATCATTGATCCTTGTTCATTCTTCATCGTTCATTCTTCATTGATCATTGATCCTTGTTCATTCTTCATCGTTCATTCGTCATTGACCATTGATCCTTGTTCATTCTTCATCGTTCATTCTTCATTGATCATTGATCCTTGTTCATTCTTCATTGTTCATTGATCCTTGTTCATTCTTCATCGTTCATTCGTCATTAACCATTGATCCTTGTTCATTCTTCATCGTTCATTCGTCATTGATCATTGATCCTTGTTCATTCTTACTCGTTCATTCTTCATTGATCATTGATCCTTGTTCATTCTTCATCGTTCATTCTTCATTGATCATTGATCCTTGTTCATTCTTCATCGTTCATTCGTCATTGACCATTGATCCTTGTTCATTCTTCATCGTTCATTCTTCATTGATCATTGATCCTTGTTCATTCTTCATCGTTCATTGATCCTTGTTCATTCTTCATCGTTCATTCGTCATTAACCATTGATCCTTGTTCATTCTTCATCGTTCATTCGTCATTGATCATTGATCCTTGTTCATTCTTCATCGTTCATTCGTCATTGATCATTGATCCTTGTTCATTCTTACTCGTTCATTCTTCATTGATCATTGATGCTTGTTCATTCTTCATCGTTCATTCTTCATTGATCATTGATCCTTGTTCATTCTTCATCCTTCATTCTTCATTGATCATTGATCCTTGTTCATTTTTCATCGTTCATTCGTCATTGATCATTGATCCTTGTTCATTCTTCATCGTCCATTCTTCATTGATCATTGATCCTTGTTCATTCTTCATCGTTCATTCTTCATTGATCATTGATCCTTGTTCATTCTTCATTGTTCATTCTTCATTGATCATTGATCCTTGTTCATTCTTCATCGTTCATTGATCCTTGTTCATTCTTCATCGTTCATTCGTCATTGACCATTGATCCTTGTTCATTCTTCATCGTTCATTCTTCATTGATAATTGATCCTTGTTCATTCTTCATCCTTCATTCGTCATTGACCATTAATCCTTGTTCATTCTTCATCGTTCATTCTTCATCCTTCATTCGTCATTGACCATTAATCCTTGTTCATTCTTCATCGTTCATTCTTCATTGATCATTGATCCTTGTTCATTCTTCATCGTTCAATCTTCATTGATCAATGATCCTTGTTCATTCTTCATCGTTCATTCTTCATTGATCATTGATCCTTGTTCATTCTTCATTGATCATTGATCCTTGTTCATTCTTCATCGTTCATTCTTCATTGATCATTGATCCTTGTTCATTCTTCATCGTTCATTCGTCATTGACCATTGATCCTTGTTCATTCTTCATCGTTCATTCTTCATTGATCATTGATGCTTGTTCATTCTTCATCGTTCATTCTTCATTGATCATTGATCCTTGTTCATTCTTCATCGTTTATTCGTCATTGACCATTGATCCTTGTTCATTCTTCATCGTTCATTCTTCATTGATAATTGATCCTTGTTCATTCTTCATCCTTTATTCGTCATTGACCATTAATCCTTGTTCATTCTTCATCGTTCATTCTTCATTGATCATTGATCCTTGTTCATTCTTCATCGTTCAATCTTCATTGATCATTGATCCTTGTTCATTCTTCATCGTTCATTCTTCATTGATCATTGATCCTTGTTCATTCTTCATCGTTAATTCTTCATTGATCATTGATCCTTGTTCATTCTTCATCGTTTATTCTCCATTGATCATTGATCCTTGTTCATTCTTCATCCTTCATTCGTCATTGACCATTAATCCTTGTTCATTCTTCATCGTTCATTCTTCATTGATCATTGATCCTTGTTCATTCTTCATCGTCCATTCTTCATCGATCATTGATCCTTGTTCATTCTTCATCGTTCATTCTTCACTGATAATTGATCCTTGTTCATTCTTCATCGTTCATTCTTCATTGATCATTGATCCTTGTTCATTCTTCATCCTTCATTCGTCATTGACCATTAATCCTTGTTCATTCTTCATCGTTCATTCTTCATTGATCATTGATCCTTGTTCATTCTTCATCGTTCAATCTTCATTGATCATTGATCCTTGTTCATTCTACATCGTTCATTCTTCATTGATCATTGATCCTTGTTTATTCTTCATCCTTCATTCGTCATTGACCATTAATCCTTGTTCATTCTTCATCGTTCATTCTTCATTGATCATTGATGCTTGTTCATTCTTCATCCTTCATTCTTCATTGATCATTGATCCTTGTTCATTCTTCGTCGTTCATTCTTCATTGACCATTGATCCTTGTTCATTCTTCATCGTTCGTTCTTCATTGATCATTGATCCTTGTTCATTCTTCATCCTTCATTCTTCATTGATCATTGATCCTTGTTCATTCTTCATCGTTCATTCTTCATTGATCATTGATCCTTGTTCATTCTTCATCTTTCATTCTTCATTGAACATTGATCCTTGTTCATTCTTCATCGTTCATTCGTCATTAATCATTGATCCTTGTTCATTCTTCATCGTTCATTCTTCATTGATCATTGATCCTTGTTCATTCTTCATCGTTCATTCTTCATTGATCATTGATCCTTGTTCATTCTTCATCGTTCATTCGTCATTGACCATTGATCCTTGTTCATTCTTCATCGTTCATTCTTCATTGATCATTGATCCTTGTTCATTCTTCATCCTTCATTCGTCATTGACCATTAATCCTTGTTCATTCTTCATCGTTCATTCTTCATTGATCATTGATCCTTGTTCATTCTTCATCGTTCAATCTTCATTGATCATTGATCCTTGTTCATTCTTCATCGTTCATTCTTCATTGATCATTGATCCTTGTTCATTCTTCATCGTTCATTCTTCATTTATCATTGATCCTTGTTCATTCTTCATCGTTCATTCTTCATTGATCATTGATACTTGTTCATTCTTCATCGTTCATTCTTCATTGAACATTGATCCTTGTTCATTCTTCGTCGTTCATTCTTCATTGACCATTGATCCTTGTTCATTCTTCATCGTTCATTCGTCATTGATCATTGATCCTTGTTCATTCTTCATCGTTCATTCGTCATTGATCATTGATCCTTGTTCATTCTTCATCATTCATTCTTCATTGATCATTGATCCTTGTTCATTCTTCATCGTTCATTCGTCATTGATCATTGATCCTTGTTCATTCTTCATCGTTCATTCTTCATTGATCATTGATCCTTGTTCATTCTTCATCGTTCATTCTTCATTGATCATTGATCCTTGTTCATTCTTCATCGTTCATTCGTCATTGACCATTGATCCTTGTTCATTCTTCATCGTTCATTCTTCATTGATCATTGATCCTTGTTCATTCTTCATCCTTCATTCGTCATTGGTCATTGATCCTTGTTCATTCTTCATCGTTCATTCGTCATTGACCATTAATCCTTGTTCATTCTTCATCGTTCATTCTTCATTGATCATTGATCCTTGTTCATTCTTCATCGTTCATTCGTCATTGACCATTGATCCTTGTTCATTCTTCATCGTTCATTCGTCATTGATCATTGATGCTTGTTCATTCTTCATCGTTCATTCTTCATTGATCAATCATCCTTGTTCATTCTTCATCGTTTATTCGTCATTGACCATTGATCCTTGTTCATTCTTCATCGTTCATTCTTCATTGATCATTGATCCTTGTTCATTCTTCATCCTTCATTCGTCATTGACCATTAATCCTTGTTCATTCTTCATCGTTCATTCTTCATTGATCATTGATCCTTGTTCATTCTTCATCGTTCAATCTTCATTGATCATTGATCCTTGTTCATTCTTCATCGTTCATTCTTCATTGATCATTGATCCTTGTTCATTCTTCATCGTTAATTCTTCATTGATCATTGATCCTTGTTCATTCTTCATCGTTCAATCTTCATTGATCATTGATCCTTGTTCATTCTTCATCCTTCATTCGTCATTGACCATTAATCATCGTTCATTCTTCATTGATCATTGATCCTTGTTCATTCTTCATCCTTCATTCGTCATTGACCATTAATCCTTGTTCATTCTTCATCGTTCATTCTTCATTGATCATTGATCCTTGTTCATTCTTCATCGTTCAATCTTCATTGATCATTGATCCTTGTTCATTCTTCATCGTTCATTCTTCATTGATCATTGATCCTTGTTCATTCTTCATCGTTAATTCTTCATTGATCATTGATCCTTGTTCATTCTTCATCGTTCATTCTTCATTGATCATTGATCCTTGTTCATTCTTCATCGTTAATTCTTCATTGATCATTGATCCTTGTTCATTCTTCATCGTTCATTCTTCATTGATCATTGATCCTTGTTCATTCTTCATCGTTCATTCGTCATTGATCATTGATCCTTGTTCATTCTTCATCGTTCATTCTTCATTGATCATTGATCCTTGTTCATTCTTCATCGTTCATTCTTCATTGATCATTGATCCTTGTTCATTCTTCATCGTTCATTCGTCATTGACCATTGATCCTTGTTCATTCTTCATCGTTCATTCTTCATTGATCATTGATCCTTGTTCATTCTTCCTCCTTCATTCGTCATTTACCATTAATCCTTGTTCATTCTTCATCGTTCATTCTTCATTGATCATTGAACCTTGTTCATTCTTCATCGTTCAATCTTCATTGATCATTGATCCTTGTTCATTCTTCGTCGTTCATTCTTCATTGATCATTGATCCTTGTTCATTCTTCATCGTTCATTCTTCATTGATCATTGATCCTTGTTCATTCTTCATCGTTCATTCTTCATTGATCATTGATCCTTGTTCATTCTTCATCGTTCATTCTTCATTGATCATTGATCCTTGTTCATTCTTCATCGTTCAATCTTCATTGATCATTGATCCTTGTTCATTCTTCATCGTTCATTCTTCATTGATCATTGATCCTTGTTCATTCTTCATCGTTCATTCTTCATTGATCATTGATCCTTGTTCATTCTTCATCGTTCATTCTTCATTGATCATTGATCCTTGTTCATTCTTCATCGTTCATTCTTCATTGAGCATTGATCCTTGTTCTTTCTTCGTCGTTCATTCTTCATTGACCATTGATCCTTTTTCATTCTTCATCGTTCATTCGTCATTGATCATTGATCCTTGTTCATTCTTCATCGTTCATTCGTCATTGATCATTGATCCTTGTTCATTCTTCATCATTCATTCTTCATTGATCATTGATCCTTGTTCATTCTTCATCGTTCATTCGTCATTGATCATTGATCCTTGTTCATTCTTCATCGTTCATTCTTCATTGATCATTGATCCTTGTTCATTCTTCATTGATCATTGATCCTTGTTCATTCTTCATCGTTCATTCGTCATTGACCATTGATCCTTGTTCATTCTTCATCGTTCATTCTTCATTGATCATTGATCCTTGTTCATTCTTCATCCTTCATTCGTCATTTACCATTAATCCTTGTTCATTCTTCATCGTTCATTCTTCATTGATCATTGATCCTTGTTCATTCTTCATCGTTCAATCTTCATTGATCATTGATCCTTGTTCATTCTTCATCGTTCATTCTTCATTGATCATTGATCCTTGTTCATTCTTCATCGTTAATTCTTCATTGATCATTGATCCTTGTTCATTCTTCATCGTTCATTCTTCATTGATCATTGATCCTTGTTCATTCTTCATCGTTCATTCGTCATTGATCATTGATCCTTGTTCATTCTTCATCGTTCATTCTTCATTGATCATTGATCCTTGTTCATTCTTCATCGTTCATTCTGCATTGATCATTGATCCTTGTTCATTCTTCATCGTTCATTCGTCATTGACCATTGATCCTTGTTCATTCTTCATCGTTCATTCTTCATTGATCATTGATCCTTGTTCATTCTTCATCCTTCATTCGTCATTTACCATTAATCCTTGTTCATTCTTCATCGTTCATTCTTCATTGATCATTGATCCTTGTTCATTCTTCATCGTTCATTCTTCATTGATCATTGATCCTTGTTCATTCTTCATCGTTCATTCTTCATTGATCATTGATCCTTGTTCATTCTTCATCGTTCATTCTTCATTGAGCATTGATCCTTGTTCTTTCTTCGTCGTTCATTCTTCATTGACCATTGATCCTTTTTCATTCTTCATCGTTCATTCGTCATTGATCATTGATCCTTGTTCATTCTTCATCGTTCATTCGTCATTGATCATTGATCCTTGTTCATTCTTCATCATTCATTCTTCATTGATCATTGATCCTTGTTCATTCTTCATCGTTCATTCGTCATTGATCATTGATCCTTGTTCATTCTTCATCGTTCATTCTTCATTGATCATTGATCCTTGTTCATTCTTCATTGATCATTGATCCTTGTTCATTCTTCATCGTTCATTCGTCATTGACCATTGATCCTTGTTCATTCTTCATCGTTCATTCTTCATTGATCATTGATCCTTGTTCATTCTTCATCCTTCATTCGTCATTTACCATTAATCCTTGTTCATTCTTCATCGTTCATTCTTCATTGATCATTGATCCTTGTTCATTCTTCATCGTTCAATCTTCATTGATCATTGATCCTTGTTCATTCTTCATCGTTCATTCTTCATTGATCATTGATCCTTGTTCATTCTTCATCGTTAATTCTTCATTGATCATTGATCCTTGTTCATTCTTCATCGTTCATTCTTCATTGATCATTGATCCTTGTTCATTCTTCATCGTTCATTCGTCATTGATCATTGATCCTTGTTCATTCTTCATCGTTCATTCTTCATTGATCATTGATCCTTGTTCATTCTTCATCGTTCATTCTGCATTGATCATTGATCCTTGTTCATTCTTCATCGTTCATTCGTCATTGACCATTGATCCTTGTTCATTCTTCATCGTTCATTCTTCATTGATCATTGATCCTTGTTCATTCTTCATCCTTCATTCGTCATTTACCATTAATCCTTGTTCATTCTTCATCGTTCATTCTTCATTGATCATTGATCCTTGTTCATTCTTCATCGTTCATTCTTCATTGATCATTGATCCTTGTTCATTCTTCATCGTTCATTCTTCATTGATCATTGATCCTTGTTCATTCTTCATCGTTCATTCTTCATTGAGCATTGATCCTTGTTCTTTCTTCGTCGTTCATTCTTCATTGACCATTGATCCTTTTTCATTCTTCATCGTTCATTCGTCATTGATCATTGATCCTTGTTCATTCTTCATCGTTCATTCGTCATTGATCATTGATCCTTGTTCATTCTTCATCATTCATTCTTCATTGATCATTGATCCTTGTTCATTCTTCATCGTTCATTCGTCATTGATCATTGATCCTTGTTCATTCTTCATCGTTCATTCTTCATTGATCATTGATCCTTGTTCATTCTTCATTGATCATTGATCCTTGTTCATTCTTCATCGTTCATTCGTCATTGACCATTGATCCTTGTTCATTCTTCATCGTTCATTCTTCATTGATCATTGATCCTTGTTCATTCTTCATCCTTCATTCGTCATTTACCATTAATCCTTGTTCATTCTTCATCGTTCATTCTTCATTGATCATTGATCCTTGTTCATTCTTCATCGTTCAATCTTCATTGATCATTGATCCTTGTTCATTCTTCATCGTTCATTCTTCATTGATCATTGATCCTTGTTCATTCTTCATCGTTAATTCTTCATTGATCATTGATCCTTGTTCATTCTTCATCGTTCATTCTTCATTGATCATTGATCCTTGTTCATGCTTCATCGTTCATTCGTCATTGATCATTGATCCTTGTTCATTCGTCATCGTTCATTCTTCATTGATCATTGATCCTTGTTCATTCTTCATCGTTCATTCTTCATTGATCATTGATCCTTGTTCATTCTTCATCGTTCATTCGTCATTGACCATTGATCCTTGTTCATTCTTTATCGTTCATTCTTCATTGATCATTGATCCTTGTTCATTCTTCATCCTTCATTCGTCATTTACCATTAATCCTTGTTCATTCTTCATCGTTCATTCTTCATTGATCATTGAACCTTGTTCATTCTTCATCGTTCAATCTTCATTGATCATTGATCCTTGTTCATTCTTCGTCGTTCATTCTTCATTGATCATTGATCCTTGTTCATTCTTCATCGTTCATTCTTCATTGATCATTGATCCTTGTTCATTCTTCATCGTTCATTCTTCATTGATCATTGATCCTTGTTCATTCTTCATCGTTCATTCTTCATTGATCATTGATCCTTGTTCATTCTTCATCGTTCAATCTTCATTGATCATTGATCCTTGTTCATTCTTCATCGTTCATTCGTCATTGACCATTGATCCTTGTTCATTCTTCATCATTCATTCTTCATTGATCATTGATCCTTGTTCATTCTTCATCCTTCATTCGTCATTGGTCATTGATCCTTGTTCATTCTTCATCGTTCATTCGTCATTGACCATTAATCCTTGTTCATTCTTCATCGTTCATTCTTCATTGATCATTGATCCTTGTTCATTCTTCATCGTTCATTCGTCATTGACCATTGATCCTTGTTCATTCTTCATCGTTCATTCGTCATTGATCATTGATGCTTGTTCATTCTTCATCGTTCATTCTTCATTGATCATTGATCCTTGTTCATTCTTCATCGTTTATTCGTCATTGACCATTGATCCTTGTTCATTCTCCATCGTTCATTCTTCATTGATCATTGATCCTTGTTCATTCTTCATCCTTCATTCGTCATTGACCATTAATCCTTGTTCATTCTTCATCGTTCATTCTTCATTGATCATTGATCCTTGTTCATTCTTCATCGTTCAATCTTCATTGATCATTGATCCTTGTTCATTCTTCATCGTTCATTCTTCATTGATCATTGATCCTTGTTCATTCTTCATCGTTAATTCTTCATTGATCATTGATCCTTGTTCATTCTTCATCGTTCATTCTTCATTGCTCATTGATCCTTGTTCATTCTTCATCCTTCATTCGTCATTGACCATTAATCCTTGTTCATTCTTCATCGTTCATTCTTCATTGATCATTGATCGTTGTTCATTCTTCATCGTTCAATCTTCATTGATCATTGATCCTTGTTCATTCTTCATCGTTCATTCTTCATTGATCATTGATCCTTGTTTATTCTTCATCCTTCATTCGTCATTGACCATTAATCCTTGTTCATTCTTCATCGTTCATTCTTCATTGATCATTGATGCTTGTTCATTCTTCATCCTTCATTCTTCATTGATCATTGATCCTTGTTCATTCTTCGTCGTTCATTCTTCATTGACCATTGATCCTTGTTCATTCTTCATCGTTCGTTCTTCATTGATCATTGATCCTTGTTCATTCTTCATCCTTCATTCTTCATTGATCATTGATCCTTGTTCATTCTTCATCGTTCATTCTTCATTGATCATTGATCCTTGTTCATTCTTCATCTTTCATTCTTCATTGAACATTGATCCTTGTTCATTCTTCATCGTTCATTCGTCATTAATCATTGATCCTTGTTCATTCTTCATCGTTCATTCTTCATTGATCATTGATCCTTGTTCATTCTTCATCGTTCATTCTTCATTGATCATTGATCCTTGTTCATTCTTCATCGTTCATTCGTCATTGACCATTGATCCTTGTTCATTCTTCATCGTTCATTCTTCATTGATCATTGATCCTTGTTCATTCTTCATCCTTCATTCGTCATTGACCATTAATCCTTGTTCATTCTTCATCGTTCATTCTTCATTGATCATTGATCCTTGTTCATTCTTCATCGTTCAATCTTCATTGATCATTGATCCTTGTTCATTCTTCATCGTTCATTCTTCATTGATCATTGATCCTTGTTCATTCTTCATCGTTCATTCTTCATTGATCATTGATCCTTGTTCATTCTTCATCGTTCATTCTTCATTGATCATTGATACTTGTTCATTCTTCATCGTTCATTCTTCATTGAGCATTGATCCTTGTTCATTCTTCGTCGTTCATTCTTCATTGACCATTGATCCTTGTTCATTCTTCATCGTTCATTCGTCATTGATCATTGATCCTTATTCATTCTTCATCGTTCATTCGTCATTGATCATTGATCCTTGTTCATTCTTCATCATTCATTCTTCATTGATCATTGATCCTTGTTCATTCTTCATCGTTCATTCGTCATTGATCATTGATCCTTGTTCATTCTTCATCGTTCATTCTTCATTGATCATTGATCCTTGTTCATTCTTCATCGTTCATTCTTCATTGATCATTGATCCTTGTTCATTCTTCATCGTTCATTCGTCATTGACCATTCATCCTTGTTCATTCTTCATCGTTCATTCTTCATTGATCATTGATCCTTGTTCATTCTTCATCCTTCATTCGTCATTGGTCATTGATCCTTGTTCATTCTTCATCGTTCATTCGTCATTGACCATTAATCCTTGTTCATTCTTCATCGTTCATTCTTCATTGATCATTGATCCTTGTTCATTCTTCATCGTTCATTCGTCATTGACCATTGATCCTTGTTCATTCTTCATCGTTCATTCGTCATTGATCATTGATGCTTGTTCATTCTTCATCGTTCATTCTTCATTGATCATTGATCCTTGTTCATTCTTCATCGTTTATTCGTCATTGACCATTGATCCTTGTTCATTCTTCATCGTTCATTCTTCATTGATCATTGATCCTTGTTCATTCTTCATTGATCATTGATCCTTGTTCATTCTTCATCGTTCATTCGTCATTGACCATTGATCCTTGTTCATTCTTCATCGTTCATTCTTCATTGATCATTGATCCTTGTTCATTCTTCATCCTTCATTCGTCATTTACCATTAATCCTTGTTCATTCTTCATCGTTCATTCTTCATTGATCATTGATCCTTGTTCATTCTTCATCGTTCAATCTTCATTGATCAATGATCCTTGTTCATTCTTCGTCGTTCATTCTTCATTGATCATTGATCCTTGTTCATTCTTCATCGTTCATTCTTCATTGATCATTGACCCTTGTTGATTCTTCATCGTTCATTCTTCATTGATCATTGATCCTTGTTCATTCTTCATCGTTCATTCTTCATTGATCATTGATCCTTGTTCATTCTTCATCCTTCATTTGTCATTGACCATTAATCCTTGTTCATTCTTCATCGTTCATTCTTCATTGATCATTGATCCTTGTTCATTCTTCATCGTTCATTCTTCATTGATCATTGATCCTTGTTCATTCTTCATCGTTCATTCTTCATTGATCATTGATCCTTGTTCATTCTTCATCGTTCATTCGTCATTGACCATTGATCCTTGTTCATTCTTCATCGTTCATTCTTCATTGATCATTGATCCTTGTTCATTCTTCATCCTTAATTCGTCATTGGTCATTGATCCTTGTTCATTCTTCATCGTTCATTCGTCATTGACCATTAATCCTTGTTCATTCTTCATCGTTCATTCTTCATTGATCATTGATCCTTGTTCATTCTTCATCGTTCATTCGTCATTGACCATTGATCCTTGTTCATTCTTCATCGTTCATTCGTCATTGATCATTGATGCTTGTTCATTCTTCATCGTTCATTCTTCATTGATCATTGATCCTTGTTCATTCTTCATCGTTTATTCGTCATTGACCATTGATCCTTGTTCATTCTTCATCCTTCATTCTTCATTGATCATTGATCCTTGTTCATTCTTCATCCTTCATTCGTCATTGACCATTAATCCTTGTTCATTCTTCATCGTTCATTCTTCATTGATCATTGATCCTTGTTCATTCTTCATCGTTCAATCTTCATTGATCATTGATCCTTGTTCATTCTTCATCGTTCATTCTTCATTGATCATTGATCCTTGTTCATTCTTCATCGTTCATTCTTCATTGATCATTGATCCTTGTTCATTCTTCATCGTTCATTCTTCATTGATCATTGATACTTGTTCATTCTTCATCGTTCATTCTTCATTGAGCATTGATCCTTGTTCATTCTTCGTCGTTCATTCTTCATTGACCATTGATCCTTGTTCATTCTTCATCGTTCATTCGTCATTGATCATTGATCCTTGTTCATTCTTCATCGTTCATTCGTCATTGATCATTGATCCTTGTTCATTCTTCATCATTCATTCTTCATTGATCATTGATCCTTGTTCATTCTTCATCGTTCATTCGTCATTGATCATTGATCCTTGTTCATTCTTCATCGTTCATTCTTCATTGATCATTGATCCTTGTTCATTCTTCATCGTTCATTCTTCATTGATCATTGATCCTTGTTCATTCTTCATCGTTCATTCGTCATTGACCATTGATCCTTGTTCATTCTTCATCGTTCATTCTTCATTGATCATTGATCCTTGTTCATTCTTCATCCTTCATTCGTCATTGGTCATTGATCCTTGTTCATTCTTCATCGTTCATTCGTCATTGACCATTAATCCTTGTTCATTCTTCATCGTTCATTCTTCATTGATCATTGATCCTTGTTCATTCTTCATCGTTCATTCGTCATTGACCATTGATCCTTGTTCATTCTTTATCGTTCATTCGTCATTGATCATTGATGCTTGTTCATTCTTCATCGTTCATTCTTCATTGATCATTGATCCTTGTTCATTCTTCATCGTTTATTCGTCATTGACCATTGATCCTTGTTCATTCTTCATCGTTCATTCTTCATTGATCATTGATCCTTGTTCATTCTTCATCCTTCATTCGTCATTGACCATTAATCCTTGTTCATTCTTCATCGTTCATTCTTCATTGATCATTGATCCTTGTTCATTCTTCATCGTTCAATCTTCATTGATCATTGATCCTTGTTCATTCTTCATCGTTCATTCTTCATTGATCATTGATCCTTGTTCATTCTTCATCGTTCCTTCTTCATTGCTCATTGATCCTTGTTCATTCTTCATCCTTCATTCGTCATTGACCATTAATCCTTGTTCATTCTTCATCGTTCATTCTTCATTGATCATTGATCCTTGTTCATTCTTCATCGTTCAATCTTCATTGATCATTGATCCTTGTTCATTCTTCATCGTTCATTCTTCATTGATCATTGATCCTTGTTTATTCTTCATCCTTCATTCGTCATTGACCATTAATCCTTGTTCATTCTTCATCGTTCATTCTTCATTGATCATTGATGCTTGTTCATTCTTCATCCTTCATTCTTCATTGATCATTGATCCTTGTTCATTCTTCGTCGTTCATTCTTCATTGACCATTGATCCTTGTTCATTCTTCATCGTTCGTTCTTCATTGATCATTGATCCTTGTTCATTCTTCATCCTTCATTCTTCATTGATCATTGATCCTTGTTCATTCTTCATCGTTCATTCTTCATTGATCATTGATCCTTGTTCATTCTTCATCCTTCATTCTTCATTGAACATTGATCCTTGTTCATTCTTCATCGTTCATTCGTCATTAATCATTGATCCTTGTTCATTCTTCATCGTTCATTCTTCATTGATCATTGATCCTTGTTCATTCTTCATCGTTCATTCTTCATTGATCATTGATCCTTGTTCATTCTTCATCGTTCATTCGTCATTGACCATTGATCCTTATTCATTCTTCATCGTTCATTCTTCATTGATCATTCATCCTTGTTCATTCTTCATCCTTCATTCGTCATTGACCTATAATCCTTGTTCATTCTTCATCGTTCATTCTTCATTGATCATTGATCCTTGTTCATTCTTCATCGTTCAATCTTCATTGATCATTGATCCTTGTTCATTCTTCATCGTTCATTCTTCATTGATCATTGATCCTTGTTCATTCTTCATCGTTCATTCTTCATTGATCATTGATCCTTGTTCATTCTTCATCGTTCATTCTTCATTGATCATTGATACTTGTTCATTCTTCATCGTTCATTCTTCATTGAGCATTGATCCTTGTTCATTCTTCGTCGTTCATTCTTCATTGACCATTGATCCTTGTTCATTCTTCATCGTTCATTCGTCATTGATCATTGATCCTTGTTCATTCTTCATCGTTCATTCGTCATTGATCATTGATCCTTGTTCATTCTTCATCATTCATTCTTCATTGATCATTGATCCTTGTTCATTCTTCATCGTTCATTCGTCATTGATCATTGATCCTTGTTCATTCTTCATCGTTCATTCTTCATTGATCATTGATCCTTGTTCATTCTTCATCGTTCATTCTGCATTGATCATTGATCCTTGTTCATTCTTCATCGTTCATTCGTCATTGACCATTGATCCTTGTTCATTCTTCATCGTTCATTCTTCATTGATCATTGATCCTTGTTCATTCTTCATCCTTCATTCGTCATTGGTCATTGATCCTTGTTCATTCTTCATCGTTCATTCGTCATTGACCATTAATCCTTGTTCATTCTTCATCGTTCATTCTTCATTGATCATTGATCCTTGTTCATTCTTCATCGTTCATTCGTCATTGACCATTGATCCTTGTTCATTCTTCATCGTTCATTCGTCATTGATCATTGATGCTTGTTCATTCTTCATCGTTCATTCTTCATTGATCAATCATCCTTGTTCATTCTTCATCGTTTATTCGTCATTGACCATTGATCCTTGTTCATTCTTCATCGTTCATTCTTCATTGATCATTGATCCTTGTTCATTCTTCATCCTTCATTCGTCATTGACCATTAATCCTTGTTCATTCTTCATCGTTCATTCTTCATTGATCATTGATCCTTGTTCATTCTTCATCGTTCAATCTTCATTGATCATTGATCCTTGTTCATTCTTCATCGTTCATTCTTCATTGATCATTGATCCTTGTTCATTCTTCATCCTTCATTCGTCATTGACCATTAGTCCTTGTTCATTCTTCATCGTTCATTCTTCATTGATCATTGATCCTTGTTCATTCTTCATCGTCCATTCTTCATCGATCATTGATCCTTGTTCATTCTTCATCGTTCATTCTTCACTGATAATTGATCCTTGTTCATTCTTCATCGTTCATTCTTCATTGATCATTGATCCTTGTTCATTCTTCATCCTTCATTCGTCATTGACCATTAATCCTTGTTCATTCTTCATCGTTCATTCTTCATTGATCATTGATCCTTGTTCATTCTTCATCGTTCAATCTTCATTGATCATTGATCCTTGTTCATTCTTCATCGTTCATTCTTCATTGATCATTGATCCTTGTTCATTCTTCATCGTTCATTCGTCATTGATCATTGATCCTTGTTCATTCTTCATCGTTCATTCTTCATTGATCATTGATCCTTGTTCATTCTTCATCGTTCATTCTTCATTGATCATTGATCCTTGTTCATTCTTCATCGTTCATTCGTCATTGACCATTGATCCTTGTTCATTCTTCATCGTTCATTCTTCATTGATCATTGATCCTTGTTCATTCTTCATCCTTCATTCGTCATTTACCATTAATCCTTGTTCATTCTTCATCGTTCATTCTTCATTGATCATTGATCCTTGTTCATTCTTCATCGTTCAATCTTCATTGATCATTGATCCTTGTTCATTCTTCGTCGTTCATTCTTCATTGATCATTGATCCTTGTTCATTCTTCATCGTTCAATCTTCATTGATCATTGATCCTTGTTCATTCTTCATCGTTCATTCTACATTGATCATTGATCCTTGTTCATTCTTCATCGTTCATTCTTCATTGATCATTGATCCTTGTTCATTCTTCATCGTTCATTCTTCATTGATCATTGATCCTTGTTCATTCTTCATCCTTCATTCGTCATTTACCATTAATCCTTGTTCATTCTTCATCGTTCAATCTTCATTGATCATTGATCCTTGTTCATTCTTCATCGTTCATTCTACATTGATCATTGATCCTTGTTCATTCTTCATCGTTCATTCTTCATTGATCATTGATCCTTGTTCATTCTTCATCGTTCATTCTTCATTGATCATTGATCCTTGTTCATTCTTCATCGTTCATTCGTCATTGACCATTGATCCTTATTCATTCTTCATCGTTCATTCTTCATTGATCATTGATCCTTGTTCATTCTTCATCCTTCATTCGTCATTGACCTATAATCCTTGTTCATTCTTCATCGTTCATTCTTCATTGATCATTGATCCTTGTTCATTCTTCATCGTTCAATCTTCATTGATCATTGATCCTTGTTCATTCTTCATCGTTCATTCTTCATTGATCATTGATCCTTGTTCATTCTTCATCGTTCATTCTTCATTGATCATTGATCCTTGTTCATTCTTCATCGTTCATTCTTCATTGATCATTGATACTTGTTCATTCTTCATCGTTCATTCTTCATTGAGCATTGATCCTTGTTCATTCTTCGTCGTTCATTCTTCATTGACCATTGATCCTTGTTCATTCTTCATCGTTCATTCGTCATTGATCATTGATCCTTGTTCATTCTTCATCGTTCATTCGTCATTGATCATTGATCCTTGTTCATTCTTCATCATTCATTCTTCATTGATCATTGATCCTTGTTCATTCTTCATCGTTCATTCGTCATTGATCATTGATCCTTGTTCATTCTTCATCGTTCATTCTTCATTGATCATTGATCCTGGTTCATTCTTCATCGTTCATTCGTCATTGACCATTGATCCTTGTTCATTCTTCATCGTTCATTCTTCATTGATCATTGATCCTTGTTCATTCTTCATCCTTCATTCGTCATTTACCATTAATCCTTGTTCATTCTTCATCGTTCATTCTTCATTGATCATTGATCCTTGTTCATTCTTCATCGTTCAATCTTCATTGATCATTGATCCTTGTTCATTCTTCGTCGTTCATTCTTCATTGATCATTGATCCTTGTTCATTCTTCATCGTTCATTCTTCATTGATCATTGATCCTTGTTCATTCTTCATCGTTCATTCTTCATTGATCATTGATCCTTGTTCATTCTTCATCGTTCATTCTTCATTGATCATTGATCCTTGTTCATTCTTCATCGTTCAATCTTCATTGATCATTGATCCTTGTTCATTCTTCATCGTTCATTCTTCATTGATCATTGATCCTTGTTCATTCTTCATCGTTCATTCTTCATTGATCATTGATCCTTGTTCATTCTTCATCCTTCAATCTTCATTGATCATTGATCCTTGTTCATTCTTCATCGTTCATTCTTAATTGATCATTGATCCTTGTTCATTCTTCATCGTTAATTCTTCATTGATCATTGATCCTTGTTCATTCTTCATCGTTCATTCTTCATTGATCATTGATCCTTGTTCATTCTTCATCGTTCATTCTTCATTGATCATTGATCCTTGTTCATTCTTCATCGTCCATTCTTCATCGATCATTGATCCTTGTTCATTCTTCATCGTTCATTCTTCACTGATAATTGATCCTTGTTCATTCTTCATCGTTCATTCTTCATTGATCATTGATCCTTGTTCATTCTTCATCCTTCATTCGTCATTGACCATTAATCCTTGTTCATTCTTCATCGTTCATTCTTCATTGCTCATTGATCCTTGTTCATTCTTCATCCTTCATTCGTCATTGACCATTAATCCTTGTTCATTCTTCATCGTTCATTCTTCATTGATCATTGATCCTTGTTCATTCTTCATCGTTCAATCTTCATTGATCATTGATCCTTGTTCATTCTTCATCGTTCATTCTTTATTGATCATTGATCCTTGTTTATTCTTCATCCTTCATTCGTCATTGACCATTAATCCTTGTTCATTCTTCATCGTTCATTCTTCATTGATCATTGATGCTTGTTCATTCTTCATCCTTCATTCTTCATTGATCATTGATCCTTGTTCATTCTTCGTCGTTCATTCTTCATTGACCATTGATCCTTGTTCATTCTTCATCGTTCGTTCTTCATTGATCATTGATCCTTGTTCATTCTTCATCCTTCATTCTTCATTGATCATTGATCCTTGTTCATTTTTCATCGTTCATTCGTCATTGATCATTGATCCTTGTTCATTCTTCATCGTCCATTCTTCATTGATCATTGATCCTTGTTCATTCTTCATCGTTCATTCTTCATTGATCATTGATCCTTGTTCATTCTTCATCGTTCATTCGTCATTGACCATTGATCCTTATTCATTCTTCATCGTTCATTCTTCATTGATCATTGATCCTTGTTCATTCTTCATCCTTCATTCGTCATTGACCTATAATCCTTGTTCATTCTTCATCGTTCATTCTTCATTGATCATTGATCCTTGTTCATTCTTCATCGTTCAATCTTCATTGATCATTGATCCTTGTTCATTCTTCGTCGTTCATTCTTCATTGATCATTGATCCTTGTTCATTCTTCATCGTTCAATCTTCATTGATCATTGATCCTTGTTCATTCTTCATCGTTCATTCTACATTGATCATTGATCCTTGTTCATTCTTCATCGTTCATTCTTCATTGATCATTGATCCTTGTTCATTCTTCATCGTTCATTCTTCATTGATCATTGATCCTTGTTCATTCTTCATCCTTCATTCGTCATTTACCATTAATCCTTGTTCATTCTTCATCGTTCAATCTTCATTGATCATTGATCCTTGTTCATTCTTCATCGTTCATTCTACATTGATCATTGATCCTTGTTCATTCTTCATCGTTCATTCTTCATTGATCATTGATCCTTGTTCATTCTTCATCGTTCATTCTTCATTGATCATTGATCCTTGTTCATTCTTCATCGTTCATTCGTCATTGACCATTGATCCTTATTCATTCTTCATCGTTCATTCTTCATTGATCATTGATCCTTGTTCATTCTTCATCCTTCATTCGTCATTGACCTATAATCCTTGTTCATTCTTCATCGTTCATTCTTCATTGATCATTGATCCTTGTTCATTCTTCATCGTTCAATCTTCATTGATCATTGATCCTTGTTCATTCTTCATCGTTCATTCTTCATTGATCATTGATCCTTGTTCATTCTTCATCGTTCATTCTTCATTGATCATTGATCCTTGTTCATTCTTCATCGTTCATTCTTCATTGATCATTGATACTTGTTCATTCTTCATCGTTCATTCTTCATTGAGCATTGATCCTTGTTCATTCTTCGTCGTTCATTCTTCATTGACCATTGATCCTTGTTCATTCTTCATCGTTCATTCGTCATTGATCATTGATCCTTGTTCATTCTTCATCGGTCATTCGTCATTGATCATTGATCCTTGTTCATTCTTCATCATTCATTCTTCATTGATCATTGATCCTTGTTCATTCTTCATCGTTCATTCGTCATTGATCATTGATCCTTGTTCATTCTTCATCGTTCATTCTTCATTGATCATTGATCCTTGTTCATTCTTCATCGTTCATTCGTCATTGACCATTGATCCTTGTTCATTCTTCATCGTTCATTCTTCATTGATCATTGATCCTTGTTCATTCTTCATCCTTCATTCGTCATTTACCATTAATCCTTGTTCATTCTTCATCGTTCATTCTTCATTGATCATTGATCCTTGTTCATTCTTCATCGTTCAATCTTCATTGATCATTGATCCTTGTTCATTCTTCGTCGTTCATTCTTCATTGATCATTGATCCTTGTTCATTCTTCATCGTTCATTCTTCATTGATCATTGATCCTTGTTCATTCTTCATCGTTCATTCTTCATTGATCATTGATCCTTGTTCATTCTTCATCGTTCATTCTTCATTGATCATTGATCCTTGTTCATTCTTCATCGTTCAATCTTCATTGATCATTGATCCTTGTTCATTCTTCATCGTTCATTCTTCATTGATCATTGATCCTTGTTCATTCTTCATCGTTCATTCTTCATTGATCATTGATCCTTGTTCATTCTTCATCCTTCAATCTTCATTGATCATTGATCCTTGTTCATTCTTCATCGTTCATTCTTAATTGATCATTGATCCTTGTTCATTCTTCATCGTTAATTCTTCATTGATCATTGATCCTTGTTCATTCTTCATCGTTCATTCTTCATTGATCATTGATCCTTGTTCATTCTTCATCGTTCATTCTTCATTGATCATTGATCCTTGTTCATTCTTCATCGTCCATTCTTCATCGATCATTGATCCTTGTTCATTCTTCATCGTTCATTCTTCACTGATAATTGATCCTTGTTCATTCTTCATCGTTCATTCTTCATTGATCATTGATCCTTGTTCATTCTTCATCCTTCATTCGTCATTGACCATTAATCCTTGTTCATTCTTCATCGTTCATTCTTCATTGATCATTGATCCTTGTTCATTCTTCATCGTTCAATCTTCATTGATCATTGATCCTTGTTCATTCTTCATCGTTCATTCTTCATTGATCATTGATCCTTGTTCATTCTTCATCGTTAATTCTTCATTGATCATTGATCCTTGTTCATTCTTCATCGTTCATTCTTCATTGATCATTGATCCTTGTTCATTCTTCATCGTTCATTCGTCATTGATCATTGATCCTTGTTCATTCTTCATCGTTCATTCTTCATTGATCATTGATCCTTGTTCATTCTTCATCGTTCATTCTTCATTGATCATTGATCCTTGTTCATTCTTCATCGTTCATTCGTCATTGACCATTGATCCTTGTTCATTCTTCATCGTTCATTCTTCATTGATCATTGATCCTTGTTCATTCTTCATCCTTCATTCGTCATTTACCATTAATCCTTGTTCATTCTTCATCGTTCATTCTTCATTGATCATTGATCCTTGTTCATTCTTCATCGTTCAATCTTCATTGATCATTGATCCTTGTTCATTCTTCGTCGTTCATTCTTCATTGATCATTGATCCTTGTTCATTCTTCATCGTTCATTCTTCATTGATCATTGATCCTTGTTCATTCTTCATCGTTCATTCTTCATTGATCATTGATCCTTGTTCATTCTTCATCGTTCATTCTTCATTGATCATTGATCCTTGTTCATTCTTCATCGTTCAATCTTCATTGATCATTGATCCTTGTTCATTCTTCATCGTTCATTCTTCATTGATCATTGATCCTTGTTCATTCTTCATCGTTCATTCTTCATTGATCATTGATCCTTGTTCATTCTTCATCCTTCAATCTTCATTGATCATTGATCCTTGTTCATTCTTCATCGTTCATTCTTCATTGATCATTGATCCTTGTTCATTCTTCATCGTTAATTCTTCATTGATCATTGATCCTTGTTCATTCTTCATCGTTCATTCTTCATTGATCATTGATCCTTGTTCATTCTTCATCGTTCATTCGTCATTGATCATTGATCCTTGTTCATTCTTCATCGTTCATTCTTCATTGATCATTGATCCTTGTTCATTCTTCATCGTTCATTCTTCATTGATCATTGATCCTTGTTCATTCTTCATCGTTCATTCGTCATTGACCATTGATCCTTGTTCATTCTTCATCGTTCATTCTTCATTGATCATTGATCCTTGTTCATTCTTCATCCTTCATTCGTCATTTACCATTAATCCTTGTTCATTCTTCATCGTTCATTCTTCATTGATCATTGATCCTTGTTCATTCTTCATCGTTCAATCTTCATTGATCATTGATCCTTGTTCATTCTTCGTCGTTCATTCTTCATTGATCATTGATCCTTGTTCATTCTTCATCGTTCATTCTTCATTGATCATTGATCCTTGTTCATTCTTCATCGTTCATTCTTCATTGATCATTGATCCTTGTTCATTCTTCATCGTTCATTCTTCATTGATCATTGATCCTTGTTCATTCTTCATCGTTCAATCTTCATTGATCATTGATCCTTGTTCATTCTTCATCGTTCATTCTTCATTGACCATTGATGCTTGTTCATTCTTCATCGTTCATTCTTCATTGATCATTGATCCTTGTTCATTCTTTATCCTTCATTCGTCATTGACCATTAATCCTTGTTCATTCTTCATCGTTCATTCTTCATTGATCATTGATCCTTGTTCATTCTTCATCGTTCAATCTTCATTGATCATTGATCCTTGTTCATTCTTCATCGTTCATTCTTCATTGATCATTGATCCTTGTTCATTCTTCATCGTTAATTCTTCATTTATCATTGATCCTTGTTCATTCTTCATCGTTCATTCTTCATTGATCATTGATCCTTGTTCATTCTTCATCGTTCATTCTTCATTGATCATTGATCCTTGTTCATTCTTCATCGTCCATTCTTCATCGATCATTGATCCTTGTTCATTCTTCATCGTTCATTCTTCACTGATAATTGATCCTTGTTCATTCTTCATCGTTCATTCTTCATTGATCATTGATCCTTGTTCATTCTTCATCCTTCATTCGTCATTGACCATTAATCCTTGTTCATTCTTCATCGTTCATTCTTCATTGCTCATTGATCCTTGTTCATTCTTCATCCTTCATTCGTCATTGACCATTAATCCTTGTTCATTCTTCATCGTTCATTCTTCATTGATCATTGATCCTTGTTCATTCTTCATCGTTCAATCTTCATTGATCATTGATCCTTGTTCATTCTTCATCGTTCATTCTTCATTGATCATTGATCCTTGTTTATTCTTCATCCTTCATTCGTCATTGACCATTAATCCTTGTTCATTCTTCATCGTTCATTCTTCATTGATCATTGATGCTTGTTCATTCTTCATCCTTCATTCTTCATTGATCATTGATCCTTGTTCATTCTTCGTCGTTCATTCTTCATTGACCATTGATCCTTGTTCATTCTTCATCGTTCGTTCTTCATTGATCATTGATCCTTGTTCATTCTTCATCCTTCATTCTTCATTGATCATTGATCCTTGTTCATTCTTCATCGTTCATTCTTCATTGATCATTGATCCTTGTTCATTCTTCATCTTTCATTCTTCATTGAACATTGATCCTTGTTCATTCTTCATCGTTCATTCATCATTAATCATTGATCCTTGTTCATTCTTCATCGTTCATTCTTCATTGATCATTGATCCTTGTTCATTCTTCATCGTTCATTCTTCATTGATCATTGATCCTTGTTCATTCTTCATCGTTCATTCGTCATTGACCATTGATCCTTATTCATTCTTCATCGTTCATTCTTCATTGATCATTGATCCTTGTTCATTCTTCATCCTTCATTCGTCATTGACCTATAATCCTTGTTCATTCTTCATCGTTCATTCTTCATTGATCATTGATCCTTGTTCATTCTTCATCGTTCAATCTTCATTGATCATTGATCCTTGTTCATTCTTCGTCGTTCATTCTTCATTGATCATTGATCCTTGTTCATTCTTCATCGTTCAATCTTCATTGATCATTGATCCTTGTTCATTCTTCATCGTTCATTCTACATTGATCATTGATCCTTGTTCATTCTTCATCGTTCATTCTTCATTGATCATTGATCCTTGTTCATTCTTCATCGTTCATTCTTCATTGATCATTGATCCTTGTTCATTCTTCATCCTTCATTCGTCATTTACCATTAATCCTTGTTCATTCTTCATCGTTCAATCTTCATTGATCATTGATCCTTGTTCATTCTTCATCGTTCATTCTACATTGATCATTGATCCTTGTTCATTCTTCATCGTTCATTCTTCATTGATCATTGATCCTTGTTCATTCTTCATAGTTCATTCTTCATTGATCATTGATCCTTGTTCATTCTTCATCGTTCATTCGTCATTGACCATTGATCCTTATTCATTCTTCATCGTTCATTCTTCATTGATCATTGATCCTTGTTCATTCTTCATCCTTCATTCGTCATTGACCTATAATCCTTGTTCATTCTTCATCGTTCATTCTTCATTGATCATTGATCCTTGTTCATTCTTCATCGTTCAATCTTCATTGATCATTGATCCTTGTTCATTCTTCATCGTTCATTCTTCATTGATCATTGATCCTTGTTCATTCTTCATCGTTCATTCTTCATTGATCATTGATCCTTGTTCATTCTTCATCGTTCATTCTTCATTGATCATTGATACTTGTTCATTCTTCATCGTTCATTCTTCATTGAGCATTGATCCTTGTTCATTCTTCGTCGTTCATTCTTCATTGACCATTGATCCTTGTTCATTCTTCATCGTTCATTCGTCATTGATCATTGATCCTTGTTCATTCTTCATCGTTCATTCGTCATTGATCATTGATCCTTGTTCATTCTTCATCATTCATTCTTCATTGATCATTGATCCTTGTTCATTCTTCATCGTTCATTCGTCATTGATCATTGATCCTTGTTCATTCTTCATCGTTCATTCTTCATTGATCATTGATCCTTGTTCATTCTTCATCGTTCATTCGTCATTGACCATTGATCCTTGTTCATTCTTCATCGTTCATTCTTCATTGATCATTGATCCTTGTTCATTCTTCATCCTTCATTCGTCATTTACCATTAATCCTTGTTCATTCTTCATCGTTCATTCTTCATTGATCATTGATCCTTGTTCATTCTTCATCGTTCAATCTTCATTGATCATTGATCCTTGTTCATTCTTCGTCGTTCATTCTTCATTGATCATTGATCCTTGTTCATTCTTCATCGTTCATTCTTCATTGATCATTGATCCTTGTTCATTCTTCATCGTTCAATCTTCATTGATCATTGATCCTTGTTCATTCTTCATCGTTCATTCTTCATTGACCATTGATCCTTGTTCATTCTTCATCGTTCATTCTTCATTGATCATTGATCCTTGTTCATTCTTTATCCTTCATTCGTCATTGACCATTAATCCTTGTTCATTCTTCATCGTTCATTCTTCATTGATCATTGATCCTTGTTCATTCTTCATCGTTCAATCTTCATTGATCATTGATCCTTGTTCATTCTTCATCGTTCATTCTTCATTGATCATTGATCCTTGTTCATTCTTCATCGTTAATTCTTCATTTATCATTGATCCTTGTTCATTATTCATCGTTCATTCTTCATTGATCATTGATCCTTGTTCATTCTTCATCGTTCATTCTTCATTGATCATTGATCCTTGTTCATTCTTCATCGTCCATTCTTCATCGATCATTGATCCTTGTTCATTCTTCATCGTTCATTCTTCACTGATAATTGATCCTTGTTCATTCTTCATCGTTCATTCTTCATTGATCATTGATCCTTGTTCATTCTTCATCCTTCATTCGTCATTGACCATTAATCCTTGTTCATTCTTCATCGTTCATTCTTCATTGCTCATTGATCCTTGTTCATTCTTCATCCTTCATTCGTCATTGACCATTAATCCTTGTTCATTCTTCATCGTTCATTCTTCATTGATCATTGATCCTTGTTCATTCTTCATCGTTCAATCTTCATTGATCATTGATCCTTGTTCATTCTTCATCGTTCATTCTTCATTGATCATTGATCCTTGTTTATTCTTCATCCTTCATTCGTCATTGACCATTAATCCTTGTTCATTCTTCATCGTTCATTCTTCATTGATCATTGATGCTTGTTCATTCTTCATCCTTCATTCTTCATTGATCATTGATCCTTGTTCATTCTTCGTCGTTCATTCTTCATTGACCATTGATCCTTGTTCATTCTTCATCGTTCGTTCTTCATTGATCATTGATCCTTGTTCATTCTTCATCCTTCATTCTTCATTGATCATTGATCCTTGTTCATTCTTCATCGTTCATTCTTCATTGATCATTGATCCTTGTTCATTCTTCATCTTTCATTCTTCATTGAACATTGATCCTTGTTCATTCTTCATCGTTCATTCATCATTAATCATTGATCCTTGTTCATTCTTCATCGTTCATTCTTCATTGATCATTGATCCTTGTTCATTCTTCATCGTTCATTCTTCATTGATCATTGATCCTTGTTCATTCTTCATCGTTCATTCGTCATTGACCATTGATCCTTATTCATTCTTCATCGTTCATTCTTCATTGATCATTGATCCTTGTTCATTCTTCATCCTTCATTCGTCATTGACCTATAATCCTTGTTCATTCTTCATCGTTCATTCTTCATTGATCATTGATCCTTGTTCATTCTTCATCGTTCAATCTTCATTGATCATTGATCCTTGTTCATTCTTCGTCGTTCATTCTTCATTGATCATTGATCCTTGTTCATTCTTAATCGTTCAATCTTCATTGATCATTGATCCTTGTTCATTCTTCATCGTTCATTCTACATTGATCATTGATCCTTGTTCATTCTTCATCGTTCATTCTTCATTGATCATTGATCCTTGTTCATTCTTCATCGTTCATTCTTCATTGATCATTGATCCTTGTTCATTCTTCATCCTTCATTCGTCATTTACCATTAATCCTTGTTCATTCTTCATCGTTCAATCTTCATTGATCATTGATCCTTGTTCATTCTTCATCGTTCATTCTACATTGATCATTGATCCTTGTTCATTCTTCATCGTTCATTCTTCATTGATCATTGATCCTTGTTCATTCTTCATCGTTCATTCTTCATTGATCATTGATCCTTGTTCATTCTTCATCGTTCATTCGTGATTGACCATTGATCCTTATTCATTCTTCATCGTTCATTCTTCATTGATCATTGATCCTTGTTCATTCTTCATCCTTCATTCGTCATTGACCTATAATCCTTGTTCATTCTTCATCGTTCATTCTTCATTGATCATTGATCCTTGTTCATTCTTCATCGTTCAATCTTGATTGATCATTGATCCTTGTTCATTCTTCATCGTTCATTCTTCATTGATCATTGATCCTTGTTCATTCTTCATCGTTCATTCTTCATTGATCATTGATCCTTGTTCATTCTTCATCGTTCATTCTTCATTGATCATTGATACTTGTTCATTCTTCATCGTTCATTCTTCATTGAGCATTGATCCTTGTTCATTCTTCGTCGTTCATTCTTCATTGACCATTGATCCTTGTTCATTCTTCATCGTTCATTCGTCATTGATCATTGATCCTTGTTCATTCTTCATCGTTCATTCGTCATTGATCATTGATCCTTGTTCATTCTTCATCATTCATTCTTCATTGATCATTGATCCTTGTTCATTCTTCATCGTTCATTCGTCATTGATCATTGATCCTTGTTCATTCTTCATCGTTCATTCTTCATTGATCATTGATCCTTGTTCATTCTTCATCGTTCATTCGTCATTGACCATTGATCCTTGTTCATTCTTCATCGTTCATTCTTCATTGATCATTGATCCTTGTTCATTCTTCATCCTTCAATCTTCATTGATCATTGATCCTTGTTCATTCTTCATCGTTCATTCTTCATTGATCATTGATCCTTGTTCATTCTTCATCGTTAATTCTTCATTGATCATTGATCCTTGTTCATTCTTCGTCGTTCATTCTTCATTGACCATTGATCCTTGTTCATTCTTCATCGTTCGTTCTTCATTGATCATTGATCCTTGTTCATTCTTCATCCTTCATTCTTCATTGATCATTGATCCTTGTTCATTCTTCATCGTTCATTCTTCATTGATCATTGATCCTTGTTCATTCTTCATCGTTCATTCTTCATTGATCATTGATCCTTGTTCATTCTTCATCGTTCATTCTTCATTGATCATTGATCCTTGTTCATTCTTCATCGTTAATTCTTCATTTATCATTGATCCTTGTTCATTCTTCATCGTTCATTCTTCATTGCTCATTGATCCTTGTTCATTCTTCATCCTTCATTCGTCATTGACCATTAATCCTTGTTCATTCTTCAACGTTCATTCTTCATTGATCATTGATCCTTGTTCATTCTTCATCGTCCATTCTTCATCGATCATTGATCCTTGTTCATTCTTCATCGTTCATTCTTCACTGATAATTGATCCTTGTTCATTCTTCATCGTTCATTCTTCATTGATCATTGATCCTTGTTCATTCTTCATCCTTCATTCGTCATTGACCATTAATCCTTGTTCATTCTTCATCGTTCATTCTTCATTGATCATTGATCCTTGTTCATTCTTCATCGTTCAATCTTCATTGATCATTGATCCTTGTTCATTCTTCATCGTTCATTCTTCATTGATCATTGATCCTTGTTCATTCTTCATCGTTAATTCTTCATTGATCATTGATCCTTGTTCATTCTTCATCGTTCATTCTTCATTGATCATTGATCCTTGTTCATTCTTCATCGTTCATTCGTCATTGATCATTGATCCTTGTTCATTCTTCATCGTTCATTCTTCATTGATCATTGATCCTTGTTCATTCTTCATCGTTCATTCTTCATTGATCATTGATCCTTGTTCATTCTTCATCGTTCATTCGTCATTGACCATTGATCCTTGTTCATTCTTCATCGTTCATTCTTCATTGATCATTGATCCTTGTTCATTCTTCATCCTTCATTCGTCATTTACCATTAATCCTTGTTCATTCTTCATCGTTCATTCTTCATTGATCATTGATCCTTGTTCATTCTTCATCGTTCAATCTTCATTGATCATTGATCCTTGTTCATTCTTCGTCGTTCATTCTTCATTGATCATTGATCCTTGTTCATTCTTCATCGTTCATTCTTCATTGATCATTGATCCTTGTTCATTCTTCATCGTTCATTCTTCATTGATCATTGATCCTTGTTCATTCTTCATCGTTCATTCTTCATTGATCATTGATCCTTGTTCATTCTTCATCGTTCAATCTTCATTGATCATTGATCCTTGTTCATTCTTCATCGTTCATTCTTCATTGATCATTGATCCTTGTTCATTCTTCATCGTTCATTCTTCATTGATCATTGATCCTTGTTCATTCTTCATCCTTCAATCTTCATTGATCATTGATCCTTGTTCATTCTTCATCGTTCATTCTTCATTGATCATTGATCCTTGTTCATTCTTCATCGTTAATTCTTCATTGATCATTGATCCTTGTTCATTCTTCATCGTTCATTCTTCATTGATCATTGATCCTTGTTCATTCTTCATCGTTCATTCGTCATTGATCATTGATCCTTGTTCATTCTTCATCGTTCATTCTTCATTGATCATTGATCCTTGTTCATTCTTCATCGTTCATTCTTCATTGATCATTGATCCTTGTTCATTCTTCATCGTTCATTCGTCATTGACCATTGATCCTTGTTCATTCTTCATCGTTCATTCTTCATTGATCATTGATCCTTGTTCATTCTTCATCGTCCATTCTTCATCGATCATTGATCCTTGTTCATTCTTCATCGTTCATTCTTCACTGATAATTGATCCTTGTTCATTCTTCATCGTTCATTCTTCATTGATCATTGATCCTTGTTCATTCTTCATCCTTCATTCGTCATTGACCATTAATCCTTGTTCATTCTTCATCGTTCATTCTTCATTGATCATTGATCCTTGTTCATTCTTCATCGTTCAATCTTCATTGATCATTGATCCTTGTTCATTCTTCATCGTTCATTCTTCATTGATCATTGATCCTTGTTCATTCTTCATCGTTAATTCTTCATTGATCATTGATCCTTGTTCATTCTTCATCGTTCATTCTTCATTGATCATTGATCCTTGTTCATTCTTCATCGTTCATTCGTCATTGATCATTGATCCTTGTTCATTCTTCATCGTTCATTCTTCATTGATCATTGATCCTTGTTCATTCTTCATCGTTCATTCTTCATTGATCATTGATCCTTGTTCATTCTTCATCGTTCATTCGTCATTGACCATTGATCCTTGTTCATTCTTCATCGTTCATTCTTCATTGATCATTGATCCTTGTTCATTCTTCATCCTTCATTCGTCATTTACCATTAATCCTTGTTCATTCTTCATCGTTCATTCTTCATTGATCATTGATCCTTGTTCATTCTTCATCGTTCAATCTTCATTGATCATTGATCCTTGTTCATTCTTCGTCGTTCATTCTTCATTGATCATTGATCCTTGTTCATTCTTCATCGTTCATTCTTCATTGATCATTGATCCTTGTTCATTCTTCATCGTTCATTCTTCATTGATCATTGATCCTTGTTCATTCTTCATCGTTCATTCTTCATTGATCATTGATCCTTGTTCATTCTTCATCGTTCAATCTTCATTGATCATTGATCCTTGTTCATTCTTCATCGTTCATTCTTCATTGATCATTGATCCTTGTTCATTCTTCATCGTTCATTCTTCATTGATCATTGATCCTTGTTCATTCTTCATCCTTCAATCTTCATTGATCATTGATCCTTGTTCATTCTTCATCGTTCATTCTTCATTGATCATTGATCCTTGTTCATTCTTCATCGTTAATTCTTCATTGATCATTGATCCTTGTTCATTCTTCATCGTTCATTCTTCATTGATCATTGATCCTTGTTCATTCTTCATCGTTCATTCGTCATTGATCATTGATCCTTGTTCATTCTTCATCGTTCATTCTTCATTGATCATTGATCCTTGTTCATTCTTCATCGTTCATTCTTCATTGATCATTGATCCTTGTTCATTCTTCATCGTTCATTCGTCATTGACCATTGATCCTTGTTCATTCTTCATCGTTCATTCTTCATTGATCATTGATCCTTGTTCATTCTTCATCCTTCATTCGTCATTTACCATTAATCCTTGTTCATTCTTCATCGTTCATTCTTCATTGATCATTGATCCTTGTTCATTCTTCATCGTTCAATCTTCATTGATCATTGATCCTTGTTCATTCTTCGTCGTTCATTCTTCATTGATCATTGATCCTTGTTCATTCTTCATCGTTCATTCTTCATTGATCATTGATCCTTGTTCATTCTTCATCGTTCATTCTTCATTGATCATTGATCCTTGTTCATTCTTCATCGTTCATTCTTCATTGATCATTGATCCTTGTTCATTCTTCATCGTTCAATCTTCATTGATCATTGATCCTTGTTCATTCTTCATCGTTCATTCTTCATTGACCATTGATCCTTGTTCATTCTTCATCGTTCATTCTTCATTGATCATTGATCCTTGTTCATTCTTTATCCTTCATTCGTCATTGACCATTAATCCTTGTTCATTCTTCATCGTTCATTCTTCATTGATCATTGATCCTTGTTCATTCTTCATCGTTCAATCTTCATTGATCATTGATCCTTGTTCATTCTTCATGGTTCATTCTTCATTGATCATTGATCCTTGTTCATTCTTCATCGTTAATTCTTCATTTATCATTGATCCTTGTTCATTCTTCATCGTTCATTCTTCATTGCTCATTGATCCTTGTTCATTCTTCATCCTTCATTCGTCATTGACCATTAATCCTTGTTCATTCTTCAACGTTCATTCTTCATTGATCATTGATCCTTGTTCATTCTTCATCGTCCATTCTTCATCGATCATTGATCCTTGTTCATTCTTCATCGTTCATTCTTCACTGATAATTGATCCTTGTTCATTCTTCATCGTTCATTCTTCATTGATCATTGATCCTTGTTCATTCTTCATCCTTCATTCGTCATTGACCATTAATCCTTGTTCATTCTTCATCGTTCATTCTTCATTGATCATTGATCCTTGTTCATTCTTCATCGTTCAATCTTCATTGATCATTGATCCTTGTTCATTCTTCATCGTTCATTCTTCATTGATCATTGATCCTTGTTTATTCTTCATCCTTCATTCGTCATTGACCATTAATCCTTGTTCATTCTTCATCGTTCATTCTTCATTGATCATTGATGCTTGTTCATTCTTCATCCTTCATTCTTCATTGATCATTGATCCTTGTTCATTCTTCGTCGTTTATTCTTCATTGACCATTGATCCTTGTTCATTCTTCATCGTTCGTTCTTCATTGATCATTGATCCTTGTTCATTCTTCATCCTTCATTCTTCATTGATCATTGATCCTTGTTCATTCTTCATCGTTCATTCTTCATTGATCATTGATCCTTGTTCATTCTTCATCTTTAATTCTTCATTGAACATTGATCCTTGTTCATTCTTCATCGTTCATTCGTCATTGATCATTGATCCTTGTTCATTCTTCATCGTTCATTCTTCATTGATTGTTGATCCTTGTTCATTCTTCATCGTTCATTCTTCATTGATCATTGATCCTTGTTCATTCTTCATCGTTCATTCGTCATTGACCATTGATCCTTGTTCATTCTTCATCGTTCATTCTTCATTGATCATTGATCCTTGAAAATTCTTCATCCTTCATTCGTCATTGACCATTAATCCTTGTTCATTCTTCATCGTTCATTCTTCATTGATCATTGATCCTTGTTCATTCTTCATCGTTCAATCTTCATTGATCATTGATCCTTGTTCATTCTTCATCGTTCATTCTTCATTGATCATTGATCCTTGTTCATTCTTCGTCGTTCATTCTTCATTGACCATTGATCCTTGTTCATTCTTCATCGTTCGTTCTTCATTGATCATTGATCCTTGTTCATTCTTCATCCTTCATTCTTCATTGATCATTGATCCTTGTTCATTCTTCATCGTTCATTCTTCATTGATCATTGATCCTTGTTCATTCTTCATCGTTCATTCTTCATTGATCATTGATCCTTGTTCATTCTTCATCGTTCATTCTTCATTGATCATTGATCCTTGTTCATTCTTCATCGTTCATTCTTCATTGATCATTGATCCTTGTTCATTCTTCATCGTTCATTCGTCATTGACCATTAATCCTTGTTCATTCTTCATCGTTCATTCTTCATTGATCATTGATCCTTGTTCATTCTTCATCGTTCAATCTTCATTGATCATTGATCCTTGTTCATTCTTCATCGTTCATTCTTCATTGATCATTGATCCTTGTTCATTCTTCATCGTTAATTCTTCATTGATCATTGATCCTTGTTCATTCTTCATCGTTCATTCTTCATTGATCATTGATCCTTGTTCATTCTTCATCGTTCATTCGTCATTGATCATTGATCCTTGTTCATTCTTCATCGTTCAATCTTCATTGATCATTGATCCTTGTTCATTCTTCGTCGTTCATTCTTCATTGATCATTGATCCTTGTTCATTCTTCATCGTTCATTCTTCATTGATCATTGATCCTTGTTCATTCTTTATCCTTCATTCGTCATTGACCATTAATCCTTGTTCATTCTTCATCGTTCATTCTTCATTGATCATTGATCCTTGTTCATTCTTCATCGTTAATTCTTCATTGATCATTGATCCTTGTTCATTCTTCATCGTTCATTCTTCATTGATCATTGATCCTTGTTCATTCTTCATCGTTCATTCTTCATTGATCATTGATCCTTGTTCATTCTTCATCGTTCAATCTTCATTGATCATTGATCCTTGTTCATTCTTCGTCGTTCATTCTTCATTGATCATTGATCCTTGTTCATTCTTCATCGTTCATTCTTCATTGATCATTGATCCTTGTTCATTCTTCATCGTTCATTCTTCATTGATCATTGATCCTTGTTCATTCTTCATCGTTCATTCTTCATTGATCATTGATCCTTGTTCATTCTTCATCGTTCAATCTTCATTGATCATTGATCCTTGTTCATTCTTCATCGTTCATTCTTCATTGATCATTGATCCTTGTTCATTCTTCATCGTTCATTCTTCATTGATCATTGATCCTTGTTCATTCTTCATCCTTCAATCTTCATTGATCATTGATCCTTGTTCATTCTTCATCGTTCATTCTTCATTGATCATTGATCCTTGTTCATTCTTCATCGTTAATTCTTCATTGATCATTGATCCTTGTTCATTCTTCATCGTTCATTCTTCATTGATCATTGATCCTTGTTCATTCTTCATCGTTCATTCGTCATTGATCATTGATCCTTGTTCATTCTTCATCGTTCATTCTTCATTGATCATTGATCCTTGTTCATTCTTCATCGTTCATTCTTCATTGATCATTGATCCTTGTTCATTCTTCATCGTTCATTCGTCATTGACCATTGATCCTTGTTCATTCTTCATCGTTCATTCTTCATTGATCATTGATCCTTGTTCATTCTTCATCGTCCATTCTTCATCGATCATTGATCCTTGTTCATTCTTCATCGTTCATTCTTCACTGATAATTGATCCTTGTTCATTCTTCATCGTTCATTCTTCATTGATCATTGATCCTTGTTCATTCTTCATCCTTCATTCGTCATTGACCATTAATCCTTGTTCATTCTTCATCGTTCATTCTTCATTGATCATTGATCCTTGTTCATTCTTCATCGTTCAATCTTCATTGATCATTGATCCTTGTTCATTCTTCATCGTTCATTCTTCATTGATCATTGATCCTTGTTCATTCTTCATCGTTAATTCTTCATTGATCATTGATCCTTGTTCATTCTTCATCGTTCATTCTTCATTGATCATTGATCCTTGTTCATTCTTCATCGTTCATTCGTCATTGATCATTGATCCTTGTTCATTCTTCATCGTTCATTCTTCATTGATCATTGATCCTTGTTCATTCTTCATCGTTCATTCTTCATTGATCATTGATCCTTGTTCATTCTTCATCGTTCATTCGTCATTGACCATTGATCCTTGTTCATTCTTCATCGTTCATTCTTCATTGATCATTGATCCTTGTTCATTCTTCATCCTTCATTCGTCATTTACCATTAATCCTTGTTCATTCTTCATCGTTCATTCTTCATTGATCATTGATCCTTGTTCATTCTTCATCGTTCAATCTTCATTGATCATTGATCCTTGTTCATTCTTCGTCGTTCATTCTTCATTGATCATTGATCCTTGTTCATTCTTCATCGTTCATTCTTCATTGATCATTGATCCTTGTTCATTCTTCATCGTTCATTCTTCATTGATCATTGATCCTTGTTCATTCTTCATCGTTCATTCTTCATTGATCATTGATCCTTGTTCATTCTTCATCGTTCAATCTTCATTGATCATTGATCCTTGTTCATTCTTCATCGTTCATTCTTCATTGATCATTGATCCTTGTTCATTCTTCATCGTTCATTCTTCATTGATCATTGATCCTTGTTCATTCTTCATCCTTCAATCTTCATTGATCATTGATCCTTGTTCATTCTTCATCGTTCATTCTTCATTGATCATTGATCCTTGTTCATTCTTCATCGTTAATTCTTCATTGATCATTGATCCTTGTTCATTCTTCATCGTTCATTCTTCATTGATCATTGATCCTTGTTCATTCTTCATCGTTCATTCGTCATTGATCATTGATCCTTGTTCATTCTTCATCGTTCATTCTTCATTGATCATTGATCCTTGTTCATTCTTCATCGTTCATTCTTCATTGATCATTGATCCTTGTTCATTCTTCATCGTTCATTCGTCATTGACCATTGATCCTTGTTCATTCTTCATCGTTCATTCTTCATTGATCATTGATCCTTGTTCATTCTTCATCCTTCATTCGTCATTTACCATTAATCCTTGTTCATTCTTCATCGTTCATTCTTCATTGATCATTGATCCTTGTTCATTCTTCATCGTTCAATCTTCATTGATCATTGATCCTTGTTCATTCTTCGTCGTTCATTCTTCATTGATCATTGATCCTTGTTCATTCTTCATCGTTCATTCTTCATTGATCATTGATCCTTGTTCATTCTTCATCGTTCATTCTTCATTGATCATTGATCCTTGTTCATTCTTCATCGTTCATTCTTCATTGATCATTGATCCTTGTTCATTCTTCATCGTTCAATCTTCATTGATCATTGATCCTTGTTCATTCTTCATCGTTCATTCTTCATTGACCATTGATCCTTGTTCATTCTTCATCGTTCATTCTTCATTGATCATTGATCCTTGTTCATTCTTTATCCTTCATTCGTCATTGACCATTAATCCTTGTTCATTCTTCATCGTTCATTCTTCATTGATCATTGATCCTTGTTCATTCTTCATCGTTCAATCTTCATTGATCATTGATCCTTGTTCATTCTTCATCGTTCATTCTTCATTGATCATTGATCCTTGTTCATTCTTCATCGTTAATTCTTCATTTATCATTGATCCTTGTTCATTCTTCATCGTTCATTCTTCATTGCTCATTGATCCTTGTTCATTCTTCATCCTTCATTCGTCATTGACCATTAATCCTTGTTCATTCTTCAACGTTCATTCTTCATTGATCATTGATCCTTGTTCATTCTTCATCGTCCATTCTTCATCGATCATTGATCCTTGTTCATTCTTCATCGTTCATTCTTCACTGATAATTGATCCTTGTTCATTCTTCATCGTTCATTCTTCATTGATCATTGATCCTTGTTCATTCTTCATCCTTCATTCGTCATTGACCATTAATCCTTGTTCATTCTTCATCGTTCATTCTTCATTGATCATTGATCCTTGTTCATTCTTCATCGTTCAATCTTCATTGATCATTGATCCTTGTTCATTCTTCATCGTTCATTCTTCATTGATCATTGATCCTTGTTTATTCTTCATCCTTCATTCGTCATTGACCATTAATCCTTGTTCATTCTTCATCGTTCATTCTTCATTGATCATTGATGCTTGTTCATTCTTCATCCTTCATTCTTCATTGATCATTGATCCTTGTTCATTCTTCGTCGTTTATTCTTCATTGACCATTGATCCTTGTTCATTCTTCATCGTTCGTTCTTCATTGATCATTGATCCTTGTTCATTCTTCATCCTTCATTCTTCATTGATCATTGATCCTTGTTCATTCTTCATCGTTCATTCTTCATTGATCATTGATCCTTGTTCATTCTTCATCTTTAATTCTTCATTGAACATTGATCCTTGTTCATTCTTCATCGTTCATTCGTCATTGATCATTGATCCTTGTTCATTCTTCATCGTTCATTCTTCATTGATTGTTGATCCTTGTTCATTCTTCATCGTTCATTCTTCATTGATCATTGATCCTTGTTCATTCTTCATCGTTCATTCGTCATTGACCATTGATCCTTGTTCATTCTTCATCGTTCATTCTTCATTGATCATTGATCCTTGAAAATTCTTCATCCTTCATTCGTCATTGACCATTAATCCTTGTTCATTCTTCATCGTTCATTCTTCATTGATCATTGATCCTTGTTCATTCTTCATCGTTCAATCTTCATTGATCATTGATCCTTGTTCATTCTTCATCGTTCATTCTTCATTGATCATTGATCCTTGTTCATTCTTCGTCGTTCATTCTTCATTGACCATTGATCCTTGTTCATTCTTCATCGTTCGTTCTTCATTGATCATTGATCCTTGTTCATTCTTCATCCTTCATTCTTCATTGATCATTGATCCTTGTTCATTCTTCATCGTTCATTCTTCATTGATCATTGATCCTTGTTCATTCTTCATCGTTCATTCTTCATTGATCATTGATCCTTGTTCATTCTTCATCGTTCATTCTTCATTGATCATTGATCCTTGTTCATTCTTCATCGTTCATTCTTCATTGATCATTGATCCTTGTTCATTCTTCATCGTTCATTCGTCATTGACCATTAATCCTTGTTCATTCTTCATCGTTCATTCTTCATTGATCATTGATCCTTGTTCATTCTTCATCGTTCAATCTTCATTGATCATTGATCCTTGTTCATTCTTCATCGTTCATTCTTCATTGATCATTGATCCTTGTTCATTCTTCATCGTTAATTCTTCATTGATCATTGATCCTTGTTCATTCTTCATCGTTCATTCTTCATTGATCATTGATCCTTGTTCATTCTTCATCGTTCATTCGTCATTGATCATTGATCCTTGTTCATTCTTCATCGTTCATTCTTCATTGATCATTGATCCTTGTTCATTCTTCATCGTTCATTCTTCATTGATCATTGATCCTTGTTCATTCTTCATCGTTCATTCGTCATTGACCATTGATCCTTGTTCATTCTTCATCGTTCATTCTTCATTGATCATTGATCCTTGTTCATTCTTCATCCTTCATTCGTCATTTACCATTAATCCTTGTTCATTCTTCATCGTTCATTCTTCATTGATCATTGATCCTTGTTCATTCTTCATCGTTCAATCTTCATTGATCATTGATCCTTGTTCATTCTTCGTCGTTCATTCTTCATTGATCATTGATCCTTGTTCATTCTTCATCGTTCATTCTTCATTGATCATTGATCCTTGTTCATTCTTCATCGTTCATTCTTCATTGATCATTGATCCTTGTTCATTCTTCATCGTTCATTCTTCATTGATCATTGATCCTTGTTCATTCTTCATCGTTCAATCTTCATTGATCATTGATCCTTGTTCATTCTTCATCGTTCATTCTTCATTGATCATTGATCCTTGTTCATTCTTCATCGTTCATTCTTCATTGATCATTGATCCTTGTTCATTCTTCATCCTTCAATCTTCATTGATCATTGATCCTTGTTCATTCTTCATCGTTCATTCTTCATTGATCATTGATCCATGTTCATTCTTCATCCTTCATTCGTCATTGACCGTTAATCCTTGTTCATTCTTCATCGTTCATTCTTCATTGATCATTGATCCTTGTTCATTCTTCATCGTTAATTCTTCATTGATCATTGATCCTTGTTCATTCTTCATCGTTCATTCTTCATTGATCATTGATCCTTGTTCATTCTTCATCGTTCATTCGTCATTGATCATTGATCCTTGTTCATTCTTCATCGTTCATTCTTCATTGATCATTGATCCTTGTTCATTCTTCATCGTTCATTCTTCATTGATCATTGATCCTTGTTCATTCTTCATCGTTCATTCGTCATTGACCATTGATCCTTGTTCATTCTTCATCGTTCATTCTTCATTGATCATTGATCCTTGTTCATTCTTCATCGTCCATTCTTCATCGATCATTGATCCTTGTTCATTCTTCATCGTTCATTCTTCACTGATAATTGATCCTTGTTCATTCTTCATCGTTCATTCTTCATTGATCATTGATCCTTGTTCATTCTTCATCCTTCATTCGTCATTGACCATTAATCCTTGTTCATTCTTCATCGTTCATTCTTCATTGATCATTGATCCTTGTTCATTCTTCATCGTTCAATCTTCATTGATCATTGATCCTTGTTCATTCTTCATCGTTCATTCTTCATTGATCATTGATCCTTGTTCATTCTTCATCGTTAATTCTTCATTGATCATTGATCCTTGTTCATTCTTCATCGTTCATTCTTCATTGATCATTGATCCTTGTTCATTCTTCATCGTTCATTCGTCATTGATCATTGATCCTTGTTCATTCTTCATCGTTCATTCTTCATTGATCATTGATCCTTGTTCATTCTTCATCGTTCATTCTTCATTGATCATTGATCCTTGTTCATTCTTCATCGTTCATTCGTCATTGACCATTGATCCTTGTTCATTCTTCATCGTTCATTCTTCATTGATCATTGATCCTTGTTCATTCTTCATCCTTCATTCGTCATTTACCATTAATCCTTGTTCATTCTTCATCGTTCATTCTTCATTGATCATTGATCCTTGTTCATTCTTCATCGTTCAATCTTCATTGATCATTGATCCTTGTTCATTCTTCGTCGTTCATTCTTCATTGATCATTGATCCTTGTTCATTCTTCATCGTTCATTCTTCATTGATCATTGATCCTTGTTCATTCTTCATCGTTCATTCTTCATTGATCATTGATCCTTGTTCATTCTTCATCGTTCATTCTTCATTGATCATTGATCCTTGTTCATTCTTCATCGTTCAATCTTCATTGATCATTGATCCTTGTTCATTCTTCATCGTTCATTCTTCATTGATCATTGATCCTTGTTCATTCTTCATCGTTCATTCTTCATTGATCATTGATCCTTGTTCATTCTTCATCCTTCAATCTTCATTGATCATTGATCCTTGTTCATTCTTCATCGTTCATTCTTCATTGATCATTGATCCTTGTTCATTCTTCATCGTTTGTGCTGAATTAATCAATTTACCAACAACTTAATTAGGCTGACCAAGCACTTTACCAACACTCAATACAAATGCAATTTAATTAGGCTTGTTGGTAAGCCATTGATCCTTGTTCATTCTTCATTGATCCTAATTAAGTTGTTGGTAAGCCATTGATCCTTGTTAATTCTTCATCAATGGCATTTGTATTGATCCTAATTAAATTGCATTTGTATTGATCATTGATCCTTGTTCATTCTTCATCGTTCATTCTTCATTGATCATTGATCCTTGTTCATTCTTCATCGTTCATTCTTCATTGATCATTGATACTTGTTCATTCTTCATCGTTCATTCTTCATTGATCATTGATCCTTGTTAAATTGCACTTTACAATTCAATCAATCAAAAAACTTTTCCAAAAGGTTGCGAATGGATACCAGAAAATCGTTTTAAAACTCAAAGGTTTTATGAATTTATTTTAGTAGATTCAAACTCTGTTGAAATCCAACATATCAAGGATTCTTCAGAAAAAATAATTTATTCAAAATGTATTTTTAAGAAAATTATTTCGTCTGTAGAATGGGGAGACCCTTATGCAGAACGAATTTTTTCAAAAAGATTTTTCCCTCAAAATTACTCATACTATGATTACAAAATGGCCTGGTATAGAGCATTTTTATTCAGACCATTTGATCATTCATGGTTTTTTATATTTGACAAATATTGTCCAAAGAAATATCCTATGTGGTTTTATCATTGGTGGTATTTATTTGGACCAACTCCTCAAATTTATCCAAAAGAATGCAATGAGGGTTTCACAACTTTTGTTGCCAATTCAAATTATCAAGCTTATGAAACTCCAGTCATGTTTCATGCAGAATTTAAAATTCCATGGATTCTATGTTGGAGTTACTGTCTCAAACAACACCTTCCACGTCCATATCCATATTCATTAATAAGAGAATTCAAAATTAAATGGTGGGACAAATTTACCTTAGAAATTTGTTCAACAAAAAATGTTATCTCCTTTTTTCAAACCGGTATAAAAATGGAATACCAATCTCCATCAACCACCAACAAACCTTCACCCTCAAAAGCAACATCAAATTCAAACTCTCCTCAACACAATAAAAATCCCAAAGTAGAAAGTCCAAATTCAGAATCATTATCTAAAGTCCAGAAAGCTATTCTCAAAAAGATTCTTGAAGATCCACAATATGCAAAGAAAATATTATCAGAAGAATCCTCTGATGAGATTTTATCGGAGTTTTCAAATGAGTCTTATGATCCAACATTTGGTGGCCCATTTGCTCAAGATCCATACGACTTTTAATATTGAGTTCACAAAAGTTCAATTCAAATGTTCAACAACTCAAATTAATTCATCCGGAAGCACAAACGTAAGCAATGACGAAATCAAAAGCATCTCCAACAGTAATTCAAAGCATCCTCAACAGTAAAGCATCTCCAACAGTGATTCAAAGCATCTTCAACAGTAAAGCATCTTCAATAGTAATTCAAAGCATCTTCTACAGTATTATAGTGTAACTTTAATAATTATGTTTGTACTATTTCTCTTTAATTTCTTATTGGAAGAGCAGATTGCACCTTATCTCTTCCTTTGTGTATAAATAAAGTGTCTAGCTCTAAGATGAGAGCATCCTGTAATTTTCTTTTGTTTAAGTCTTATCTCAAATAAATCTAACTTTCTTTACTTATCTTATTATTATCAATTATATAATAAGATTTATATCCACAAAATTATTAAATTATTTTCTCTATCGATCCTGTACTCCCTATTGGTATCAGAGCCAGTAAGTTATTAAATTGATTAATTGTGCATTTATTAAATTGCATTTGTATTGAGTGTTGGTAAAGTGCTTGGTCAGCCTAATTAAGTTGTTGGTAAGCCATTTTAAGTCTTGGTGTTCTCGGTTAGGTGGTCCCACTGTTCCCATTCAATTCAGTCATATTTAGTTTATGCAACATTTAATTTATTAATGGCAAACTGGTTAAGGAAAGCTATTAGTTTAGGATCACCTAATAATATAATTCAAAGTAGTGAAGTTCATATAGAAAAGAACTTTTCAAATTGGGAAATTCCAAAAGAAAATCTTACAAAAATTTATCATATAGGCATTACTGATTTTAAGACTGCATTTAGCATCAAAACTCATGAAGAGACTAGAAGCATTCAAAAAGAATCTGAAACTATGCATTTACTTTCAGAATCCAGCATTAAAGCTTATCTCAAACACAGATTTAGATTCATTCATTTTGGCCTTGTTCAAATAGGAATAAAACCATTAGTTCATAAAGGAGTTGATTGTCCAATTTTCCTAGCTCTCAGAGACGATCGACTTAATAATTATAAAGATTCTGTTTTGGCTATGATTCAAACTAATATCTGTAATGGCCCAATATATTTCAATTGTTTTCCAAACTTTACAGTAGATCTTCAAGACCCATTAATCTTATCTTCATTAATTTTAGATATTCAAATTTTAAATAATAAATTTAAAGAGTTTGCTAGAAATTTTGCAATTGTTTTCCGTGTTTATTTTAGATTAATGAATTCCACAGTTAATCCAAAATTCATACATGAGGCTTCTTCAAAAGAAGAAACTATTTTTATAGAGGTTCATGCTGAGAATACTAAATCAATAGTTTCTACAGCAAAAACCTTGAGATGGGATCAAATTTCTATTCCTGAGACATTTCAATTCTCAAATCCAATGCCTCCTAGAAACATAAGACAAGAAATAGAATGCATTGAGGAAGACGAAAATAAAGTTCTTATAAGGTTTGGGTCTATGAGAGAATTATCTAGTTCTCCTTGTACTTCTTCTTCCAACTATCCACGAAGATCTTTTTCTTTTCCTCAAAAAACAACTTCAGTCATTTCTGAACCAATCAAAGTCAGATATAAATCTCCTATTCCTGAATATGAAGCAAATGCTTCTCAAACTTCTCAAATCTCTTCATCTAGACCTGCATCTCCCACAATGTCTGATATGCAAAATTTTGACTCTATCAATACAATTACTAAAGATTTTGAAATAGATAAAAACTATCTAAGAGATGAATTTAATTCCTCTCACAATGCTGAACATCGAGATTGGTTTAGATCTTTTTCTCGCTCCTTTAAAGACTCAATAAGAGATGTATGGTATAAAGATATGAATACTATTCAAATTAATATCCCGTTTTTTACATGGTTTTTATTGTTTTGTGAAAAACAAGGTATTGCTAATCCATATTCTCAAAATCACATATTTGTACAAACCAAACTTCAAAAAAATTGGGTTTTGAAGGATGGACAAACAATTAGTTCAGTTCATCCACCATTACAAAATATTACTTTTCCCTATTATGACCGTGAAATAAAGGCTAGTCCTTTTAAAGAAGGAAGAGTAGATCAAACAGATAAAACTCCAAATGTAGAAGACATCATTAAAATTTATCATCAAAATAATTTTACAAATCAAATCCTTCATACCGTTGCTACACAAGTAGATCAACTTTCAAATAAGGTTGATAATTTACAAAAAGAAACCTCTAGATCCATAGCCCCTAATACGATTGCATCATTAGGATCTAATAAGGTTTCTGCACCGCATTTCAAACCACCAGGATTAACTATACCTATGACTCAAATGTTTCCAAAAAATGGTTTTACTTCTTCTAACTCTAATTCTGCAGTGTTAGATAAAATTCAAAAATCTTTACAAAAATTAGCAGATAGTCCAAGTCATATTAAGGTTTTGAGTAAATATCAAAGTTCAGAGATATCTTCTGATGAAGAAAATTCTGAGTCTTTAATCATTTCAAAAGTTGCAAAGCAATTTCAAGAATCTGATAATGATCCTCATCAAATTAATAAAATACGATCATCTTGGAAGAATATCCCTACAAAAAACTATTATCCTAGGCCTACTCCTGTTGATCTTCAATATGAAGAAAGGTCTACATTTACCTCCAAATCCTTTTCCCCAGATATGATCCATGAATGGAACATAGATGGAAAATCTGATTATGAAATTCTTAATACTCTTCAAAATATGGGAATGGCTATTGTAGCTTACAAGGCAAAACCTTTGGATGAACAAATAATTTTTGGTTTTATTATATCAGGTTTTACTGGGCAATTAAAAAACTGGTGGGATAATCTTCTCACTTTACAAGACAGATTAGAAATTTTGAATCACGTTACTGACATCATGGATGATCAAGGAAATGTATTTCAAAAATCTGACTGCTGTGATTTCTTAATCATAGTTATTGCCTTTCATTTTGTCGGTAACCCTACTCAAACTCTTTCTTCTGGAGAAACGATTTTACAAAATTTACGTTGCCCAACATTAAGTGACTATAGATGGTATAAAGATACCTTCTTTAGTTATGTTTTACAAAGACAAGATTGCAATCAAAGTTTTTGGAAAGAAAAATTTATATCAGGACTACCAAAATTATTTGCTCAAAGAATTTTTAGAAAAATAGCTGAACATGATACAGATAAAGAACAAGCTCTTAATAATACTACTTATGGAGGACTTTTCGCTTTCATTAAAAAGGAAGGTCTTTCTTTATGTGAAGAACTCAAACTCCAAGCCAAATATACCTCTGAAAAGAAACAATCTAGGAAAGAAATTGGATGTTTCTGTGAAGCATTTGGTATGGAAGCTATTAGAGCTCCCTCTACAAAAAAGAAAATTAAAAAACAATTTTCTAAATTTTCAAAAGATAAAAATAAAAATTCTTATCCTTCTTATTATCGAAAGAAACGAGGAAAGAAAAATTTCGGAAATTTCCGAAAATCAAACAAAGCTTTCAAAATCTTTTGTTATTCGTGTGGAAAACCTGGACATAAAGCAAATGCTTGTACCACAAAGAAAAAAATTCAAGAATTATTTATTAACGACTCTGAGCTAGGAGATAAAATATCCAAAATATTATTACAAACCCCTGAGTCTACTTCTTCTTCTTCTTCAGAAAAGGAAGATGACGAAATTTTACAAATTAATGATCAAACTTCTGATTCTGAATCTTCGATTTCTTCCTCTCCTATCAAATGCATTAATGTTTTAACAGATAAAGAGAAAAATGTGGAATTTCTTTTTGATCTCGTTGACAAAATCCAAGATAAAGAGATCAAAAGAGAAACCCTTTTGAAACTCAAAACTATGGTTTTGGGTGAAACCTCTACCTCTAAAAACAAAGAAAGTATTCCAATTCCTCAAATTGAACCTTTCAATATTTCAAAATTATTAGAAAAATACTCTTCCAAAGAAATGACTTCTAAATTAATTCCTATTAAGAATCAAACTCTTTCGGTCAAAGATCTTCAACTTGAAATAAATAAAATCAAAGAAGACATCATTTCTATCAAAAATAGTTTAAAGCATTTAGAAATCAAAGATTTCGAACTTGAAACAAAATTATCTATTTTAGAAAACCCCATCTATAAAGAAAATCTTTCTTTGGGAAAAGAGAAAGTTAATGGGGATGATGATGATTTTATCACTGTTATTAATAAAATTAATTTTCAAAAATGGTATGCACCAGTTACTTTTCAAATTGGAGATTTTCAAAAAACCTATATTGCTTTAATTGATAGTGGAGCGGATCAAAATTGCTTAAGGGAAGGATTAGTCCCAACTAAATTTTATGAAAAAACAAAAACTCGGTTATATAGTGCAAATAGTTCACCCATGGATATTAAATATAAAATTTCAAAAGGAAAGATCATAAATGAAAATTATAGTTTTACTAATACTTTCATTATTATTAATGATATTAAGGAAGAAATAATATTAGGCACTCCCTTTTTAACACAAATTTATCCTTTTTGGGTTGATGACAAAGGTGTTCATACAAAAATTTTAGGGAAACAATTATCATTTCCTTTTTTAAGTCCCATGTTACAAAAAGATATTAATTTATTACAAAATTCTTCAGTAATACAAAGTATAAATTTAATAAAACAAAAAGAATTTCAAATTTCTTCTTTAAAAGAAGAAATTTCTTTTCAAAGGATTGAAGAACAATTACAACAATCAAAATTGCAACAAAAAATTTTTAATTTAGAAAATATTTTTAAATCAAAAGTTTGTGCTGATATTCCAAATGCCTTTTGGGATAGAAAAAGGCATATTGTCACATTGCCATATGAAAAAGATTTCTCTGAAAAAAATATTCCTACAAAAGCTAGACCCATCCAAATGAATTCTGAGCATCTTGAATTCTGCAAGAAAGAAATTCAAACTCTTTTAGATAAAAAATTAATAACTCCATCCAAATCTCCTTGGAGCTGTGCAGCATTTTATGTTATGAATGCAGCAGAAAAAGAAAGAGGAGTTCCTAGATTAGTTATTAATTACAAACCTTTAAACAAAGTTCTTCAATGGATAAGATATCCAATCCCAAATAAAAGAGATTTAATTAATCGCTTATATAAAGCCAAAATATTTTCAAAATTTGATATGAAATCTGGTTTCTGGCAAATACAAATTGCTAAAGAAGATAGGTATAAAACTGCATTCACGGTACCATTTGGACATTATGAGTGGAATGTAATGCCTTTTGGACTTAAAAATGCTCCTTCTGAATTTCAACATATAATGAATGATATTTTCAATCAATTTTCTTCATTCATAATTGTTTATATAGATGATGTTTTAATTTTTTCTCATGATATTGATCAACATTTCAAACATTTACATATATTTCTAAACACTGTTGAAAAAAATGGTTTAGTAGTTTCTGCCACTAAAATGAAATTATTTCAAACAAAAATTAGATTTTTGGGACATGACATTTATAAAGGAACAATCAAGCCAATTACAAGGTCTTTAGAATTTGCAGAAAAATTCCCTAACGAAATTAAAGACAAAACCCAGTTACAAAGATTTTTGGGCTCTCATCTTAGAGCTAGACACTTTATTTATACACAAAGGAAGAGATAAGGTGCAATCTGCTCTTCCAATAAGAAATTAAAGAGAAATAGTACAAACATAATTATTAAAGTTAAACTATAATACTGTAGAAGATGCTTTGAATTACTATTGAAGATGCTTTACTGTTGAAGATGCTTTGAATCACTGTTGGAGATGCTTTACTGTTGAAGATGCTTTGAATTACTGTTGGAGATGCTTTTGATTTCGTCATTGCTTACGTTTGTGCTTCCGGATGAATTAATTTGAGTTGTTGAACATTTGAATGATACTTTTGATTTCGTCATTGCTTACGTTTGTGCTTCCGGATGAATTAATTTGAGTTGTTGAACATTTGAATTGAACTTTTGTGAACTCAATATTAAAAGTCGTATGGATCTTGAGCAAATGGGCCACCAAATGTTGGATCATAAGACTCATTTGAAAACTCCGATAAAATCTCATCAGAGGATTCTTCTGATAATATTTTCTTTGCATATTGTGGATCTTCAAGAATCTTTTTGAGAATAGCTTTCTGGACTTTAGATAATGATTCTGAATTTGGACTTTCTACTTTGGGATTTTTATTGTGTTGAGGAGAGTTTGAATTTGATGTTGCTTTTGAGGGTGAAGGTTTGTTGGTGGTTGATGGAGATTGGTATTCCATTTTTATACCGGTTTGAAAAAAGGAGATAACATTTTTTGTTGAACAAATTTCTAAGGTAAATTTGTCCCACCATTTAATTTTGAATTCTCTTATTAATGAATATGGATATGGACGTGGAAGGTGTTGTTTGAGACAGTAACTCCAACATAGAATCCATGGAATTTTAAATTCTGCATGAAACATGACTGGAGTTTCATAAGCTTGATAATTTGAATTGGCAACAAAAGTTGTGAAACCCTCATTGCATTCTTTTGGATAAATTTGAGGAGTTGGTCCAAATAAATACCACCAATGATAAAACCACATAGGATATTTCTTTGGACAATATTTGTCAAATATAAAAAACCATGAATGATCAAATGGTCTGAATAAAAATGCTCTATACCAGGCCATTTTGTAATCATAGTATGAGTAATTTTGAGGGAAAAATCTTTTTGAAAAAATTCGTTCTGCATAAGGGTCTCCCCATTCTACAGACGAAATAATTTTCTTAAAAATACATTTTGAATAAATTATTTTTTCTGAAGAATCCTTGATATGTTGGATTTCAACAGAGTTTGAATCTACTAAAATAAATTCATAAAACCTTTGAGTTTTAAAACGATTTTCTGGTATCCATTCGCAACCTTTTGGAAAAGTTTTTTGATTGATGGAATTAATAATTTGTGGGCTTTGAGGAATTGTAAAATTAGTGAGATATACATTTTCTATTTCGGTTTTTGTAATGTATGCAGATTTGGTAAAGCTTTGTGTTGGTATTTTTGTAGTTGGTTCTTTTTGTTTTGAATTTGAAATAATATTTTGTGTAGTAGGCTCTTGAACAATTTGTGAATATGGAAGTGGGGGAAAATCATTTAGTTGAGTAAATTTGTTTGAAATGGATAGGGTAGTTTGAAGATTTTTGGAGGATGAAAATTTATTTTGTTCTGTTTTGTTTGGTTTTGGATCTGGTTCCATTTCGTAATCATCTGAACTCTGGAACCCTTTGAGTTTTTCTTGCTGATTCTTCTTCCTTGGCATTATGATGTCCCTGTAGAAATTCTCTAGTTAAGAAATCAGGGAGAGAGTTACTTTCGCCTCTTATATGCTCTATTTGAAAATCAAATACTGATAAAATTGCTTGCCATCTTGCAAAAATTTGTTTAGAAACAATGTTTTTGACATCCTTTTCTAGAACCTCTTTTGCAGATTTGCAGTCGATCCTTATCAAAAATTTTTTGTTGTAAAGATCATCTTGAAATTTTGAAACGCATAGTACTATAGATAAAATTTCCTTTTTAATGGTAGAATAATTTTTTTGAGGTCCGAGCCAGAGACCTGAATGAAATCTAACTAATTGTTCTTTTGTATCTATTCTTTGTTTTAATATGCCACCATATCCTATTTCTGATGCATCTGTTTCTACTATCATGAATGCAGATGGATCTGGAATGCCTAGACATGGAAGTGATTTGATTTTTTGTTTTAATTCAATAATAGTCTTAGTATGAATTTCTGACCAGGGAGGCGGATTTTTTTGAAGTCTTTGAAAGAGGGGCATGCAAATTTGTCTGAGCTTTGGGAAAAAATCTGATATATAATTTAGACATCCCAAAAATCTTTGTAACTGGGTTTTGTCTTTAATTTCGTTAGGGAATTTTTCTGCAAATTCTAAAGACCTTGTAATTGGCTTGATTGTTCCTTTATAAATGTCATGTCCCAAAAATCTAATTTTTGTTTGAAATAATTTCATTTTAGTGGCAGAAACTACTAAACCATTTTTTTCAACAGTGTTTAGAAATATATGTAAATGTTTGAAATGTTGATCAATATCATGAGAAAAAATTAAAACATCATCTATATAAACAATTATGAATGAAGAGAATTGATTGAAAATATCATTCATTATATGTTGAAATTCAGAAGGAGCATTTTTAAGTCCAAAAGGCATTACATTCCACTCATAATGTCCAAATGGTACCGTGAATGCAGTTTTATACCTATCTTCTTTAGCAATTTGTATTTGCCAGAAACCAGATTTCATATCAAATTTTGAAAATATTTTGGCTTTATATAAGCGATTAATTAAATCTCTTTTATTTGGGATTGGATATCTTATCCATTGAAGAACTTTGTTTAAAGGTTTGTAATTAATAACTAATCTAGGAACTCCTCTTTCTTTTTCTGCTGCATTCATAACATAAAATGCTGCACAGCTCCAAGGAGATTTGGATGGAGTTATTAATTTTTTATCTAAAAGAGTTTGAATTTCTTTCTTGCAGAATTCAAGATGCTCAGAATTCATTTGGATGGGTCTAGCTTTTGTAGGAATATTTTTTTCAGAGAAATCTTTTTCATATGGCAATGTGACAATATGCCTTTTTCTATCCCAAAAGGCATTTGGAATATCAGCACAAACTTTTGATTTTAAAATATTTTCTAAATTAAAAATTTTTTGTTGCAATTTTGATTGTTGTAATTGTTCTTCAATCCTTTGAAAAGAAATTTCTTCTTTTAAAGAAGAAATTTGAAATTCTTTTTGTTTTATTAAATTTATACTTTGTATTACTGAAGAATTTTGTAATAAATTAATATCTTTTTGTAACATGGGACTTAAAAAAGGAAATGATAATTGTTTCCCTAAAATTTTTGTATGAACACCTTTGTCATCAACCCAAAAAGGATAAATTTGTGTTAAAAAGGGAGTGCCTAATATTATTTCTTCCTTAATATCATTAATAATAATGAAAGTATTAGTAAAACTATAATTTTCATTTATGATCTTTCCTTTTGAAATTTTATATTTAATATCCATGGGTGAACTATTTGCACTATATAACCGAGTTTTTGTTTTTTCATAAAATTTAGTTGGGACTAATCCTTCCCTTAAGCAATTTTGATCCGCTCCACTATCAATTAAAGCAATATAGGTTTTTTGAAAATCTCCAATTTGAAAAGTAACTGGTGCATACCATTTTTGAAAATTAATTTTATTAATAACAGTGATAAAATCATCATCATCCCCATTAACTTTCTCTTTTCCCAAAGAAAGATTTTCTTTATAGATGGGGTTTTCTAAAATAGATAATTTTGTTTCAAGTTCGAAATCTTTGATTTCTAAATGCTTTAAACTATTTTTGATAGAAATGATGTCTTCTTTGATTTTATTTATTTCAAGTTGAAGATCTTTGACCGAAAGAGTTTGATTCTTAATAGGAATTAATTTAGAAGTCATTTCTTTGGAAGAGTATTTTTCTAATAATTTTGAAATATTGAAAGGTTCAATTTGAGGAATTGGAATACTTTCTTTGTTTTTAGAGGTAGAGGTTTCACCCAAAACCATAGTTTTGAGTTTCAAAAGGGTTTCTCTTTTGATCTCTTTATCTTGGATTTTGTCAACGAGATCAAAAAGAAATTCCACATTTTTCTCTTTATCTGTTAAAACATTAATGCATTTGATAGGAGAGGAAGAAATCGAAGATTCAGAATCAGAAGTTTGATCATTAATTTGTAAAATTTCGTCATCTTCCTTTTCTGAAGAAGAAGAAGAAGTAGACTCAGGGGTTTGTAATAATATTTTGGATATTTTATCTCCTAGCTCAGAGTCGTTAATAAATAATTCTTGAATCTTTTTCTTTGTGGTACAAGCATTTGCTTTATGTCCAGGTTTTCCACACGAATAACAAAAGATTTTGAAAGCTTTGTTTGATTTTCGGAAATTTCCGAAATTTTTCTTTCCTCGTTTCTTTCGATAATAAGAAGGATAAGAATTTTTATTTTTATCTTTTGAAAATTTAGAAAATTGTTTTTTAATTTTCTTTTTTGTAGAGGGAGCTCTAATAGCTTCCATACCAAATGCTTCACAGAAACATCCAATTTCTTTCCTAGATTGTTTCTTTTCAGAGGTATATTTGGCTTGGAGTTTGAGTTCTTCACATAAAGAAAGACCTTCCTTTTTAATGAAAGCGAAAAGTCCTCCATAAGTAGTATTATTAAGAGCTTGTTCTTTATCTGTATCATGTTCAGCTATTTTTCTAAAAATTCTTTGAGCAAATAATTTTGGTAGTCCTGATATAAATTTTTCTTTCCAAAAACTTTGATTGCAATCTTGTCTTTGTAAAACATAACTAAAGAAGGTATCTTTATACCATCTATAGTCACTTAAAGTTGGGCAACGTAAATTTTGTAAAATCGTTTCTCCAGAAGAAAGAGTTTGAGTAGGGTTACCGACAAAATGAAAGGCAATAACTATGATTAAGAAATCACAGCAGTCAGATTTTTGAAATACATTTCCTTGATCATCCATGATGTCAGTAACGTGATTCAAAATTTCTAATCTGTCTTGTAAAGTGAGAAGATTATCCCACCAGTTTTTTAATTGCCCAGTAAAACCTGATATAATAAAACCAAAAATTATTTGTTCATCCAAAGGTTTTGCCTTGTAAGCTACAATAGCCATTCCCATATTTTGAAGAGTATTAAGAATTTCATAATCAGATTTTCCATCTATGTTCCATTCATGGATCATATCTGGGGAAAAGGATTTGGAGGTAAATGTAGACCTTTCTTCATATTGAAGATCAACAGGAGTAGGCCTAGGATAATAGTTTTTTGTAGGGATATTCTTCCAAGATGATCGTATTTTATTAATTTGATGAGGATCATTATCAGATTCTTGAAATTGCTTTGCAACTTTTGAAATGATTAAAGACTCAGAATTTTCTTCATCAGAAGATATCTCTGAACTTTGATATTTACTCAAAACCTTAATATGACTTGGACTATCTGCTAATTTTTGTAAAGATTTTTGAATTTTATCTAACACTGCAGAATTAGAGTTAGAAGAAGTAAAACCATTTTTTGGAAACATTTGAGTCATAGGTATAGTTAATCCTGGTGGTTTGAAATGCGGTGCAGAAACCTTATTAGATCCTAATGATGCAATCGTATTAGGGGCTATGGATCTAGAGGTTTCTTTTTGTAAATTATCAACCTTATTTGAAAGTTGATCTACTTGTGTAGCAACGGTATGAAGGATTTGATTTGTAAAATTATTTTGATGATAAATTTTAATGATGTCTTCTACATTTGGAGTTTTATCTGTTTGATCTACTCTTCCTTCTTTAAAAGGACTAGCCTTTATTTCACGGTCATAATAGGGAAAAGTAATATTTTGTAATGGTGGATGAACTGAACTAATTGTTTGTCCATCCTTCAAAACCCAATTTTTTTGAAGTTTGGTTTGTACAAATATGTGATTTTGAGAATATGGATTAGCAATACCTTGTTTTTCACAAAACAATAAAAACCATGTAAAAAACGGGATATTAATTTGAATAGTATTCATATCTTTATACCATACATCTCTTATTGAGTCTTTAAAGGAGCGAGAAAAAGATCTAAACCAATCTCGATGTTCAGCATTGTGAGAGGAATTAAATTCATCTCTTAGATAGTTTTTATCTATTTCAAAATCTTTAGTAATTGTATTGATAGAGTCAAAATTTTGCATATCAGACATTGTGGGAGATGCAGGTCTAGATGAAGAGATTTGAGAAGTTTGAGAAGCATTTGCTTCATATTCAGGAATAGGAGATTTATATCTGACTTTGATTGGTTCAGAAATGACTGAAGTTGTTTTTTGAGGAAAAGAAAAAGATCTTCGTGGATAGTTGGAAGAAGAAGTACAAGGAGAACTAGATAATTCTCTCATAGACCCAAACCTTATAAGAACTTTATTTTCGTCTTCCTCAATGCATTCTATTTCTTGTCTTATGTTTCTAGGAGGCATTGGATTTGAGAATTGAAATGTCTCAGGAATAGAAATTTGATCCCATCTCAAGGTTTTTGCTGTAGAAACTATTGATTTAGTATTCTCAGCATGAACCTCTATAAAAATAGTTTCTTCTTTTGAAGAAGCCTCATGTATGAATTTTGGATTAACTGTGGAATTCATTAATCTAAAATAAACACGGAAAACAATTGCAAAATTTCTAGCAAACTCTTTAAATTTATTATTTAAAATTTGAATATCTAAAATTAATGAAGATAAGATTAATGGGTCTTGAAGATCTACTGTAAAGTTTGGAAAACAATTGAAATATATTGGGCCATTACAGATATTAGTTTGAATCATAGCCAAAACAGAATCTTTATAATTATTAAGTCGATCGTCTCTGAGAGCTAGGAAAATTGGACAATCAACTCCTTTATGAACTAATGGTTTTATTCCTATTTGAACAAGGCCAAAATGAATGAATCTAAATCTGTGTTTGAGATAAGCTTTAATGCTGGATTCTGAAAGTAAATGCATAGTTTCAGATTCTTTTTGAATGCTTCTAGTCTCTTCATGAGTTTTGATGCTAAATGCAGTCTTAAAATCAGTAATGCCTATATGATAAATTTTTGTAAGATTTTCTTTTGGAATTTCCCAATTTGAAAAGTTCTTTTCTATATGAACTTCACTACTTTGAATTATATTATTAGGTGATCCTAAACTAATAGCTTTCCTTAACCAGTAAGTTATTAAATTGATTAATTGTGCATTTATTAAATTGCATTTGTATTGAGTGTTGGTAAAGTGCTTGGTCAGCCTAATTAAGTTGTTGGTAAGCCATTGATCCTTGTTCATTCTTCATTGATCCTAATTAAATTGCATTTGTATTGATCCTAATTAAATTGCATTTGTATTGATCCTAATTAAATTGCACTTTACCAACAACTTCATTCTTCATTGATCCTAATTAAGTTGTTGGTAAGCCATTGATCCTTGTTCATTCTTCATTAATCCTTGTTCATTGATCATTGATCCTTGTTCATTCTTCATCGTTCATTCTTCATTGATCATTGATCCTTGTTCATTCTTCATTTGGAAGATCATTGATCCTTGTTCATTTAATAATAATTTGTGGGCTTTGAGGAATTGTAAAATTAGTGAGATATACATTTTCTATTTCGGTTTTTGTAATGTATGCAGATTTGGTAAAGCTTTGTGTTGGTATTTTTGTAGTTGGTTCTTTTTGTTTTGAATTTGAAATAATATTTTGTGAAGTAGGCTCTTGAACAATTTGTGAATATGGAAGTGGGGGAAAATCATTTAGTTGAGTAAATTTGTTTGAAATGGATAGGGTAGTTTGAAGATTTTTGGAGGATGAAAATTTATTTTGTTCTGTTTTGTTTGGTTTTGGATCTGGTTCCATTTCGTAATCATCTGAACTCTGGAACCCTTTGAGTTTTTCTTGCTGATTCTTCTTCCTTGGCATTATGATGTCCCTGTAGAAATTCTCTGGTTAAGAAATCAGGGAGAGAGTTACTTTCGCCTCTTATATGCTCTATTTGAAAATCAAATACTGATAAAATTGCTTGCCATCTTGCAAAAATTTGTTTAGAAACAATGTTTTTGACATCCTTTTCTAGAACCTCTTTTGCAGATTTGCAGTCGATCCTTATCAAAAATTTTTTGTTGTAAAGATCATCTTGAAATTTTGAAACGCATAGTACTATAGATAAAATTTCCTTTTTAATGGTAGAATAATTTTTTTGAGGTCCGAGCCAGAGACCTGAATGAAATCTAACTAATTGTTCTTTTGTATCTATTCTTTGTTTTAATATGCCACCATATCCTATTTCTGATGCATCTGTTTCTACTATCATGAATGCAGATGGATCTGGAATGCCTAGACATGGAAGTGATTTGATTTTTTGTTTTAATTCAATAATAGTCTTAGTATGAATTTCTGACCAGGGAGGCGGATTTTTTTGAAGTCTTTGAAAGAGGGGCATGCAAATTTGTCTGAGCTTTGGGAAAAAATCTGATATATAATTTAGACATCCCAAAAATCTTTGTAACTGGGTTTTGTCTTTAATTTCGTTAGGGAATTTTTCTGCAAATTCTAAAGACCTTGTAATTGGCTTGATTGTTCCTTTATAAATGTCATGTCCCAAAAATCTAATTTTTGTTTGAAATAATTTCATTTTAGTGGCAGAAACTACTAAACCATTTTTTTCAACAGTGTTTAGAAATATATGTAAATGTTTGAAATGTTGATCAATATCATGAGAAAAAATTAAAACATCATCTATATAAACAATTATGAATGAAGAAAATTGATTGAAAATATCATTCATTATATGTTGAAATTCAGAAGGAGCATTTTTAAGTCCAAAAGGCATTACATTCCACTCATAATGTCCAAATGGTACCGTGAATGCAGTTTTATACCTATCTTCTTTAGCAATTTGTATTTGCCAGAAACCAGATTTCATATCAAATTTTGAAAATATTTTGGCTTTATATAAGCGATTAATTAAATCTCTTTTATTTGGGATTGGATATCTTATCCATTGAAGAACTTTGTTTAAAGGTTTGTAATTAATAACTAATCTAGGAACTCCTCTTTCTTTTTCTGCTGCATTCATAACATAAAATGCTGCACAGCTCCAAGGAGATTTGGATGGAGTTATTAATTTTTTATCTAAAAGAGTTTGAATTTCTTTCTTGCAGAATTCAAGATGCTCAGAATTCATTTGGATGGGTCTAGCTTTTGTAGGAATATTTTTTTCAGAGAAATCTTTTTCATATGGCAATGTGACAATATGCCTTTTTCTATCCCAAAAGGCATTTGGAATATCAGCACAAACTTTTGATTTAAAAATATTTTCTAAATTAAAAATTTTTTGTTGCAATTTTGATTGTTGTAATTGTTCTTCAATCCTTTGAAAAGAAATTTCTTCTTTTAAAGAAGAAATTTGAAATTCTTTTTGTTTTATTAAATTTATACTTTGTATTACTGAAGAATTTTGTAATAAATTAATATCTTTTTGTAACATGGGACTTAAAAAAGGAAATGATAATTGTTTCCCTAAAATTTTTGTATGAACACCTTTGTCATCAACCCAAAAAGGATAAATTTGTGTTAAAAAGGGAGTGCCTAATATTATTTCTTCCTTAATATCATTAATAATAATGAAAGTATTAGTAAAACTATAATTTTCATTTATGATCTTTCCTTTTGAAATTTTATATTTAATATCCATGGGTGAACTATTTGCACTATATAACCGAGTTTTTGTTTTTTCATAAAATTTAGTTGGGACTAATCCTTCCCTTAAGCAATTTTGATCCGCTCCACTATCAATTAAAGCAATATAGGTTTTTTGAAAATCTCCAATTTGAAAAGTAACTGGTGCATACCATTTTTGAAAATTAATTTTATTAATAACAGTGATAAAATCATCATCATCCCCATTAACTTTCTCTTTTCCCAAAGAAAGATTTTCTTTATAGATGGGGTTTTCTAAAATAGATAATTTTGTTTCAAGTTCGAAATCTTTGATTTCTAAATGCTTTAAACTATTTTTGATAGAAATGATGTCTTCTTTGATTTTATTTATTTCAAGTTGAAGATCTTTGACCGAAAGAGTTTGATTCTTAATAGGAATTAATTTAGAAGTCATTTCTTTGGAAGAGTATTTTTCTAATAATTTTGAAATATTGAAAGGTTCAATTTGAGGAATTGGAATACTTTCTTTGTTTTTAGAGGTAGAGGTTTCACCCAAAACCATAGTTTTGAGTTTCAAAAGGGTTTCTCTTTTGATCTCTTTATCTTGGATTTTGTCAACGAGATCAAAAAGAAATTCCACATTTTTCTCTTTATCTGTTAAAACATTAATGCATTTGATAGGAGAGGAAGAAATCGAAGATTCAGAATCAGAAGTTTGATCATTAATTTGTAAAATTTCGTCATCTTCCTTTTCTGAAGAAGAAGAAGAAGTAGACTCAGGGGTTTGTAATAATATTTTGGATATTTTATCTCCTAGCTCAGAGTCGTTAATAAATAATTCTTGAATTTTTTTCTTTGTGGTACAAGCATTTGCTTTATGTCCAGGTTTTCCACACGAATAACAAAAGATTTTGAAAGCTTTGTTTGATTTTCGGAAATTTCCGAAATTTTTCTTTCCTCGTTTCTTTCGATAATAAGAAGGATAAGAATTTTTATTTTTATCTTTTGAAAATTTAGAAAATTGTTTTTTAATTTTCTTTTTTGTAGAGGGAGCTCTAATAGCTTCCATACCAAATGCTTCACAGAAACATCCAATTTCTTTCCTAGATTGTTTCTTTTCAGAGGTATATTTGGCTTGGAGTTTGAGTTCTTCACATAAAGAAAGACCTTCCTTTTTAATGAAAGCGAAAAGTCCTCCATAAGTAGTATTATTAAGAGCTTGTTCTTTATCTGTATCATGTTCAGCTATTTTTCTAAAAATTCTTTGAGCAAATAATTTTGGTAGTCCTGATATAAATTTTTCTTTCCAAAAACTTTGATTGCAATCTTGTCTTTGTAAAACATAACTAAAGAAGGTATCTTTATACCATCTATAGTCACTTAATGTTGGGCAACGTAAATTTTGTAAAATCGTTTCTCCAGAAGAAAGAGTTTGAGTAGGGTTACCGACAAAATGAAAGGCAATAACTATGATTAAGAAATCACAGCAGTCAGATTTTTGAAATACATTTCCTTGATCATCCATGATGTCAGTAACGTGATTCAAAATTTCTAATCTGTCTTGTAAAGTGAGAAGATTATCCCACCAGTTTTTTAATTGCCCAGTAAAACCTGATATAATAAAACCAAAAATTATTTGTTCATCCAAAGGTTTTGCCTTGTAAGCTACAATAGCCATTCCCATATTTTGAAGAGTATTAAGAATTTCATAATCAGATTTTCCATCTATGTTCCATTCATGGATCATATCTGGGGAAAAGGATTTGGAGGTAAATGTAGACCTTTCTTCATATTGAAGATCAACAGGAGTAGGCCTAGGATAATAGTTTTTTGTAGGGATATTCTTCCAAGATGATCGTATTTTATTAATTTGATGAGGATCATTATCAGATTCTTGAAATTGCTTTGCAACTTTTGAAATGATTAAAGACTCAGAATTTTCTTCATCAGAAGATATCTCTGAACTTTGATATTTACTCAAAACCTTAATATGACTTGGACTATCTGCTAATTTTTGTAAAGATTTTTGAATTTTATCTAACACTGCAGAATTAGAGTTAGAAGAAGTAAAACCATTTTTTGGAAACATTTGAGTCATAGGTATAGTTAATCCTGGTGGTTTGAAATGCGGTGCAGAAACCTTATTAGATCCTAATGATGCAATCGTATTAGGGGCTATGGATCTAGAGGTTTCTTTTTGTAAATTATCAACCTTATTTGAAAGTTGATCTACTTGTGTAGCAACGGTATGAAGGATTTGATTTGTAAAATTATTTTGATGATAAATTTTAATGATGTCTTCTACATTTGGAGTTTTATCTGTTTGATCTACTCTTCCTTCTTTAAAAGGACTAGCCTTTATTTCACGGTCATAATAGGGAAAAGTAATATTTTGTAATGGTGGATGAACTGAACTAATTGTTTGTCCATCCTTCAAAACCCAATTTTTTTGAAGTTTGGTTTGTACAAATATGTGATTTTGAGAATATGGATTAGCAATACCTTGTTTTTCACAAAACAATAAAAACCATGTAAAAAACGGGATATTAATTTGAATAGTATTCATATCTTTATACCATACATCTCTTATTGAGTCTTTAAAGGAGCGAGAAAAAGATCTAAACCAATCTCGATGTTCAGCATTGTGAGAGGAATTAAATTCATCTCTTAGATAGTTTTTATCTATTTCAAAATCTTTAGTAATTGTATTGATAGAGTCAAAATTTTGCATATCAGACATTGTGGGAGATGCAGGTCTAGATGAAGAGATTTGAGAAGTTTGAGAAGCATTTGCTTCATATTCAGGAATAGGAGATTTATATCTGACTTTGATTGGTTCAGAAATGACTGAAGTTGTTTTTTGAGGAAAAGAAAAAGATCTTCGTGGATAGTTGGAAGAAGAAGTACAAGGAGAACTAGATAATTCTCTCATAGACCCAAACCTTATAAGAACTTTATTTTCGTCTTCCTCAATGCATTCTATTTCTTGTCTTATGTTTCTAGGAGGCATTGGATTTGAGAATTGAAATGTCTCAGGAATAGAAATTTGATCCCATCTCAAGGTTTTTGCTGTAGAAACTATTGATTTAGTATTCTCAGCATGAACCTCTATAAAAATAGTTTCTTCTTTTGAAGAAGCCTCATGTATGAATTTTGGATTAACTGTGGAATTCATTAATCTAAAATAAACACGGAAAACAATTGCAAAATTTCTAGCAAACTCTTTAAATTTATTATTTAAAATTTGAATATCTAAAATTAATGAAGATAAGATTAATGGGTCTTGAAGATCTACTGTAAAGTTTGGAAAACAATTGAAATATATTGGGCCATTACAGATATTAGTTTGAATCATAGCCAAAACAGAATCTTTATAATTATTAAGTCGATCGTCTCTGAGAGCTAGGAAAATTGGACAATCAACTCCTTTATGAACTAATGGTTTTATTCCTATTTGAACAAGGCCAAAATGAATGAATCTAAATCTGTGTTTGAGATAAGCTTTAATGCTGGATTCTGAAAGTAAATGCATAGTTTCAGATTCTTTTTGAATGCTTCTAGTCTCTTCATGAGTTTTGATGCTAAATGCAGTCTTAAAATCAGTAATGCCTATATGATAAATTTTTGTAAGATTTTCTTTTGGAATTTCCCAATTTGAAAAGTTCTTTTCTATATGAACTTCACTACTTTGAATTATATTATTAGGTGATCCTAAACTAATAGCTTTCCTTAACCAGTTTGCCATTAATAAATTAAATGTTGCATAAACTAAATATGACTGAATTGAATGGGAACAGTGGGACCACCTAACCGAGAACACCAAGACTTAAAATGGCTTACCAACAACTTAATTAGGCTGACCAAGCACTTTACCAACACTCAATACAAATGCAATTTAATAAATGCACAATTAATCAATTTAATAACTTACTGGCTCTGATACCAATAGGGAGTACAGGATCGATAGAGAAAATAATTTAATAATTTTGTGGATATAAATCTTATTATATAATTGATAATAATAAGATAAGTAAAGAAAGTTAGATTTATTTGAGATAAGACTTAAACAAAAGAAAATTACAGGATGCTCTCATCTTAGAGCTAGACACTTTATTTATACACAAAGGAAGAGATAAGGTGCAATCTGCTCTTCCAATAAGAAATTAAAGAGAAATAGTACAAACATAATTATTAAAGTTACACTATAATACTGTAGAAGATGCTTTGAATTACTATTGAAGATGCTTTACTGTTGAAGATGCTTTGAATCACTGTTGGAGATGCTTTACTGTTGAGGATGCTTTGAATTACTGTTGGAGATGCTTTTGATTTCGTCATTGCTTACGTTTGTGCTTCCGGATGAATTAATTTGAGTTGTTGAACATTTGAATGATACTTTTGATTTCGTCATTGCTTACGTTTGTGCTTCCGGATGAATTAATTTGAGTTGTTGAACATTTGAATTGAACTTTTGTGAACTCAATATTAAAAGTCGTATGGATCTTGAGCAAATGGGCCACCAAATGTTGGATCATAAGACTCATTTGAAAACTCCGATAAAATCTCATCAGAGGATTCTTCTGATAATATTTTCTTTGCATATTGTGGATCTTCAAGAATCTTTTTGAGAATAGCTTTCTGGACTTTAGATAATGATTCTGAATTTGGACTTTCTACTTTGGGATTTTTATTGTGTTGAGGAGAGTTTGAATTTGATGTTGCTTTTGAGGGTGAAGGTTTGTTGGTGGTTGATGGAGATTGGTATTCCATTTTTATACCGGTTTGAAAAAAGGAGATAACATTTTTTGTTGAACAAATTTCTAAGGTAAATTTGTCCCACCATTTAATTTTGAATTCTCTTATTAATGAATATGGATATGGACGTGGAAGGTGTTGTTTGAGACAGTAACTCCAACATAGAATCCATGGAATTTTAAATTCTGCATGAAACATGACTGGAGTTTCATAAGCTTGATAATTTGAATTGGCAACAAAAGTTGTGAAACCCTCATTGCATTCTTTTGGATAAATTTGAGGAGTTGGTCCAAATAAATACCACCAATGATAAAACCACATAGGATATTTCTTTGGACAATATTTGTCAAATATAAAAAACCATGAATGATCAAATGGTCTGAATAAAAATGCTCTATACCAGGCCATTTTGTAATCATAGTATGAGTAATTTTGAGGGTAGTTTTACAATTCCTCAAAGCCCACAATATTTATTAAATTGCATTTGTATTGAGTGTTGGTAAAGTGCTTGGTCAGCCTAATTAAGTTGTTGGTAAGCCATTTTAAGTCTTGGTGTTCTCGGTTAGGTGGTCCCACTGTTCCCATTCAATTCAGTCATATTTAGTTTATGCAACATTTAATTTATTAATGGCAAACTGGTTAAGGAAAGCTATTAGTTTAGGATCACCTAATAATATAATTCAAAGTAGTGAAGTTCATATAGAAAAGAACTTTTCAAATTGGGAAATTCCAAAAGAAAATCTTACAAAAATTTATCATATAGGCATTACTGATTTTAAGACTGCATTTAGCATCAAAACTCATGAAGAGACTAGAAGCATTCAAAAAGAATCTGAAACTATGCATTTACTTTCAGAATCCAGCATTAAAGCTTATCTCAAACACAGATTTAGATTCATTCATTTTGGCCTTGTTCAAATAGGAATAAAACCATTAGTTCATAAAGGAGTTGATTGTCCAATTTTCCTAGCTCTCAGAGACGATCGACTTAATAATTATAAAGATTCTGTTTTGGCTATGATTCAAACTAATATCTGTAATGGCCCAATATATTTCAATTGTTTTCCAAACTTTACAGTAGATCTTCAAGACCCATTAATCTTATCTTCATTAATTTTAGATATTCAAATTTTAAATAATAAATTTAAAGAGTTTGCTAGAAATTTTGCAATTGTTTTCCGTGTTTATTTTAGATTAATGAATTCCACAGTTAATCCAAAATTCATACATGAGGCTTCTTCAAAAGAAGAAACTATTTTTATAGAGGTTCATGCTGAGAATACTAAATCAATAGTTTCTACAGCAAAAACCTTGAGATGGGATCAAATTTCTATTCCTGAGACATTTCAATTCTCAAATCCAATGCCTCCTAGAAACATAAGACAAGAAATAGAATGCATTGAGGAAGACGAAAATAAAGTTCTTATAAGGTTTGGGTCTATGAGAGAATTATCTAGTTCTCCTTGTACTTCTTCTTCCAACTATCCACGAAGATCTTTTTCTTTTCCTCAAAAAACAACTTCAGTCATTTCTGAACCAATCAAAGTCAGATATAAATCTCCTATTCCTGAATATGAAGCAAATGCTTCTCAAACTTCTCAAATCTCTTCATCTAGACCTGCATCTCCCACAATGTCTGATATGCAAAATTTTGACTCTATCAATACAATTACTAAAGATTTTGAAATAGATAAAAACTATCTAAGAGATGAATTTAATTCCTCTCACAATGCTGAACATCGAGATTGGTTTAGATCTTTTTCTCGCTCCTTTAAAGACTCAATAAGAGATGTATGGTATAAAGATATGAATACTATTCAAATTAATATCCCGTTTTTTACATGGTTTTTATTGTTTTGTGAAAAACAAGGTATTGCTAATCCATATTCTCAAAATCACATATTTGTACAAACCAAACTTCAAAAAAATTGGGTTTTGAAGGATGGACAAACAATTAGTTCAGTTCATCCACCATTACAAAATATTACTTTTCCCTATTATGACCGTGAAATAAAGGCTAGTCCTTTTAAAGAAGGAAGAGTAGATCAAACAGATAAAACTCCAAATGTAGAAGACATCATTAAAATTTATCATCAAAATAATTTTACAAATCAAATCCTTCATACCGTTGCTACACAAGTAGATCAACTTTCAAATAAGGTTGATAATTTACAAAAAGAAACCTCTAGATCCATAGCCCCTAATACGATTGCATCATTAGGATCTAATAAGGTTTCTGCACCGCATTTCAAACCACCAGGATTAACTATACCTATGACTCAAATGTTTCCAAAAAATGGTTTTACTTCTTCTAACTCTAATTCTGCAGTGTTAGATAAAATTCAAAAATCTTTACAAAAATTAGCAGATAGTCCAAGTCATATTAAGGTTTTGAGTAAATATCAAAGTTCAGAGATATCTTCTGATGAAGAAAATTCTGAGTCTTTAATCATTTCAAAAGTTGCAAAGCAATTTCAAGAATCTGATAATGATCCTCATCAAATTAATAAAATACGATCATCTTGGAAGAATATCCCTACAAAAAACTATTATCCTAGGCCTACTCCTGTTGATCTTCAATATGAAGAAAGGTCTACATTTACCTCCAAATCCTTTTCCCCAGATATGATCCATGAATGGAACATAGATGGAAAATCTGATTATGAAATTCTTAATACTCTTCAAAATATGGGAATGGCTATTGTAGCTTACAAGGCAAAACCTTTGGATGAACAAATAATTTTTGGTTTTATTATATCAGGTTTTACTGGGCAATTAAAAAACTGGTGGGATAATCTTCTCACTTTACAAGACAGATTAGAAATTTTGAATCACGTTACTGACATCATGGATGATCAAGGAAATGTATTTCAAAAATCTGACTGCTGTGATTTCTTAATCATAGTTATTGCCTTTCATTTTGTCGGTAACCCTACTCAAACTCTTTCTTCTGGAGAAACGATTTTACAAAATTTACGTTGCCCAACATTAAGTGACTATAGATGGTATAAAGATACCTTCTTTAGTTATGTTTTACAAAGACAAGATTGCAATCAAAGTTTTTGGAAAGAAAAATTTATATCAGGACTACCAAAATTATTTGCTCAAAGAATTTTTAGAAAAATAGCTGAACATGATACAGATAAAGAACAAGCTCTTAATAATACTACTTATGGAGGACTTTTCGCTTTCATTAAAAAGGAAGGTCTTTCTTTATGTGAAGAACTCAAACTCCAAGCCAAATATACCTCTGAAAAGAAACAATCTAGGAAAGAAATTGGATGTTTCTGTGAAGCATTTGGTATGGAAGCTATTAGAGCTCCCTCTACAAAAAAGAAAATTAAAAAACAATTTTCTAAATTTTCAAAAGATAAAAATAAAAATTCTTATCCTTCTTATTATCGAAAGAAACGAGGAAAGAAAAATTTCGGAAATTTCCGAAAATCAAACAAAGCTTTCAAAATCTTTTGTTATTCGTGTGGAAAACCTGGACATAAAGCAAATGCTTGTACCACAAAGAAAAAAATTCAAGAATTATTTATTAACGACTCTGAGCTAGGAGATAAAATATCCAAAATATTATTACAAACCCCTGAGTCTACTTCTTCTTCTTCTTCAGAAAAGGAAGATGACGAAATTTTACAAATTAATGATCAAACTTCTGATTCTGAATCTTCGATTTCTTCCTCTCCTATCAAATGCATTAATGTTTTAACAGATAAAGAGAAAAATGTGGAATTTCTTTTTGATCTCGTTGACAAAATCCAAGATAAAGAGATCAAAAGAGAAACCCTTTTGAAACTCAAAACTATGGTTTTGGGTGAAACCTCTACCTCTAAAAACAAAGAAAGTATTCCAATTCCTCAAATTGAACCTTTCAATATTTCAAAATTATTAGAAAAATACTCTTCCAAAGAAATGACTTCTAAATTAATTCCTATTAAGAATCAAACTCTTTCGGTCAAAGATCTTCAACTTGAAATAAATAAAATCAAAGAAGACATCATTTCTATCAAAAATAGTTTAAAGCATTTAGAAATCAAAGATTTCGAACTTGAAACAAAATTATCTATTTTAGAAAACCCCATCTATAAAGAAAATCTTTCTTTGGGAAAAGAGAAAGTTAATGGGGATGATGATGATTTTATCACTGTTATTAATAAAATTAATTTTCAAAAATGGTATGCACCAGTTACTTTTCAAATTGGAGATTTTCAAAAAACCTATATTGCTTTAATTGATAGTGGAGCGGATCAAAATTGCTTAAGGGAAGGATTAGTCCCAACTAAATTTTATGAAAAAACAAAAACTCGGTTATATAGTGCAAATAGTTCACCCATGGATATTAAATATAAAATTTCAAAAGGAAAGATCATAAATGAAAATTATAGTTTTACTAATACTTTCATTATTATTAATGATATTAAGGAAGAAATAATATTAGGCACTCCCTTTTTAACACAAATTTATCCTTTTTGGGTTGATGACAAAGGTGTTCATACAAAAATTTTAGGGAAACAATTATCATTTCCTTTTTTAAGTCCCATGTTACAAAAAGATATTAATTTATTACAAAATTCTTCAGTAATACAAAGTATAAATTTAATAAAACAAAAAGAATTTCAAATTTCTTCTTTAAAAGAAGAAATTTCTTTTCAAAGGATTGAAGAACAATTACAACAATCAAAATTGCAACAAAAAATTTTTAATTTAGAAAATATTTTTAAATCAAAAGTTTGTGCTGATATTCCAAATGCCTTTTGGGATAGAAAAAGGCATATTGTCACATTGCCATATGAAAAAGATTTCTCTGAAAAAAATATTCCTACAAAAGCTAGACCCATCCAAATGAATTCTGAGCATCTTGAATTCTGCAAGAAAGAAATTCAAACTCTTTTAGATAAAAAATTAATAACTCCATCCAAATCTCCTTGGAGCTGTGCAGCATTTTATGTTATGAATGCAGCAGAAAAAGAAAGAGGAGTTCCTAGATTAGTTATTAATTACAAACCTTTAAACAAAGTTCTTCAATGGATAAGATATCCAATCCCAAATAAAAGAGATTTAATTAATCGCTTATATAAAGCCAAAATATTTTCAAAATTTGATATGAAATCTGGTTTCTGGCAAATACAAATTGCTAAAGAAGATAGGTATAAAACTGCATTCACGGTACCATTTGGACATTATGAGTGGAATGTAATGCCTTTTGGACTTAAAAATGCTCCTTCTGAATTTCAACATATAATGAATGATATTTTCAATCAATTTTCTTCATTCATAATTGTTTATATAGATGATGTTTTAATTTTTTCTCATGATATTGATCAACATTTCAAACATTTACATATATTTCTAAACACTGTTGAAAAAAATGGTTTAGTAGTTTCTGCCACTAAAATGAAATTATTTCAAACAAAAATTAGATTTTTGGGACATGACATTTATAAAGGAACAATCAAGCCAATTACAAGGTCTTTAGAATTTGCAGAAAAATTCCCTAACGAAATTAAAGACAAAACCCAGTTACAAAGATTTTTGGGATGTCTAAATTATATATCAGATTTTTTCCCAAAGCTCAGACAAATTTGCATGCCCCTCTTTCAAAGACTTCAAAAAAATCCGCCTCCCTGGTCAGAAATTCATACTAAGACTATTATTGAATTAAAACAAAAAATCAAATCACTTCCATGTCTAGGCATTCCAGATCCATCTGCATTCATGATAGTAGAAACAGATGCATCAGAAATAGGATATGGTGGCATATTAAAACAAAGAATAGATACAAAAGAACAATTAGTTAGATTTCATTCAGGTCTCTGGCTCGGACCTCAAAAAAATTATTCTACCATTAAAAAGGAAATTTTATCTATAGTACTATGCGTTTCAAAATTTCAAGATGATCTTTACAACAAAAAATTTTTGATAAGGATCGACTGCAAATCTGCAAAAGAGGTTCTAGAAAAGGATGTCAAAAACATTGTTTCTAAACAAATTTTTGCAAGATGGCAAGCAATTTTATCAGTATTTGATTTTCAAATAGAGCATATAAGAGGCGAAAGTAACTCTCTCCCTGATTTCTTAACCAGAGAATTTCTACAGGGACATCATAATGCCAAGGAAGAAGAATCAGCAAGAAAAACTCAAAGGGTTCCAGAGTTCAGATGATTACGAAATGGAACCAGATCCAAAACCAAACAAAACAGAACAAAATAAATTTTCATCCTCCAAAAATCTTCAAACTACCCTATCCATTTCAAACAAATTTACTCAACTAAATGATTTTCCCCCACTTCCATATTCACAAATTGTTCAAGAGCCTACTTCACAAAATATTATTTCAAATTCAAAACAAAAAGAACCAACTACAAAAATACCAACACAAAGCTTTACCAAATCTGCATACATTACAAAAACCGAAATAGAAAATGTATATCTCACTAATTTTACAATTCCTCAAAGCCCACAAATTATTAATTCAATCAATCAAAAAACTTTTCCAAAAGGTTGCGAATGGATACCAGAAAATCGTTTTAAAACTCAAAGGTTTTATGAATTTATTTTAGTAGATTCAAACTCTGTTGAAATCCAACATATCAAGGATTCTTCAGAAAAAATAATTTATTCAAAATGTATTTTTAAGAAAATTATTTCGTCTGTAGAATGGGGAGACCCTTATGCAGAACGAATTTTTTCAAAAAGATTTTTCCCTCAAAATTACTCATACTATGATTACAAAATGGCCTGGTATAGAGCATTTTTATTCAGACCATTTGATCATTCATGGTTTTTTATATTTGACAAATATTGTCCAAAGAAATATCCTATGTGGTTTTATCATTGGTGGTATTTATTTGGACCAACTCCTCAAATTTATCCAAAAGAATGCAATGAGGGTTTCACAACTTTTGTTGCCAATTCAAATTATCAAGCTTATGAAACTCCAGTCATGTTTCATGCAGAATTTAAAATTCCATGGATTCTATGTTGGAGTTACTGTCTCAAACAACACCTTCCACGTCCATATCCATATTCATTAATAAGAGAATTCAAAATTAAATGGTGGGACAAATTTACCTTAGAAATTTGTTCAACAAAAAATGTTATCTCCTTTTTTCAAACCGGTATAAAAATGGAATACCAATCTCCATCAACCACCAACAAACCTTCACCCTCAAAAGCAACATCAAATTCAAACTCTCCTCAACACAATAAAAATCCCAAAGTAGAAAGTCCAAATTCAGAATCATTATCTAAAGTCCAGAAAGCTATTCTCAAAAAGATTCTTGAAGATCCACAATATGCAAAGAAAATATTATCAGAAGAATCCTCTGATGAGATTTTATCGGAGTTTTCAAATGAGTCTTATGATCCAACATTTGGTGGCCCATTTGCTCAAGATCCATACGACTTTTAATATTGAGTTCACAAAAGTTCAATTCAAATGTTCAACAACTCAAATTAATTCATCCGGAAGCACAAACGTAAGCAATGACGAAATCAAAAGTATCATTCAAATGTTCAACAACTCAAATTAATTCATCCGGAAGCACAAACGTAAGCAATGACGAAATCAAAAGCATCTCCAACAGTAATTCAAAGCATCCTCAACAGTAAAGCATCTCCAACAGTGATTCAAAGCATCTTCAACAGTAAAGCATCTTCAATAGTAATTCAAAGCATCTTCTACAGTATTATAGTGTAACTTTAATAATTATGTTTGTACTATTTCTCTTCAATTTCTTATTGGAAGAGCAGATTGCACCTTATCTCTTCCTTTGTGTATAAATAAAGTGTCTAGCTCTAAGATGAGAGCATCCTGTAATTTTCTTTTGTTTAAGTCTTATCTCAAATAAATCTAACTTTCTTTACTTATCTTATTATTATCAATTATATAATAAGATTTATATCCACAAAATGATCAATGAAAAATGAACAAGGATCAATGATCAATGAAGAATGAACGATGAAGAATGAACAAGGATCAATGATCAACAACTTAATTAATCCTTGGTCAGCCTAATTAAGTTGTTGGTAAATTGATCATTGATCATTGATCCTTGTTCATTCTTCATCGTTCATTCTTCATTGATCATTGATCCTTGTTTATTCTTCATCCTTCATTCGTCATTGACCATTAATCCTTGTTCATTCTTCATCGTTCATTCTTCATTGATCATTGATGCTTGTTCATTCTTCATCCTTCATTCTTCATTGATCATTGATCCTTGTTCATTCTTCGTCGTTTATTCTTCATTGACCATTGATCCTTGTTCATTCTTCATCGTTCGTTCTTCATTGATCATTGATCCTTGTTCATTCTTCATCCTTCATTCTTCATTGATCATTGATCCTTGTTCATTCTTCATCGTTCATTCTTCATTGATCATTGATCCTTGTTCATTCTTCATCTTTAATTCTTCATTGAACATTGATCCTTGTTCATTCTTCATCGTTCATTCGTCATTGATCATTGATCCTTGTTCATTCTTCATCGTTCATTCTTCATTGATTGTTGATCCTTGTTCATTCTTCATCGTTCATTCTTCATTGATCATTGATCCTTGTTCATTCTTCATCGTTCATTCGTCATTGACCATTGATCCTTGTTCATTCTTCATCGTTCATTCTTCATTGATCATTGATCCTTGAAAATTCTTCATCCTTCATTCGTCATTGACCATTAATCCTTGTTCATTCTTCATCGTTCATTCTTCATTGATCATTGATCCTTGTTCATTCTTCATCGTTCAATCTTCATTGATCATTGATCCTTGTTCATTCTTCATCGTTCATTCTTCATTGATCATTGATCCTTGTTCATTCTTCGTCGTTCATTCTTCATTGACCATTGATCCTTGTTCATTCTTCATCGTTCGTTCTTCATTGATCATTGATCCTTGTTCATTCTTCATCCTTCATTCTTCATTGATCATTGATCCTTGTTCATTCTTCATCGTTCATTCTTCATTGATCATTGATCCTTGTTCATTCTTCATCGTTCATTCTTCATTGATCATTGATCCTTGTTCATTCTTCATCGTTCATTCTTCATTGATCATTGATCCTTGTTCATTCTTCATCGTTCATTCTTCATTGATCATTGATCCTTGTTCATTCTTCATCGTTCATTCGTCATTGACCATTAATCCTTGTTCATTCTTCATCGTTCATTCTTCATTGATCATTGATCCTTGTTCATTCTTCATCGTTCAATCTTCATTGATCATTGATCCTTGTTCATTCTTCATCGTTCATTCTTCATTGATCATTGATCCTTGTTCATTCTTCATCGTTAATTCTTCATTGATCATTGATCCTTGTTCATTCTTCATCGTTCATTCTTCATTGATCATTGATCCTTGTTCATTCTTCATCGTTCATTCGTCATTGATCATTGATCCTTGTTCATTCTTCATCGTTCATTCTTCATTGATCATTGATCCTTGTTCATTCTTCATCGTTCATTCTTCATTGATCATTGATCCTTGTTCATTCTTCATCGTTCATTCGTCATTGACCATTGATCCTTGTTCATTCTTCATCGTTCATTCTTCATTGATCATTGATCCTTGTTCATTCTTCATCCTTCATTCGTCATTTACCATTAATCCTTGTTCATTCTTCATCGTTCATTCTTCATTGATCATTGATCCTTGTTCATTCTTCATCGTTCAATCTTCATTGATCATTGATCCTTGTTCATTCTTCGTCGTTCATTCTTCATTGATCATTGATCCTTGTTCATTCTTCATCGTTCATTCTTCATTGATCATTGATCCTTGTTCATTCTTCATCGTTCATTCTTCATTGATCATTGATCCTTGTTCATTCTTCATCGTTCATTCTTCATTGATCATTGATCCTTGTTCATTCTTCATCGTTCAATCTTCATTGATCATTGATCCTTGTTCATTCTTCATCGTTCATTCTTCATTGATCATTGATCCTTGTTCATTCTTCATCGTTCATTCTTCATTGATCATTGATCCTTGTTCATTCTTCATCCTTCAATCTTCATTGATCATTGATCCTTGTTCATTCTTCATCGTTCATTCTTCATTGATCATTGATCCTTGTTCATTCTTCATCCTTCATTCGTCATTGACCGTTAATCCTTGTTCATTCTTCATCGTTCATTCTTCATTGATCATTGATCCTTGTTCATTCTTCATCGTTAATTCTTCATTGATCATTGATCCTTGTTCATTCTTCATCGTTCATTCTTCATTGATCATTGATCCTTGTTCATTCTTCATCGTTCATTCGTCATTGATCATTGATCCTTGTTCATTCTTCATCGTTCATTCTTCATTGATCATTGATCCTTGTTCATTCTTCATCGTTCATTCTTCATTGATCATTGATCCTTGTTCATTCTTCATCGTTCATTCGTCATTGACCATTGATCCTTGTTCATTCTTCATCGTTCATTCTTCATTGATCATTGATCCTTGTTCATTCTTCATCGTCCATTCTTCATCGATCATTGATCCTTGTTCATTCTTCATCGTTCATTCTTCACTGATAATTGATCCTTGTTCATTCTTCATCGTTCATTCTTCATTGATCATTGATCCTTGTTCATTCTTCATCCTTCATTCGTCATTGACCATTAATCCTTGTTCATTCTTCATCGTTCATTCTTCATTGATCATTGATCCTTGTTCATTCTTCATCGTTCAATCTTCATTGATCATTGATCCTTGTTCATTCTTCATCGTTCATTCTTCATTGATCATTGATCCTTGTTCATTCTTCATCGTTAATTCTTCATTGATCATTGATCCTTGTTCATTCTTCATCGTTCATTCTTCATTGATCATTGATCCTTGTTCATTCTTCATCGTTCATTCGTCATTGATCATTGATCCTTGTTCATTCTTCATCGTTCATTCTTCATTGATCATTGATCCTTGTTCATTCTTCATCGTTCATTCTTCATTGATCATTGATCCTTGTTCATTCTTCATCGTTCATTCGTCATTGACCATTGATCCTTGTTCATTCTTCATCGTTCATTCTTCATTGATCATTGATCCTTGTTCATTCTTCATCCTTCATTCGTCATTTACCATTAATCCTTGTTCATTCTTCATCGTTCATTCTTCATTGATCATTGATCCTTGTTCATTCTTCATCGTTCAATCTTCATTGATCATTGATCCTTGTTCATTCTTCGTCGTTCATTCTTCATTGATCATTGATCCTTGTTCATTCTTCATCGTTCATTCTTCATTGATCATTGATCCTTGTTCATTCTTCATCGTTCATTCTTCATTGATCATTGATCCTTGTTCATTCTTCATCGTTCATTCTTCATTGATCATTGATCCTTGTTCATTCTTCATCGTTCAATCTTCATTGATCATTGATCCTTGTTCATTCTTCATCGTTCATTCTTCATTGATCATTGATCCTTGTTCATTCTTCATCGTTCATTCTTCATTGATCATTGATCCTTGTTCATTCTTCATCCTTCAATCTTCATTGATCATTGATCCTTGTTCATTCTTCATCGTTCATTCTTCATTGATCATTGATCCTTGTTCATTCTTCATCGTTAATTCTTCATTGATCATTGATCCTTGTTCATTCTTCATCGTTCATTCTTCATTGATCATTGATCCTTGTTCATTCTTCATCGTTCATTCGTCATTGATCATTGATCCTTGTTCATTCTTCATCGTTCATTCTTCATTGATCATTGATCCTTGTTCATTCTTCATCGTTCATTCTTCATTGATCATTGATCCTTGTTCATTCTTCATCGTTCATTCGTCATTGACCATTGATCCTTGTTCATTCTTCATCGTTCATTCTTCATTGATCATTGATCCTTGTTCATTCTTCATCCTTCATTCGTCATTTACCATTAATCCTTGTTCATTCTTCATCGTTCATTCTTCATTGATCATTGATCCTTGTTCATTCTTCATCGTTCAATCTTCATTGATCATTGATCCTTGTTCATTCTTCGTCGTTCATTCTTCATTGTTCATTGATCCTTGTTCATTCTTCATCGTTCATTCTTCATTGATCATTGATCCTTGTTCATTCTTCATCGTTCATTCTTCATTGATCATTGATCCTTGTTCATTCTTCATCGTTCATTCTTCATTGATCATTGATCCTTGTTCATTCTTCATCGTTCAATCTTCATTGATCATTGATCCTTGTTCATTCTTCATCGTTCATTCTTCATTGACCATTGATCCTTGTTCATTCTTCATCGTTCATTCTTCATTGATCATTGATCCTTGTTCATTCTTTATCCTTCATTCGTCATTGACCATTAATCCTTGTTCATTCTTCATCGTTCATTCTTCATTGATCATTGATCCTTGTTCATTCTTCATCGTTCAATCTTCATTGATCATTGATCCTTGTTCATTCTTCATCGTTCATTCTTCATTGATCATTGATCCTTGTTCATTCTTCATCGTTAATTCTTCATTTATCATTGATCCTTGTTCATTCTTCATCGTTCATTCTTCATTGCTCATTGATCCTTGTTCATTCTTCATCCTTCATTCGTCATTGACCATTAATCCTTGTTCATTCTTCAACGTTCATTCTTCATTGATCATTGATCCTTGTTCATTCTTCATCGTTCATTCTTCATTGATCATTGATCCTTGTTCATTCTTCATCTTTAATTCTTCATTGAACATTGATCCTTGTTCATTCTTCATCGTTCATTCGTCATTGATCATTGATCCTTGTTCATTCTTCATCGTTCATTCTTCATTGATTGTTGATCCTTGTTCATTCTTCATCGTTCATTCTTCATTGATCATTGATCCTTGTTCATTCTTCATCGTTCATTCGTCATTGATCATTAATCCTTGTTCATTCTTCATCGTTCATTCTTCATGGATCATTGATCCTTGTTCATTCTTCATCGTTCATTCTTCATTGATCATTGATCCTTGAAAATTCTTCATCCTTCATTCGTCATTGACCATTAATCCTTGTTCATTCTTCATCGTTCATTCTTCATTGATCATTGATCCTTGTTCATTCTTCATCGTTCAATCTTCATTGATCATTGATCCTTGTTCATTCTTCATCGTTCATTCTTCATTGATCATTGATCCTTGTTCATTCTTCGTCGTTCATTCTTCATTGACCATTGATCCTTGTTCATTCTTCATCGTTCGTTCTTCATTGATCATTGATCCTTGTTCATTCTTCATCCTTCATTCTTCATTGATCATTAATCCTTGTTCATTCTTCATCGTTCATTCTTCATTGATCATTGATCCTTGTTCATTCTTCATCGTTCATTCTTCATTGATCATTGATCCTTGTTCATTCTTCATCGTTCATTCTTCATTGATCATTGATCCTTGTTCATTCTTCATCGTTCATTCTTCATTGATCATTGATCCTTGTTCATTCTTCATCGTTCATTCGTCATTGACCATTAATCCTTGTTCATTCTTCATCGTTCATTCTTCATTGATCATTGATCCTTGTTCATTCTTCATCGTTCAATCTTCATTGATCATTGATCCTTGTTCATTCTTCATCGTTCATTCTTCATTGATCATTGATCCTTGTTCATTCTTCATCGTTAATTCTTCATTGATCATTGATCCTTGTTCATTCTTCATCGTTCATTCTTCATTGATCATTGATCCTTGTTCATTCTTCATCGTTCATTCGTCATTGATCATTGATCCTTGTTCATTCTTCATCGTTCATTCTTCATTGATCATTGATCCTTGTTCATTCTTCATCGTTCATTCTTCATTGATCATTGATCCTTGTTCATTCTTCATCGTTCATTCGTCATTGACCATTGATCCTTGTTCATTCTTCATCGTTCATTCTTCATTGATCATTGATCCTTGTTCATTCTTCATCCTTCATTCGTCATTTACCATTAATCCTTGTTCATTCTTCATCGTTCATTCTTCATTGATCATTGATCCTTGTTCATTCTTCATCGTTCAATCTTCATTGATCATTGATCCTTGTTCATTCTTCGTCGTTCATTCTTCATTGTTCATTGATCCTTGTTCATTCTTCATCGTTCATTCTTCATTGATCATTGATCCTTGTTCATTCTTCATCGTTCATTCTTCATTGATCATTGATCCTTGTTCATTCTTCATCGTTCATTCTTCATTGATCATTGATCCTTGTTCATTCTTCATCGTTCAATCTTCATTGATCATTGATCCTTGTTCATTCTTCATCGTTCATTCTTCATTGACCATTGATCCTTGTTCATTCTTCATCGTTCATTCTTCATTGATCATTGATCCTTGTTCATTCTTTATCCTTCATTCGTCATTGACCATTAATCCTTGTTCATTCTTCATCGTTCATTCTTCATTGATCATTGATCCTTGTTCATTCTTCATCGTTCAATCTTCATTGATCATTGATCCTTGTTCATTCTTCATCGTTCATTCTTCATTGATCATTGATCCTTGTTCATTCTTCATCGTTAATTCTTCATTTATCATTGATCCTTGTTCATTCTTCATCGTTCATTCTTCATTGCTCATTGATCCTTGTTCATTCTTCATCCTTCATTCGTCATTGACCATTAATCCTTGTTCATTCTTCAACGTTCATTCTTCATTGATCATTGATCCTTGTTCATTCTTCATCGTTCATTCTTCATTGATCATTGATCCTTGTTCATTCTTCATCTTTAATTCTTCATTGAACATTGATCCTTGTTCATTCTTCATCGTTCATTCGTCATTGATCATTGATCCTTGTTCATTCTTCATCGTTCATTCTTCATTGATTGTTGATCCTTGTTCATTCTTCATCGTTCATTCTTCATTGATCATTGATCCTTGTTCATTCTTCATCGTTCATTCGTCATTGATCATTAATCCTTGTTCATTCTTCATCGTTCATTCTTCATGGATCATTGATCCTTGTTCATTCTTCATCGTTCATTCTTCATTGATCATTGATCCTTGAAAATTCTTCATCCTTCATTCGTCATTGACCATTAATCCTTGTTCATTCTTCATCGTTCATTCTTCATTGATCATTGATCCTTGTTCATTCTTCATCGTTCAATCTTCATTGATCATTGATCCTTGTTCATTCTTCATCGTTCATTCTTCATTGATCATTGATCCTTGTTCATTCTTCGTCGTTCATTCTTCATTGACCATTGATCCTTGTTCATTCTTCATCGTTCGTTCTTCATTGATCATTGATCCTTGTTCATTCTTCATCCTTCATTCTTCATTGATCATTAATCCTTGTTCATTCTTCATCGTTCATTCTTCATTGATCATTGATCCTTGTTCATTCTTCATCGTTCATTCTTCATTGATCATTGATCCTTGTTCATTCTTCATCGTTCATTCTTCATTGATCATTGATCCTTGTTCATTCTTCATCGTTCATTCTTCATTGATCATTGATCCTTGTTCATTCTTCATCGTTCATTCGTCATTGACCATTAATCCTTGTTCATTCTTCATCGTTCATTCTTCATTGATCATTGATCCTTGTTCATTCTTCATCGTTCAATCTTCATTGATCATTGATCCTTGTTCATTCTTCATCGTTCATTCTTCATTGATCATTGATCCTTGTTCATTCTTCATCGTTAATTCTTCATTGATCATTGATCCTTGTTCATTCTTCATCGTTCATTCTTCATTGATCATTGATCCTTGTTCATTCTTCATCGTTCATTCGTCATTGATCATTGATCCTTGTTCATTCTTCATCGTTCATTCTTCATTGATCATTGATCCTTGTTCATTCTTCATCGTTCATTCTTCATTGATCATTGATCCTTGTTCATTCTTCATCGTTCATTCGTCATTGACCATTGATCCTTGTTCATTATTCATCGTTCATTCTTCATTGATCATTGATCCTTGTTCATTCTTCATCCTTCATTCGTCATTTACCATTAATCCTTGTTCATTCTTCATCGTTCATTCTTCATTGATCATTGATCCTTGTTCATTCTTCATCGTTCAATCTTCATTGATCATTGATCCTTGTTCATTCTTCGTCGTTCATTCTTCATTGATCATTGATCCTTGTTCATTCTTCATCGTTCATTCTTCATTGATCATTGATCCTTGTTCATTCTTCATCGTTCATTCTTCATTGATCATTGATCCTTGTTCATTCTTCATCGTTCATTCTTCATTGATCATTGATCCTTGTTCATTCTTCATCGTTCAATCTTCATTGATCATTGATCCTTGTTCATTCTTCATCGTTCATTCTTCATTGATCATTGATCCTTGTTCATTCTTCATCGTTCATTCTTCATTGATCATTGATCCTTGTTCATTCTTCATCCTTCAATCTTCATTGATCATTGATCCTTGTTCATTCTTCATCGTTCATTCTTCATTGATCATTGATCCTTGTTCATTCTTCATCCTTCATTCGTCATTGACCGTTAATCCTTGTTCATTCTTCATCGTTCATTCTTCATTGATCATTGATCCTTGTTCATTCTTCATCGTTAATTCTTCATTGATCATTGATCCTTGTTCATTCTTCATCGTTCATTCTTCATTGATCATTGATCCTTGTTCATTCTTCATCGTTCATTCGTCATTGATCATTGATCCTTGTTCATTCTTCATCGTTCATTCTTCATTGATCATTGATCCTTGTTCATTCTTCATCGTTCATTCTTCATTGATCATTGATCCTTGTTCATTCTTCATCGTTCATTCGTCATTGACCATTGATCCTTGTTCATTCTTCATCGTTCATTCTTCATTGATCATTGATCCTTGTTCATTCTTCATCGTCCATTCTTCATCGATCATTGATCCTTGTTCATTCTTCATCGTTCATTCTTCACTGATAATTGATCCTTGTTCATTCTTCATCGTTCATTCTTCATTGATCATTGATCCTTGTTCATTCTTCATCCTTCATTCGTCATTGACCATTAATCCTTGTTCATTCTTCATCGTTCATTCTTCATTGATCATTGATCCTTGTTCATTCTTCATCGTTCAATCTTCATTGATCATTGATCCTTGTTCATTCTTCATCGTTCATTCTTCATTGATCATTGATCCTTGTTCATTCTTCATCGTTAATTCTTCATTGATCATTGATCCTTGTTCATTCTTCATCGTTCATTCTTCATTGATCATTGATCCTTGTTCATTCTTCATCGTTCATTCGTCATTGATCATTGATCCTTGTTCATTCTTCATCGTTCATTCTTCATTGATCATTGATCCTTGTTCATTCTTCATCGTTCATTCTTCATTGATCATTGATCCTTGTTCATTCTTCATCGTTCATTCGTCATTGACCATTGATCCTTGTTCATTCTTCATCGTTCATTCTTCATTGATCATTGATCCTTGTTCATTCTTCATCCTTCATTCGTCATTTACCATTAATCCTTGTTCATTCTTCATCGTTCATTCTTCATTGATCATTGATCCTTGTTCATTCTTCATCGTTCAATCTTCATTGATCATTGATCCTTGTTCATTCTTCGTCGTTCATTCTTCATTGATCATTGATCCTTGTTCATTCTTCATCGTTCATTCTTCATTGATCATTGATCCTTGTTCATTCTTCATCGTTCATTCTTCATTGATCATTGATCCTTGTTCATTCTTCATCGTTCATTCTTCATTGATCATTGATCCTTGTTCATTCTTCATCGTTCAATCTTCATTGATCATTGATCCTTGTTCATTCTTCATCGTTCATTCTTCATTGATCATTGATCCTTGTTCATTCTTCATCGTTCATTCTTCATTGATCATTGATCCTTGTTCATTCTTCATCCTTCAATCTTCATTGATCATTGATCCTTGTTCATTCTTCATCGTTCATTCTTCATTGATCATTGATCCTTGTTCATTCTTCATCGTTAATTCTTCATTGATCATTGATCCTTGTTCATTCTTCATCGTTCATTCTTCATTGATCATTGATCCTTGTTCATTCTTCATCGTTCATTCGTCATTGATCATTGATCCTTGTTCATTCTTCATCGTTCATTCTTCATTGATCATTGATCCTTGTTCATTCTTCATAGTTCATTCTTCATTGATCATTGATCCTTGTTCATTCTTCATCGTTCATTCGTCATTGACCATTGATCCTTGTTCATTCTTCATCGTTCATTCTTCATTGATCATTGATCCTTGTTCATTCTTCATCCTTCATTCGTCATTTACCATTAATCCTTGTTCATTCTTCATCGTTCATTCTTCATTGATCATTGATCCTTGTTTATTCTTCATCGTTCAATCTTCATTGATCATTGATCCTTGTTCATTCTTCGTCGTTCATTCTTCATTGATCATTGATCCTTGTTCATTCTTCATCGTTCATTCTTCATTGATCATTGATCCTTGTTCATTCTTCATCGTTCATTCTTCATTGATCATTGATCCTTGTTCATTCTTCATCGTTCATTCTTCATTGATCATTGATCCTTGTTCATTCTTCATCGTTCAATCTTCATTGATCATTGATCCTTGTTCATTCTTCATCGTTCATTCTTCATTGACCATTGATCCTTGTTCATTCTTCATCGTTCATTCTTCATTGATCATTGATCCTTGTTCATTCTTTATCCTTCATTCGTCATTGACCATTAATCCTTGTTCATTCTTCATCGTTCATTCTTCATTGATCATTGATCCTTGTTCATTCTTCATCGTTCAATCTTCATTGATCATTGATCCTTGTTCATTCTTCATCGTTCATTATTCATTGATCATTGATCCTTGTTCATTCTTCATCGTTAATTCTTCATTTATCATTGATCCTTGTTCATTCTTCATCGTTCATTCTTCATTGCTCATTGATCCTTGTTCATTCTTCATCCTTCATTCGTCATTGACCATTAATCCTTGTTCATTCTTCAACGTTCATTCTTCATTGATCATTGATCCTTGTTCATTCTTCATCGTCCATTCTTCATCGATCATTGATCCTTGTTCATTCTTCATCGTTCATTCTTCACTGATAATTGATCCTTGTTCATTCTTCATCGTTCATTCTTCATTGATCATTGATCCTTGTTCATTCTTCATCCTTCATTCGTCATTGACCATTAATCCTTGTTCATTCTTCATCGTTCATTCTTCATTGATCATTGATCCTTGTTCATTCTTCATCGTTCAATCTTCATTGATCATTGATCCTTGTTCATTCTTCATCGTTCATTCTTCATTGATCATTGATCCTTGTTTATTCTTCATCCTTCATTCGTCATTGACCATTAATCCTTGTTCATTCTTCATCGTTCATTCTTCATTGATCATTGATGCTTGTTCATTCTTCATCCTTCATTCTTCATTGATCATTGATCCTTGTTCATTCTTCGTCGTTTATTCTTCATTGACCATTGATCCTTGTTCATTCTTCATCGTTCGTTCTTCATTGATCATTGATCCTTGTTCATTCTTCATCCTTCATTCTTCATTGATCATTGATCCTTGTTCATTCTTCATCGTTCATTCTTCATTGATCATTGATCCTTGTTCATTCTTCATCTTTAATTCTTCATTGAACATTGATCCTTGTTCATTCTTCATCGTTCATTCGTCATTGATCATTGATCCTTGTTCATTCTTCATCGTTCATTCTTCATTGATTGTTGATCCTTGTTCATTCTTCATCGTTCATTCTTCATTGATCATTGATCCTTGTTCATTCTTCATCGTTCATTCTTCATTGATTGTTGATCCTTGTTCATTCTTCATCGTTCATTCTTCATTGATCATTGATCCTTGAAAATTCTTCATCGTTCATTCGTCATTGACCATTGATCCTTGTTCATTCTTCATCGTTCATTCTTCATTGATCATTGATCCTTGAAAATTCTTCATCCTTCATTCGTCATTGACCATTGATCCTTGTTCATTCTTCATCGTTCATTCTTCATTGATCATTGATCCTTGTTCATTCTTCGTCGTTCAATCTTCATTGATCATTGATCCTTGTTCATTCTTCATCGTTCATTCTTCATTGATCATTGATCCTTGTTCATTCTTCGTCGTTCATTCTTCATTAACCATTGATCCTTGTTCATTCTTCATCGTTCGTTCTTCATTGATCATTGATCCTTGTTCATTCTTCATCCTTCATTCTTCATTGATCATTGATCCTTGTTCATTCTTCATCGTTCATTCTTCATTGATCATTGATCCTTGTTCATTCTTCATCGTTCATTCTTCATTGATCATTGATCCTTGTTCATTCTTCATCGTTCATTCTTCATTGATCATTGATCCTTGTTCATTCTTCATCGTTCAATCTTCATTGATCATTGATCCTTGTTCATTCTTCATCGTTCATTCTTCATTGATCATTGATCCTTGTTTATTCTTCATCCTTCATTCGTCATTGACCATTAATCCTTGTTCATTCTTCATCGTTCATTCTTCATTGATCATTGATGCTTGTTCATTCTTCATCCTTCATTCTTCATTGATCATTGATCCTTGTTCATTCTTCGTCGTTTATGCTTCATTGACCATTGATCCTTGTTCATTCTTCATCGTTCGTTCTTCATTGATCATTGATCCTTGTTCATTCTTCATCCTTCATTCTTCATTGATCATTGATCCTTGTTCATTCTTCATCGTTCATTCTTCATTGATCATTGATCCTTGTTCATTCTTCATCTTTAATTCTTCATTGAACATTGATCCTTGTTCATTCTTCATCGTTCATTCGTCATTGATCATTGATCCTTGTTCATTCTTCATCGTTCATTCTTCATTGATTGTTGATCCTTGTTCATTCTTCATCGTTCATTCTTCATTGATCATTGATCCTTGTTCATTCTTCATCGTTCATTCGTCATTGACCATTGATCCTTGTTCATTCTTCATCGTTCATTCTTCATTGATCATTGATCCTTGAAAATTCTTCATCCTTCATTCGTCATTGACCATTAATCCTTGTTCATTCTTCATCGTTCATTCTTCATTGATCATTGATCCTTGTTCATTCTTCGTCGTTCATTCTTCATTGACCATTGATCCTTGTTCATTCTTCATCGTTCGTTCTTCATTGATCATTGATCCTTGTTCATTCTTCATCCTTCATTCTTCATTGATCATTGATCCTTGTTCATTCTTCATCGTTCATTCTTCATTGATCATTGATCCTTGTTCATTCTTCATCGTTCATTCTTCATTGATCATTGATCCTTGTTCATTCTTCATCGTTCATTCTTCATTGATCATTGATCCTTGTTCATTCTTCATCGTTCATTCTTCATTGATCATTGATCCTTGTTCATTCTTCATCGTTCATTCTTCATTGATCATTGATCCTTGTTCATTCTTCATCGTTCATTCGTCATTGATCATTGATCCGTGTTCATTCTTCATCGTTCATTCTTCATTGATCATTGATCCTTGTTCATTCTTCATCGTTCATTCTTCATTGATCATTGATCCTTGTTCATTATTCATCGTTCATTCGTCATTGACCATTGATCCTTGTTCATTCTTCATCGTTCATTCTTCATTGATCATTGATCATTGTTCATTCTTCATCCTTCATTCGTCATTTACCATTAATCCTTGTTCATTCTTCATCGTTCATTCTTCATTGATCATTGATCCTTGTTCATTCTTCATCGTTCAATCTTCATTGATCATTGATCCTTGTTCATTCTTCGTCGTTCATTCTTCATTGATCATTGATCCTTGTTCATTCTTCATCGTTCATTCTTCATTGATCATTGATCCTTGTTCATTCTTCATCGTTCATTCTTCATTGATCATTGATGCTTGTTCATTCTTCATCGTTCATTCTTCATTGATCATTGATCCTTGTTCATTCTTCATCGTTCAATCTTCATTGATCATTGATCCTTGTTCATTCTTCATCGTTCATTCTTCATTGATCATTGATCCTTGTTCATTCTTCATCGTTCATTCTTCATTGATCATTGATCCTTGTTCATTCTTCATCCTTCAATCTTCATTGATCATCGATCCTTGTTCATTCTTCATCGTTCATTCTTCATTGATCATTGATCCTTGTTCATTCTTCATCGTTAATTCTTCATTGATCATTGATCCTTGTTCATTCTTCATCGTTCATTCTTCATTGATCATTGATCCTTGTTCATTCTTCATCGTTCATTCGTCATTGATCATTGATCCTTGTTCATTCTTCATCGTTCATTCTTCATTGATCATTGATCCTTGTTCATTCTTCATCGTTCATTCTTCATTGATCATTGATCCTTGTTCATTCTTCATCGTTCATTCGTCATTGACCATTGATCCTTGTTCATTCTTCATTGTTCATTCTTCATTGATCATTGATCCTTGTTCATTCTTCATCCTTCATTCGTCATTTACCATTAATCCTTGTTCATTCTTCATCGTTCATTCTTCATTGATCATTGATCCTTGTTCATTCTTCATCGTTCAATCTTCATTGATCATTGATCCTTGTTCATTCTTCGTCGTTCATTCTTCATTGATCATTGATCCTTGTTCATTCTTCATCGTTCATTCTTCATTGATCATTGATCCTTGTTCATTCTTCATCGTTCATTCTTCATTGATCATTGATCCTTGTTCATTCTTCATCGTTCATTCTTCATTGATCATTGATCCTTGTTCATTCTTCATCGTTCAATCTTCATTGATCATTGATCCTTGTTCATTCTTCATCGTTCATTCTTCATTGACCATTGATCCTTGTTCATTCTTCATCGTTCATTCTTCATTGATCATTGATCCTTGTTCATTCTTTATCCTTCATTCGTCATTGACCATCAATCCTTGTTCATTCTTCATCGTTCATTCTTCATTGATCATTGATCCTTGTTCATTCTTCATCGTTCAATCTTCATTGATCATTGATCCTTGTTCATTCTTCATCGTTCATTCTTCATTGATCATTGATCCTTGTTCATTCTTCATCGTTAATTCTTCATTTATCATTGATCCTTGTTCATTCTTCATCGTTCATTCTTCATTGCTCATTGATCCTTGTTCATTCTTCATCCTTCATTCGTCATTGACCATTAATCCTTGTTCATTCTTCAACGTTCATTCTTCATTGATCATTGATCCTTGTTCATTCTTCATCGTCCATTCTTCATCGATCATTGATCCTTGTTCATTCTTCATCGTTCATTCTTCACTGATAATTGATCCTTGTTCATTCTTCATCGTTCATTCTTCATTGATCATTGATCCTTGTTCATTCTTCATCCTTCATTCGTCATTGACCATTAATCCTTGTTCATTCTTCATCGTTCATTCTTCATTGATCATTGATCCTTGTTCATTCTTCATCGTTCAATCTTCATTGATCATTGATCCTTGTTCATTCTTCATCGTTCATTCTTCATTGATCATTGATCCTTGTTTATTCTTCATCCTTCATTCGTCATTGACCATTAATCCTTGTTCATTCTTCATCGTTCATTCTTCATTGATCATTGATGCTTGTTCATTCTTCATCCTTCATTCTTCATTGATCATTGATCCTTGTTCATTCTTCGTCGTTTATTCTTCATTGACCATTGATCCTTGTTCATTCTTCATCGTTCGTTCTTCATTGATCATTGATCCTTGTTCATTCTTCATCCTTCATTCTTCATTGATCATTGATCCTTGTTCATTCTTCATCGTTCATTCTTCATTGATCATTGATCCTTGTTCATTCTTCATCTTTAATTCTTCATTGAACATTGATCCTTGTTCATTCTTCATCGTTCATTCGTCATTGATCATTGATCCTTGTTCATTCTTCATCGTTCATTCTTCATTGATTGTTGATCCTTGTTCATTCTTCATCGTTCATTCTTCATTGATCATTGATCCTTGTTCATTCTTCATCGTTCATTCGTCATTGACCATTGATCCTTGTTCATTCTTCATCGTTCATTCTTCATTGATCATTGATCCTTGAAAATTCTTCATCCTTCATTCGTCATTGACCATTAATCCTTGTTCATTCTTCATCGTTCATTCTTCATTGATCATTGATCCTTGTTCATTCTTCATCGTTCAATCTTCATTGATCATTGATCCTTGTTCATTCTTCATCGTTCATTCTTCATTGATCATTGATCCTTGTTCATTCTTCGTCGTTCATTCTTCATTGACCATTGATCCTTGTTCATTCTTCATCGTTCGTTCTTCATTGATCATTGATCCTTGTTCATTCTTCATCCTTCATTCTTCATTGATCATTGATCCTTGTTCATTCTTCATCGTTCATTCTTCATTGATCATTGATCCTTGTTCATTCTTCATCTTTCATTCTTCATTGAACATTGATCCTTGTTCATTCTTCATCGTTCATTCGTCATTGATCATTGATCCTTGTTCATTCTTCATCGTTCATTCTTCATTGATCATTGATCCTTGTTCATTCTTCATCGTTCATTCTTCATTGATCATTGATCCTTGTTCATTCTTCATCGTTCATTCGTCATTGACCATTGATCCTTGTTCATTCTTCATCGTTCATTCTTCATTGATCATTGATCCTTGTTCATTCTTCATCCTTTATTCGTCATTGACCATTAATCCTTGTTCATTCTTCATCGTTCATTCTTCATTGATCATTGATCCTTGTTCATTCTTCATCGTTCAATCTTCATTGATCATTGATCCTTGTTCATTCTTCATCGTTCATTCTTCATTGATCATTGATCCTTGTTCATTCTTCATCGTTCATTCTTCATTGATCATTGATCCTTGTTCATTCTTCATCGTTCATTCTTCATTGATCATTGATACTTGTTCATTCTTCATCGTTCATTCTTCATTGAGCATTGATCCTTGTTCATTCTTCGTCGTTCATTCTTCATTGACCATTGATCCTTGTTCATTCTTCATCGTTCATTCGTCATTGATCATTGATCCGAGAGGAACTTGTAATTAAACTTGGGGAGAAGAGCCATGAAAATGTTTTTTATCAAACAAAAGTTGAAGAGTCCATAGAGTTGAACATATCTGGCTTCAAAGTTTCCAATGATAAAAATGAGGAGCCAATTGATGAAAAGCAAGTTGAACCCATAGAAAATATTGGAATTAAACAACCAAATACCAATTTTAACAATCATTTTGATTTACGTAGTTTTTATTTGGTGCAAGAAAAACTAAAAAATCTCATCGATGAAAAGTGTGTTAAATTTGGGTATATTTTTGAAGAAAAGGAGTTGATTAGAGGAAATATACATATTGAAGCTTGTCAGATTGAACTTGTGTTTTTAGGAATAACCGAATTCGAGGTCGAATTCTTTTCGAAGAAAAGGAGAATGATGTAAATGCTAATTCAAGACTTCCTAAATGATTAAGGAAGGAGAAGGACAAAAGAAAAGAAAGAAGAAGTAATTTGGACAGAATGTATATTTGAATGAAAATAGGACAACCAAAGCACAAGAACAAACTCAATGCAATAGTATTTAGGCTAGAGACAAGACAAACTCAATCTCCCCTAGTTTAATACTCAAGAACACACTCAAAGTATTAAAGAACTCTTGTTAACCTTGGACAAACACAAAGATAGGCAAGAAGAAAAACAAAGGTTGATTCATAAAACAAGTCTGAACTTTCATTCATGAATAGCTCTCTTTAAATAGAGTTACAACAGCAAAAGGAAGCTAAAAAGCAAGAGAAATTAAGGTGGGACGTCCAAGCATGGGGAACAAGCATTGGAACTCACAAAACAACATTAAATAGCCTCCAAAGCATGCATTAGGCTGATTTAAGTTGTTCCCTAAGCATGCAGTAGCTAATTAATCAGATTTAAGTGGTAAAAAGACTTTAAAAAAAAAATAACTAAACTTGGACCTATCAAAGTGACGTCCAACCAATATATATGTAGCTTCACTTAATCTTCAACCCAAGTTAGACATGTAACAAATTCAGATTTAAAAGGATTAAAACCAAGTACTTCAAGAACTAAAGCAATCGGCTCATGAGATAACGTATTTGATCTTGGATCATTTTAGCATGGATTTCATTGTTGGGCTACCGCGGACTCAAAGGGGTAGAGATAGCATTATGGTGGTGGTAGATAGATTTTCCAAAATGGCTCATTTTGTAGCTTGTAATAAAACAGATGATGCAGTAAAAGTGGCTGAATTGTACTTCAAGGAAATTGTCAAACTACATGGCATTCCTCGAAGTATAGTTTCGGATAGGGACTCCAAGTTTTTAAGTCACTTTTGGAGGACCCTATGGAAGTTGGTTGGTACCAAGTTACTATTTAGCACCTCTCATCATCCCCAAACTGATGGGCAAACAGAGGTGACAAATAGAACTTTGGGTGCTTTGTTATGTGGTCTTGTGAGCAAAACGCAGAAAGATTGGGACATGAAACTAGCCCATGCGGAGTTTGCTTACAATAGGGCTCATTCTTTAACTACTTCTCGTTCTCCTTTTGAAGTAGTGTATGGAGTGAATCCATTTGTGCCTGTTGATTTGATTCCCTTGCTGAAAACTAATATGGTAGAAAAAGATGCAAAAAAGAGGGTGGAAACCTTTCAAAAAACCTGTGAGCAAGTAAAGAAAAGAATTGAGGAGATGAATAAAAAATACCAAGAGAGAGCAAACAAAAAAAGGAAACAACCCATATTTAACCCTGGGGATTTGGTTTGGCTTCATTTGAGAAAAGAGAGATTTCCGAAGCTTCGCAAAAACAAGCTCATGCCTCGTTCTGATGGTCCGTTTAAAGTACTTGAGAGGGTAAATGATAATGCATACAAGATTGAACTTCCTGATGAGTTGATGGGTGTTAGTGCTACTTTTAATGTGGGCGATTTGTCACCGTACTTGGATGATTCAAGTTTGAGGACAAACTCTTCAAAAGAAGGAGAGAATGATCCAAGATCAAATACGTTATCTCATGAGCCGATTGCTTTAGTTCTTGAAGTACTTGGTTTTAATCCTTTTAAATCTGAATTTGTTACATGTCTAACTTGGGTTGAAGATTAAGTGAAGCTACATATATATTGGTTGGACGTCACTTTGATAGGTCCAAGTTTAGTTATTTTTTTTTTAAAGTCTTTTTACCACTTAAATCTGATTAATTAGCTACTGCATGCTTAGGGAACAACTTAAATCAGCCTAATGCATGCTTTGGAGGCTATTTAATGTTGTTTTGTGAGTTCCAATGCTTGTTCCCCATGCTTGGACGTCCCACCTTAATTTCTCTTGCTTTTTAGCTTCCTTTTGCTGTTGTAACTCTATTTAAAGAGAGCTATTCATGAATGAAAGTTCAGACTTGTTTTATGAATCAACCTTTGTTTTTCTTCTTGCCTATCTTTGTGTTTGTCCAAGGTTAACAAGAGTTCTTTAATACTTTGAGTGTGTTCTTGAGTATTAAACTAGGGGAGATTGAGTTTGTCTTGTCTCTAGCCTAAATACTATTGCATTGAGTTTGTTCTTGTGCTTTGGTTGTCCTATTTTCATTCAAATATACATTCTGTCCAAATTACTTCTTCTTTCTTTTCTTTTGTCCTTCTCCTTCCTTAATCATTTAGGAAGTCTTGAATTAGCATTTACATCAATTCTTCATCGTTCAATCTTCATTGATCATTGATCCTTGTTCATTCTTCATCGTTCATTATTCATTGATCATTGATCCTTGTTCATTCTTCATCGTTCATTCTTCATTGATCATTGATCCTTGTTCATTCTTCATCGTTCATTCTTCATTGATCATTGATACTTGTTCATTCTTCATCGTTCATTCTTCATTGAGCATTGATCCTTGTTCATTCTTCGTCGTTCATTCTTCATTGACCATTGATCCTTGTTCATTCTTCATCGTTCATTCGTCATTGATCATTGATCCTTGTTCATTCTTCATCGTTCATTCGTCATTGATCATTGATCCTTGTTCATTCTTCATCATTCATTCTTCATTGATCATTGATCCTTGTTCATTCTTCATCGTTCATTCGTCATTGATCATTGATCCTTGTTCATTCTTCATCGTTCATTCTTCATTGATCATTGATCCTTGTTCATTCTTCATCGTTCATTCTTCATTGATCATTGATCCTTGTTCATTCTTCATCGTTCATTCGTCATTGACCATTGATCCTTGTTCATTCTTCATCGTTCATTCTTCATTGATCATTGATCCTTGTTCATTCTTCATCGTTCATTCTTCATTGATCATTGATACTTGTTCATTCTTCATCGTTCATTCTTCATTGAGCATTGATCCTTGTTCATTCTTCGTCGTTCATTCTTCATTGACCATTGATCCTTGTTCATTCTTCATCGTTCATTCGTCATTGATCATTGATCCTTGTTCATTCTTCATCGTTCATTCGTCATTGATCATTGATCCTTGTTCATTCTTCATCATTCATTCTTCATTGATCATTGATCCTTGTTCATTCTTCATCGTTCATTCGTCATTGATCATTGATCCTTGTTCATTCTTCATCGTTCATTCTTCATTGATCATTGATCCTTGTTCATTCTTCATCGTTCATTCTTCATTGATCATTGATCCTTGTTCATTCTTCATCGTTCATTCGTCATTGACCATTGATCCTTGTTCATTCTTCATCGTTCATTCTTCATTGATCATTGATCCTTGTTCATTCTTCATCGTTCAATCTTCATTGATCATTGATCCTTGTTCATTCTTCATCGTTCATTCTTCATTGATCATTGATCCTTGTTCATTCTTCATCGTTCATTCTTCATTGATCATTGATCCTTGTTCATTCTTCAACGTTCATTCTTCATTGATCATTGATACTTGTTCATTCTTCATCGTTCATTCTTCATTGAGCATTGATCCTTGTTCATTCTTCGTCGTTCATTCTTCATTGACCATTGATCCTTGTTCATTCTTCATCGTTCATTCGTCATTGATCATTGATCCTTGTTCATTCTTCATCATTCATTCTTCATTGATCATTGATCCTTGTTCATTCTTCATCGTTCATTCGTCATTGATCATTGATCCTTGTTCATTCTTCATCGTTCATTCTTCATTGATCATTGATCCTTGTTCATTCTTCATCGTTCATTCTTCATTGATCATTGATCCTTGTTCATTCTTCATCGTTCAATCTTCATTGATCAATGATCCTTGTTCATTCTTCATCGTTCATTCTTCATTGATCATTGATCCTTGTTCATTCTTCATCGTTCATTCTTCATTGATCATTGATCCTTGTTCATTCTTCATCGTTCATTCTTCATTGATCATTGATCCTTGTTCATTCTTCATCGTTCATTCTTCATTGATCATTGATTCTTGTTCATTCTTCATCCTTCATTCGTCATTGACCATTAATCCTTGTTCATTCTTCATCGTTCATTCTTCATTGATCATTGATCCTTGTTCATTCTTCATCGTTCAATCTTCATTGATCAATGATCCTTGTTCATTCTTCATCGTTCATTCTTCATTGATCATTGATCCTTGTTCATTCTTCATCGTTCATTCTTCATTGATCATTGATCCTTGTTCATTCTTCATCGTTCATTCTTCATTGATCATTGATCCTTGTTCATTCTTCATCGTTCATTCTTCATTGATCATTGATTCTTGTTCATTCTTCATCCTTCATTCGTCATTGACCATTAATCCTTGTTCATTCTTCATCGTTCATTCTTCATTGATCATTGATCCTTGTTCATTCTTCATCGTCCATTCTTCATCGATCATTGATCCTTGTTCATTCTTCATCGTTCATTCTTCACTGATAATTGATCCTTGTTCATTCTTCATCGTTCATTCTTCATTGATCATTGATCCTTGTTCATTCTTCATCCTTCATTCGTCATTGACCATTAATCCTTGTTCATTCTTCATCGTTCATTCTTCATTGATCATTGATCCTTGTTCATTCTTCATCGTTCAATCTTCATTGATCATTGATCCTTGTTCATTCTTCATCGTTCATTCTTCATTGATCATTGATCCTTGTTTATTCTTCATCCTTCATTCGTCATTGACCATTAATCCTTGTTCATTCTTCATCGTTCATTCTTCATTGATCATTGATGCTTGTTCATTCTTCATCCTTCATTCTTCATTGATCATTGATCCTTGTTCATTCTTCGTCGTTCATTCTTCATTGACCATTGATCCTTGTTCATTCTTCATCGTTCGTTCTTCATTGATCATTGATCCTTGTTCATTCTTCATCCTTCATTCTTCATTGATCATTGATCCTTGTTCATTCTTCATCGTTCATTCTTCATTGATCATTGATCCTTGTTCATTCTTCATCTTTCATTCTTCATTGAACATTGATCCTTGTTCATTCTTCATCGTTCATTCGTCATTGATCATTGATCCTTGTTCATTCTTCATCGTTCATTCTTCATTGAGCATTGATCCTTGTTCATTCTTCGTCGTTCATTCTTCATTGACCATTGATCCTTGTTCATTCTTCATCGTTCAATCTTCATTGATCAATGATCCTTGTTCATTCTTCATCGTTCATTCTTCATTGATCATTGATCCTTGTTCATTCTTCATCGTTCATTCTTCATTGATCATTGATCCTTGTTCATTCTTCATCGTTCAATCTTCATTGATCAATGATCCTTGTTCATTCTTCATCGTTCATTCTTCATTGATCATTGATCCTTGTTCATTCTTCATCGTTCATTCTTCATTGATCATTGATCCTTGTTCATTCTTCATCGTTCATTCTTCATTGATCATTGATCCTTGTTCATTCTTCATCGTTCATTCTTCATTGATCATTGATTCTTGTTCATTCTTCATCCTTCATTCGTCATTGACCATTAATCCTTGTTCATTCTTCATCGTTCATTCTTCATTGATCATTGATCCTTGTTCATTCTTCATCGTCCATTCTTCATCGATCATTGATCCTTGTTCATTCTTCATCGTTCATTCTTCACTGATAATTGATCCTTGTTCATTCTTCATCGTTCATTCTTCATTGATCATTGATCCTTGTTCATTCTTCATCCTTCATTCGTCATTGACCATTAATCCTTGTTCATTCTTCATCGTTCATTCTTCATTGATCATTGATCCTTGTTCATTCTTCATCGTTCAATCTTCATTGATCATTGATCCTTGTTCATTCTTCATCGTTCATTCTTCATTGATCATTGATCCTTGTTTATTCTTCATCCTTCATTCGTCATTGACCATTAATCCTTGTTCATTCTTCCTCGTTCATTCTTCATTGATCATTGATGCTTGTTCATTCTTCATTGATCATTGATCCTTGTTCATTCTTCGTCGTTCATTCTTCATTGACCATTGATCCTTGTTCATTCTTCATCGTTCGTTCTTCATTGATCATTGATCCTTGTTCATTCTTCATCCTTCATTCTTCATTGATCATTGATCCTTGTTCATTCTTCATCGTTCATTCTTCATTGATCATTGATCCTTGTTCATTCTTCATCTTTCATTCTTCATTGAACATTGATCCTTGTTCATTCTTCATCGTTCATTCGTCATTGATCATTGATCCTTGTTCATTCTTCATCGTTCATTCTTCATTGAGCATTGATCCTTGTTCATTCTTCGTCGTTCATTCTTCATTGACCATTGATCCTTGTTCATTCTTCATCGTTCATTCGTCATTGATCATTGATCCTTGTTCATTCTTCATCGTTCATTCGTCATTGATCATTGATCCTTGTTCATTCTTCATCATTCATTCTTCATTGATCATTGATCGTTGTTCATTCTTCATCGTTCATTCGTCATTGATCATTGATCCTTGTTCATTCTTCATCGTTCATTCTTCATTGATCATTGATCCTTGTTCATTCTTCATCGTTCATTCTTCATTGATCATTGATCCTTGTTCATTCTTCATCGTTCATTCGTCATTGACCATTGATCCTTGTTCATTCTTCATCGTTCATTCTTCATTGATCATTGATCCTTGTTCATTCTTCATCGTTCAATCTTCATTGATCATTGATCCTTGTTCATTCTTCATCGTTCATTCTTCATTGATCATTGATCCTTGTTCATTCTTCATCGTTCATTCTTCATTGATCATTGATCCTTGTTCATTCTTCATCGTTCATTCTTCATTGATCATTGATACTTGTTCATTCTTCATCGTTCATTCTTCATTGAGCATTGATCCTTGTTCATTCTTCGTCGTTCATTCTTCATTGACCATTGATCCTTGTTCATTCTTCATCGTTCATTCGTCATTGATCATTGATCCTTGTTCATTCTTCATCGTTCATTCGTCATTGATCATTGATCCTTGTTCATTCTTCATCATTCATTCTTCATTGATCATTGATCCTTGTTCATTCTTCATCGTTCATTCGTCATTGATCATTGATCCTTGTTCATTCTTCATCGTTCATTCTTCATTGATCATTGATCCTTGTTCATTCTTCATCGTTCATTCTTCATTGATCATTGATCCTTGTTCATTCTTCATCGTTCAATCTTCATTGATCAATGATCCTTGTTCATTCTTCATCGTTCATTCTTCATTGATCATTGATCCTTGTTCATTCTTCATCGTTCATTCTTCATTGATCATTGATCCTTGTTCATTCTTCATCGTTCATTCTTCATTGATCATTGATCCTTGTTCATTCTTCATCGTTCATTCTTCATTGATCATTGATTCTTGTTCATTCTTCATCCTTCATTCGTCATTGACCATTAATCCTTGTTCATTCTTCATCGTTCATTCTTCATTGATCATTGATCCTTGTTCATTCTTCATCGTTCAATCTTCATTGATCAATGATCCTTGTTCATTCTTCATCGTTCATTCTTCATTGATCATTGATCCTTGTTCATTCTTCATCGTTCATTCTTCATTGATCATTGATCCTTGTTCATTCTTCATCGTTCATTCTTCATTGATCATTGATCCTTGTTCATTCTTCATCGTTCATTCTTCATTGATCATTGATTCTTGTTCATTCTTCATCCTTCATTCGTCATTGACCATTAATCCTTGTTCATTCTTCATCGTTCATTCTTCATTGATCATTGATCCTTGTTCATTCTTCATCGTCCATTCTTCATCGATCATTGATCCTTGTTCATTCTTCATCGTTCATTCTTCACTGATAATTGATCCTTGTTCATTCTTCATCGTTCATTCTTCATTGATCATTGATCCTTGTTCATTCTTCATCCTTCATTCGTCATTGACCATTAATCCTTGTTCATTCTTCATCGTTCATTCTTCATTGATCATTGATCCTTGTTCATTCTTCATCGTTCAATCTTCATTGATCATTGATCCTTGTTCATTCTTCATCGTTCATTCTTCATTGATCATTGATCCTTGTTTATTCTTCATCCTTCATTCGTCATTGACCATTAATCCTTGTTCATTCTTCATCGTTCATTCTTCATTGATCATTGATGCTTGTTCATTCTTCATCCTTCATTCTTCATTGATCATTGATCCTTGTTCATTCTTCGTCGTTCATTCTTCATTGACCATTGATCCTTGTTCATTCTTCATCGTTCGTTCTTCATTGATCATTGATCCTTGTTCATTCTTCATCCTTCATTCTTCATTGATCATTGATCCTTGTTCATTCTTCATCGTTCATTCTTCATTGATCATTGATCCTTGTTCATTCTTCATCTTTCATTCTTCATTGAACATTGATCCTTGTTCATTCTTCATCGTTCATTCGTCATTGATCATTGATCCTTGTTCATTCTTCATCGTTCATTCTTCATTGATCATTGATCCTTGTTCATTCTTCATCGTTCATTCTTCATTGATCATTGATCCTTGTTCATTCTTCATCGTTCATTCGTCATTGACCATTGATCCTTGTTCATTCTTCATCGTTCATTCTTCATTGATCATTGATCCTTGTTCATTCTTCATCCTTCATTCGTCATTGACCATTAATCCTTGTTCATTCTTCATCGTTCATTCTTCATTGATCATTGATCCTTGTTCATTCTTCATCGTTCAATCTTCATTGATCATTGATCCTTGTTCATTCTTCATCGTTCATTCTTCATTGATCATTGATCCTTGTTCATTCTTCATCGTTCATTCTTCATTGATCATTGATCCTTGTTCATTCTTCATCGTTCATTCTTCATTGATCATTGATACTTGTTCATTCTTCATCGTTCATTCTTCATTGAGCATTGATCCTTGTTCATTCTTCGTCGTTCATTCTTCATTGACCATTGATCCTTGTTCATTCTTCATCGTTCATTCGTCATTGATCATTGATCCTTGTTCATTCTTCATCGTTCATTCGTCATTGATCATTGATCCTTGTTCATTCTTCATCATTCATTCTTCATTGATCATTGATCCTTGTTCATTCTTCATCGTTCATTCGTCATTGATCATTGATCCTTGTTCATTCTTCATCGTTCATTCTTCATTGATCATTGATCCTTGTTCATTCTTCATCGTTCATTCTTCATTGATCATTGATCCTTGTTCATTCTTCATCGTTCATTCGTCATTGACCATTGATCCTTGTTCATTCTTCATCGTTCATTCTTCATTGATCATTGATCCTTGTTCATTCTTCATCCTTCATTCGTCATTGACCATTAATCCTTGTTCATTCTTCATCGTTCATTCTTCATTGATCATTGATCCTTGTTCATTCTTCATCGTTCAATCTTCATTGATCAATGATCCTTGTTCATTCTTCATCGTTCATTCTTCATTGATCATTGATCCTTGTTCATTCTTCATCGTTCATTCTTCATTGATCATTGATCCTTGTTCATTCTTCATCGTTCATTCTTCATTGATCATTGATCCTTGTTCATTCTTCATCGTTCATTCTTCATTGATCATTGATCCTTGTTCATTCTTCATCCTTCATTCGTCATTGACCATTAATCGTTGTTCATTCTTCATCGTTCATTCGTCATTGATCATTGATCCTTGTTCATTCTTCATCATTCATTCTTCATTGATCATTGATCCTTGTTCATTCTTCATCGTTCATTCGTCATTGATCATTGATCCTTGTTCATTCTTCATCGTTCATTCTTCATTGATCATTGATCCTTGTTCATTCTTCATCGTTCATTCGTCATTGATCATTGATCCTTGTTCATTCTTCATCGTTCATTCGTCATTGATCATTGATCCTTGTTCATTCTTCATCATTCATTCTTCATTGATCATTGATCCTTGTTCATTCTTCATCCTTCATTCGTCATTGACCATTAATCCTTGTTCATTCTTCATCGTTCATTCTTCATTGATCATTGATCCTTGTTCATTCTTCATCGTTCAATCTTCATTGATCAATGATCCTTGTTCATTCTTCATCGTTCATTCTTCATTGATCATTGATCCTTGTTCATTCTTCATCGTTCATTCTTCATTGATCATTGATCCTTGTTCATTCTTCATCGTTCATTCTTCATTGATCATTGATCCTTGTTCATTCTTCATCGTTCATTCTTCATTGATCATTGATCCTTGTTCATTCTTCATCCTTCATTCGTCATTGACCATTAATCCTTGTTCATTCTTCATCGTTCATTCGTCATTGATCATTGATCTTTGTTCATTCTTCATCATTCATTCTTCATTGATCATTGATCCTTGTTCATTCTTCATCGTTCATTCGTCATTGATCATTGATCCTTGTTCATTCTTCATCGTTCATTCTTCATTGATCATTGATCCTTGTTCATTCTTCATCGTTCATTCGTCATTGATCATTGATCCTTGTTCATTCTTCATCGTTCATTCGTCATTGATCATTGATCCTTGTTCATTCTTCATCATTCATTCTTCATTGATCATTGATCCTTGTTCATTCTTCATCCTTCATTCGTCATTGACCATTAATCCTTGTTCATTCTTCATCGTTCATTCTTCATTGATCATTGATCCTTGTTCATTCTTCATCGTTCAATCTTCATTGATCAATGATGCTTGTTCATTCTTCATCGTTCATTCTTCATTGATCATTGATCCTTGTTCATTCTTCATCGTTCATTCTTCATTGATCATTGATCCTTGTTCATTCTTCATCGTTCATTCTTCATTGATCATTGATCCTTGTTCATTCTTCATCGTTCATTCTTCATTGATCATTGATCCTTGTTCATTCTTCATCCTTCATTCGTCATTGACCATTAATCCTTGTTCATTCTTCATCGTTCATTCGTCATTGATCATTGATCCTTGTTCATTCTTCATCATTCATTCTTCATTGATCATTGATCCTTGTTCATTCTTCATCGTTCATTCGTCATTGATCATTGATCCTTGTTCATTCTTCATCGTTCATTCTTCATTGATCATTGATCCTTGTTCATTCTTCATCGTTCATTCTTCATTGATCATTGATCCTTGTTCATTCTTCATCGTTCATTCGTCATTGACCATTGATCCTTGTTCATTCTTCATCGTTCATTCTTCATTGATCATTGATCCTTGTTCATTCTTCCTCCTTCATTCGTCATTGACCATTAATCATTGTTCATTCTTCATCGTTCATTCTTCATTGATCATTGATCCTTGTTCATTCTTCATCGTTCAATCTTCATTGATCAATGATCCTTGTTCATTCTTCATCGTTCATTCTTCATTGATCATTGATCCTTGTTCATTCTTCATCGTTCATTCTTCATTGATCATTGATCCTTGTTCATTCTTCATCGTTCATTCTTCATTGATCATTGATCCTTGTTCATTCTTCATCGTTCATTCTTCATTGATCATTGATCCTTGTTCATTCTTCATCGTTCATTCTTCATTGATCATTGATCCTTGTTCATTCTTCATCTTTCATTCTTCATTGAACATTGATCCTTGTTCATTCTTCATCGTTCATTCGTCATTGATCATTGATCCTTGTTCATTCTTCATCGTTCATTCTTCATTGAGCATTGATCCTTGTTCATTCTTCGTCGTTCATTCTTCATTGACCATTGATCCTTGTTCATTCTTCATCGTTCATTCGTCATTGATCATTGATCCTTGTTCATTCTTCATCGTTCATTCGTCATTGATCATTGATCCTTGTTCATTCTTCATCATTCATTCTTCATTGATCATTGATCCTTGTTCATTCTTCATCGTTCATTCGTCATTGATCATTGATCCTTGTTCATTCTTCATCGTTCATTCTTCATTGATCATTGATCCTTGTTCATTCTTCATCGTTCATTCTTCATTGATCATTGATCCTTGTTCATTCTTCATCGTTCATTCGTCATTGACCATTGATCCTTGTTCATTCTTCATCGTTCATTCTTCATTGATCATTGATCCTTGTTCATTCTTCATCGTTCAATCTTCATTGATCATTGATCCTTGTTCATTCTTCATCGTTCATTCTTCATTGATCATTGATCCTTGTTCATTCTTCATCGTTCATTCTTCATTGATCATTGATCCTTGTTCATTCTTCATCGTTCATTCTTCATTGATCATTGATACTTGTTCATTCTTCATCGTTCATTCTTCATTGAGCATTGATCCTTGTTCATTCTTCGTCGTTCATTCTTCATTGACCATTGATCCTTGTTCATTCTTCATCGTTCATTCGTCATTGATCATTGATCCTTGTTCATTCTTCATCGTTCATTCGTCATTGATCATTGATCCTTGTTCATTCTTCATCATTCATTCTTCATTGATCATTGATCCTTGTTCATTCTTCATCGTTCATTCGTCATTGATCATTGATCCTTGTTCATTCTTCATCGTTCATTCTTCATTGATCATTGATCCTTGTTCATTCTTCATCGTTCATTCTTCATTGATCATTGATCCTTGTTCATTCTTCATCGTTCATTCGTCATTGACCATTGATCCTTGTTCATTCTTCATCGTTCATTCTTCATTGATCATTGATCCTTGTTCATTCTACATCCTTCATTCGTCATTGACCATTAATCCTTGTTCATTCTTCATCGTTCATTCTTCATTGATCATTGATCCTTGTTCATTCTTCATCGTTCAATCTTCATTGATCAATGATCCTTGTTCATTCTTCATCGTTCATTCTTCATTGATCATTGATCCTTGTTCATTCTTCATCGTTCATTCTTCATTGATCATTGATCCTTGTTCATTCTTCATCGTTCATTCTTCATTGATCATTGATCCTTGTTCATTCTTCATCGTTCATTCTTCATTGATCATTGATCCTTGTTCATTCTTCATCCTTCATTCGTCATTGACCATTAATCGTTGTTCATTCTTCATCGTTCATTCGTCATTGATCATTGATCCTTGTTCATTCTTCATCGTTCATTCTTCATTGATCATTGATCCTTGTTCATTCTTCATCGTTCATTCGTCATTGATCATTGATCCTTGTTCATTCTTCATCGTTCATTCGTCATTGATCATTTATCCTTGTTCATTCTTCATCATTCATTCTTCATTGATCATTGATCCTTGTTCATTCTTCATCCTTCATTCGTCATTGACCATTAATCCTTGTTCATTCTTCATCGTTCATTCTTCATTGATCATTGATCCTTGTTCATTCTTCATCGTTCAATCTTCATTGATCAATGATCCTTGTTCATTCTTCATCGTTCATTCTTCATTGATCATTGATCCTTGTTCATTCTTCATCGTTCATTCTTCATTGATCATTGATCCTTGTTCATTCTTCATCGTTCATTCTTCATTGATCATTGATCCTTGTTCATTCTTCATCGTTCATTCTTCATTGATCATTGATCCTTGTTCATTCTTCATCCTTCATTCGTCATTGACCATTAATCCTTGTTCATTCTTCATCGTTCATTCGTCATTGATCATTGATCCTTGTTCATTCTTCATCATTCATTCTTCATTGATCATTGATCCTTGTTCATTCTTCATCGTTCATTCGTCATTGATCATTGATCCTTGTTCATTCTTCATCGTTCATTCTTCATTGATCATTGATCCTTGTTCATTCTTCATCGTTCATTCGTCATTGATCATTGATCCTTGTTCATTCTTCATCGTTCATTCGTCATTGATCATTGATCCTTGTTCATTCTTCATCATTCATTCTTCATTGATCATTGATCCTTGTTCATTCTTCATCCTTCATTCGTCATTGACCATTAATCCTTGTTCATTCTTCATCGTTCATTCTTCATTGATCATTGATCCTTGTTCATTCTTCATCGTTCAATCTTCATTGATCAATGATGCTTGTTCATTCTTCATCGTTCATTCTTCATTGATCATTGATCCTTGTTCATTCTTCATCGTTCATTCTTCATTGATCATTGATCCTTGTTCATTCTTCATCGTTCATTCTTCATTGATCATTGATCCTTGTTCATTCTTCATCGTTCATTCTTCATTGATCATTGATCCTTGTTCATTCTTCATCCTTCATTCGTCATTGACCATTAATCCTTGTTCATTCTTCATCGTTCATTCGTCATTGATCATTGATCCTTGTTCATTCTTCATCATTCATTCTTCATTGATCATTGATCCTTGTTCATTCTTCATCGTTCATTCGTCATTGATCATTGATCCTTGTTCATTCTTCATCGTTCATTCTTCATTGATCATTGATCCTTGTTCATTCTTCATCGTTCATTCTTCATTGATCATTGATCCTTGTTCATTCTTCATCGTTCATTCGTCATTGACCATTGATCCTTGTTCATTCTTCATCGTTCATTCTTCATTGATCATTGATCCTTGTTCATTCTTCATCGTTCATTCTTCATTGATCATTGATCCTTGTTCATTCTTCATCGTTCATTCGTCATTGACCATTGATCCTTGTTCATTCTTCATCGTTCATTCTTCATTGATCATTGATCCTTGTTCATTCTTCATCCTTCATTCGTCATTGACCATTAATCCTTGTTCATTCTTCATCGTTCATTCTTCATTGATCATTGATCCTTGTTCATTCTTCATCGTTCAATCTTCATTGATCAATGATCCTTGTTCATTCTTCATCGTTCATTCTTCATTGATCATTGATCCTTGTTCATTCTTCATCGTTCATTCTTCATTGATCATTGATCCTTGTTCATTCTTCATCGTTCATTCTTCATTGATCATTGATCCTTGTTCATTCTTCATCGTTCATTCTTCATTGATCATTGATCCTTGTTCATTCTTCATCCTTCATTCGTCATTGACCATTAATCGTTGTTCATTCTTCATCGTTCATTCGTCATTGATCATTGATCCTTGTTCATTCTTCATCGTTCATTCGTCATTGACCATTGATCCTTGTTCATTCTTCATCGTTCATTCTTCATTGATCATTGATCCTTGTTCATTCTTCATCGTTCATTCTTCATTGATCATTGATCCTTGTTCATTCTTCATCGTTCATTCGTCATTGACCATTGATCCTTGTTCATTCTTCATCGTTCATTCTTCATTGATCATTGATCCTTGTTCATTCTTCATCCTTCATTCGTCATTGACCATTAATCCTTGTTCATTCTTCATCGTTCATTCTTCATTGATCATTGATCCTTGTTCATTCTTCATCGTTCAATCTTCATTGATCAATGATCCTTGTTCATTCTTCATCGTTCATTCTTCATTGATCATTGATCCTTGTTCATTCTTCATCGTTCATTCTTCATTGATCATTGATCCTTGTTCATTCTTCATCGTTCATTCTTCATTGATCATTGATCCTTGTTCATTCTTCATCGTTCATTCTTCATTGATCATTGATCCTTGTTCATTCTTCATCGTTCATTCTTCATTGAGCATTGATCCTTGTTCATTCTTCGTCGTTCATTCTTCATTGACCATTGATCCTTGTTCATTCTTCATCGTTCATTCGTCATTGATCATTGATCCTTGTTCATTCTTCATCATTCATTCTTCATTGATCATTGATCCTTGTTCATTCTTCATCGTTCATTCGTCATTGATCATTGATCCTTGTTCATTCTTCATCGTTCATTCTTCATTGATCATTGATCCTTGTTCATTCTTCATCGTTCATTCTTCATTGATCATTGATCCTTGTTCATTCTTCATCGTTCAATCTTCATTGATCAATGATCCTTGTTCATTCTTCATCGTTCATTCTTCATTGATCATTGATCCTTGTTCATTCTTCATCGTTCATTCTTCATTGATCATTGATCCTTGTTCATTCTTCATCGTTCATTCTTCATTGATCATTGATTCTTGTTCATTCTTCATCCTTCATTCGTCATTGACCATTAATCCTTGTTCATTCTTCATCGTTCATTCTTCATTGATCATTGATCCTTGTTCATTCTTCATCGTTCATTCTTCATTGATCATTGATCCTTGTTCATTCTTCATCGTTCATTCTTCATTGATCATTGATTCTTGTTCATTCTTCATCCTTCATTCGTCATTGACCATTAATCCTTGTTCATTCTTCATCGTTCATTCTTCATTGATCATTGATCCTTGTTCATTCTTCATCGTTCAATCTTCATTGATCAATGATCCTTGTTCATTCTTCATCGTTCATTCTTCATTGATCATTGATCCTTGTTCATTCTTCATCGTTCATTCTTCATTGATCATTGATCCTTGTTCATTCTTCATCGTTCATTCTTCATTGATCATTGATCCTTGTTCATTCTTCATCGTTCATTCTTCATTGATCATTGATTCTTGTTCATTCTTCATCCTTCATTCGTCATTGACCATTAATCCTTGTTCATTCTTCATCGTTCATTCTTCATTGATCATTGATCCTTGTTCATTCTTCATCGTCCATTCTTCATCGATCATTGATCCTTGTTCATTCTTCATCGTTCATTCTTCACTGATAATTGATCCTTGTTCATTCTTCATCGTTCATTCTTCATTGATCATTGATCCTTGTTCATTCTTCATCCTTCATTCGTCATTGACCATTAATCCTTGTTCATTCTTCATCGTTCATTCTTCATTGATCATTGATCCTTGTTCATTCTTCATCGTTCAATCTTCATTGATCATTGATCCTTGTTCATTCTTCATCGTTCATTCTTCATTGATCATTGATCCTTGTTCATTCTTCATCGTTCATTCTTCATTGATCATTGATCCTTGTTCATTCTTCATCGTTCATTCTTCATTGATCATTGATACTTGTTCATTCTTCATCGTTCATTCTTCATTGAGCATTGATCCTTGTTCATTCTTCGTCGTTCATTCTTCATTGACCATTGATCCTTGTTCATTCTTCATCGTTCATTCGTCATTGATCATTGATCCTTGTTCATTCTTCATCGTTCATTCGTCATTGATCATTGATCCTTGTTCATTCTTCATCATTCATTCTTCATTGATCATTGATCCTTGTTCATTCTTCATCGTTCATTCGTCATTGATCATTGATCCTTGTTCATTCTTCATCGTTCATTCTTCATTGATCATTGATCCTTGTTCATTCTTCATCGTTCATTCTTCATTGATCATTGATCCTTGTTCATTCTTCATCGTTCATTCGTCATTGACCATTGATCCTTGTTCATTCTTCATCGTTCATTCTTCATTGATCATTGATCCTTGTTCATTCTTCATCCTTCATTCGTCATTGACCATTAATCCTTGTTCATTCTTCATCGTTCATTCTTCATTGATCATTGATCCTTGTTCATTCTTCATCGTTCAATCTTCATTGATCAATGATCCTTGTTCATTCTTCATCGTTCCTTCTTCATTGATCATTGATCCTTGTTCATTCTTCATCGTTCATTCTTCATTGATCATTGATCCTTGTTCATTCTTCATCGTTCATTCTTCATTGATCATTGATCCTTGTTCATTCTTCATCGTTCATTCTTCATTGATCATTGATCCTTGTTCATTCTTCATCGTTCATTCTTCATTGATCATTGATTCTTGTTCATTCTTCATCCTTCATTCGTCATTGACCATTAATCCTTGTTCATTCTTCATCGTTCATTCTTCATTGATCATTGATCCTTGTTCATTCTTCATCGTCCATTCTTCATCGATCATTGATCCTTGTTCATTCTTCATCGTTCATTCTTCACTGATAATTGATCCTTGTTCATTCTTCATCGTTCATTCTTCATTGATCATTGATCCTTGTTCATTCTTCATCCTTCATTCGTCATTGACCATTAATCCTTGTTCATTCTTCATCGTTCATTCTTCATTGATCATTGATCCTTGTTCATTCTTCATCGTTCAATCTTCATTGATCATTGATCCTTGTTCATTCTTCATCGTTCATTCTTCATTGATCATTGATCCTTGTTCATTCTTCATCGTTCATTCTTCATTGATCATTGATCCTTGTTCATTCTTCATCGTTCATTCTTCATTGATCATTGATACTTGTTCATTCTTCATCGTTCATTCTTCATTGAGCATTGATCCTTGTTCATTCTTCGTCGTTCATTCTTCATTGACCATTGATCCTTGTTCATTCTTCATCGTTCATTCGTCATTGATCATTGATCCTTGTTCATTCTTCATCGTTCATTCGTCATTGATCATTGATCCTTGTTCATTCTTCATCATTCATTCTTCATTGATCATTGATCCTTGTTCATTCTTCATCGTTCATTCGTCATTGATCATTGATCCTTGTTCATTCTTCATCGTTCATTCTTCATTGATCATTGATCCTTGTTCATTCTTCATCGTTCATTCTTCATTGATCATTGATCCTTGTTCATTCTTCATCGTTCATTCGTCATTGACCATTGATCCTTGTTCATTCTTCATCGTTCATTCTTCATTGATCATTGATCCTTGTTCATTCTTCATCCTTCATTCGTCATTGACCATTAATCCTTGTTCATTCTTCATCGTTCATTCTTCATTGATCATTGATCCTTGTTCATTCTTCATCGTTCAATCTTCATTGATCAATGATCCTTGTTCATTCTTCATCGTTCCTTCTTCATTGATCATTGATCCTTGTTCATTCTTCATCGTTCATTCTTCATTGATCATTGATCCTTGTTCATTCTTCATCGTTCATTCTTCATTGATCATTGATCCTTGTTCATTCTTCATCGTTCATTCTTCATTGATCATTGATCCTTGTTCATTCTTCATCCTTCATTCGTCATTGACCATTAATCCTTGTTCATTCTTCATCGTTCATTCGTCATTGATCATTGATCCTTGTTCATTCTTCATCATTCATTCTTCATTGATCATTGATCCTTGTTCATTCTTCATCGTTCATTCGTCATTGATCATTGATCCTTGTTCATTCTTCATCGTTCATTCTTCATTGATCATTGATCCTTGTTCATTCTTCATCGTTCATTCGTCATTGATCATTGATCCTTGTTCATTCTTCATCGTTCATTCGTCATTGATCATTGATCCTTGTTCATTCTTCATCATTCATTCTTCATTGATCATTGATCCTTGTTCATTCTTCATCCTTCATTCGTCATTGACCATTAATCCTTGTTCATTCTTCATCGTTCATTCTTCATTGATCATTGATCCTTGTTCATTCTTCATCGTTCAATCTTCATTGATCAATGATCCTTGTTCATTCTTCCTCCTTCATTCGTCATTGACCATTAATCATTGTTCATTCTTCATCGTTCATTCTTCATTGATCATTGATCCTTGTTCATTCTTCATCGTTCATTCTTCATTGATCATTGATCCTTGTTCATTCTTCATCGTTCATTCTTCATTGATCATTGATCCTTGTTCATTCTTCATCCTTCATTCGTCATTGACCATTAATCCTTGTTCATTCTTCATCGTTCATTCGTCATTGATCATTGATCCTTGTTCATTCTTCATCATTCATTCTTCATTGATCATTGATGCTTGTTCATTCTTCATCGTTCATTCGTCATTGATCATTGATCCTTGTTCATTCTTCATCGTTCATTCTTCATTGATCATTGATCCTTGTTCATTCTTCATCGTTCATTCGTCATTGATCATTGATCCTTGTTCATTCTTCATCGTTCATTCGTCATTGATCATTGATCCTTGTTCATTCTTCATCATTCATTCTTCATTGATCATTGATCCTTGTTCATTCTTCATCCTTCATTCGTCATTGACCATTAATCCTTGTTCATTCTTCATCGTTCATTCTTCATTGATCATTGATCCTTGTTCATTCTTCATCGTTCAATCTTCATTGATCAATGATCCTTGTTCATTCTTCATCGTTCATTCTTCATTGATCATTGATCCTTGTTCATTCTTCATTGTTCATTCTTCATTGATCATTGATCCTTGTTCATTCTTCATCGTTCATTCTTCATTGATCATTGATCCTTGTTCATTCTTCATCGTTCATTCTTCATTGATCATTGATCCTTGTTCATTCTTCATCCTTCATTCGTCATTGACCATTAATCCTTGTTCATTCTTCATCGTTCATTCGTCATTGATCATTGATCCTTGTTCATTCTTCATCATTCATTCTTCATTGATCATTGATCCTTGTTCATTCTTCATCGTTCATTCGTCATTGATCATTGATCCTTGTTCATTCTTCATCGTTCATTCTTCATTGATCATTGATCCTTGTTCATTCTTCATCGTTCATTCTTCATTGATCATTGATCCTTGTTCATTCTTCATCGTTCATTCGTCATTGACCATTGATCCTTGTTCATTCTTCATCGTTCATTCTTCATTGATCATTGATCCTTGTTCATTCTTCCTCCTTCATTCGTCATTGACCATTAATCATTGTTCATTCTTCATCGTTCATTCTTCATTGATCATTGATCCTTGTTCATTCTTCATCGTTCATTCTTCATTGATCATTGATCCTTGTTCATTCTTCATCGTTCATTCTTCATTGATCATTGATCCTTGTTCATTCTTCATCGTTCATTCGTCATTGACCATTGATCCTTGTTCATTCTTCATCGTTCATTCTTCATTGATCATTGATCCTTGTTCATTCTTCATCCTTCATTCGTCATTGACCATTAATCCTTGTTCATTCTTCATCGTTCATTCTTCATTGATCATTGATCCTTGTTCATTCTTCATCGTTCAATCTTCATTGATCAATGATCCTTGTTCATTCTTCATCGTTCATTCTTCATTGAGCATTGATCCTTGTTCATTCTTCGTCGTTCATTCGTCATTGATCATTGATCCTTGTTCATTCTTCATCGTTCATTCGTCATTGATCATTGATCCTTGTTCATTCTTCATCGTTCATTCGTCATTGATCATTGATGCTTGTTCATTCTTCATCGTTCATTCTTCATTGATCATTGATCCTTGTTCATTCTTCATCGTTTATTCGTCATTGACCATTGATCCTTGTTCATTCTTCATCGTTCATTCTTCATTGATAATTGATCCTTGTTCATTCTTCATCCTTCATTCTTCTTTGACCATTGATCCTTGTTCATTCTTCAGCGTTTATTCGTCATTGATCATTGATCCTTGTTCATTCTTCATCGTTCATTCGTCATTAATCATTGATCCTTGTTCATTCTTCATCATTCATTCTTCATTGATCATTGATCCTTGTTCATTCTTCATCCTTCATTCGTCATTGACCATTAATCCTTGTTCATTCTTCATCGTTCATTCGTCATTGATCATTGATCCTTGTTCATTCTTCATCATTCATTCTTCATTGATCATTGATCCTTGTTCATTCTTCATCGTTCATTCGTCATTGATCATTGATCCTTGTTCATTCTTCATCGTTCATTCTTCATTGATCATTGATCCTTGTTCATTCTTCATCGTTCATTTTTCATTGATCATTGATCCTTGTTCATTCTTCATCGTTCATTCGTCATTGACCATTGATCCTTGTTCATTCTTCATCGTTCATTCTTCATTGATCATTGATCCTTGTTCATTCTTCATCCTTCATTCGTCATTGACCATTAATCCTTGTTCATTCTTCATCGTTCATTCTTCATTGATCATTGATCCTTGTTCATTCTTCATCGTTCAATCTTCATTGATCAATGATCCTTGTTCATTCTTCATCGTTCATTCTTCATTGAGCATTGATCCTTGTTCATTCTTCGTCGTTCATTCGTCATTGATCATTGATCCTTGTTCATTCTTCATCGTTCATTCGTCATTGATCATTGATCCTTGTTCATTCTTCATCGTTCATTCGTCATTGATCATTGATCCTTGTTCATTCTTCATCATTCATTCTTCATTGATCATTGATCCTTGTTCATTCTTCATCCTTCATTCGTCATTGACCATTAATCCTTGTTCATTCTTCATCGTTCATTCTTCATTGATCATTGATCCTTGTTCATTCTTCATCGTTCAATCTTCATTGATCAATGATCCTTGTTCATTCTTCATCGTTCATTCTTCATTGATCATTGATCCTTGTTCATTCTTCATCGTTCATTCGTCATTGACCATTGATCCTTGTTCATTCTTCATCGTTCATTCTTCATTGATCATTGATCCTTGTTCATTCTTCCTCCTTCATTCGTCATTGACCATTAATCATTGTTCATTCTTCATCGTTCATTCTTCATTGATCATTGATCCTTGTTCATTCTTCATCGTTCAATCTTCATTGATCAATGATCCTTGTTCATTCTTCATCGTTCATTCTTCATTGATCATTGATCCTTGTTCATTCTTCATCGTTCATTCTTCATTGATCATTGATCCTTGTTCATTCTTCATCGTTCATTCTTCATTGATCATTGATCCTTGTTCATTCTTCATCGTTCATTCGTCATTGACCATTGATCCTTGTTCATTCTTCATCGTTCATTCGTCATTGATCATTGATGCTTGTTCATTCTTCATCGTTCATTCTTCATTGATCATTGATCCTTGTTCATTCTTCATCGTTTATTCGTCATTGACCATTGATCCTTGTTCATTCTTCATCGTTCATTCTTCATTGATAATTGATCCTTGTTCATTCTTCATCCTTCATTCTTCTTTGACCATTGATCCTTGTTCATTCTTCAGCGTTTATTCGTCATTGATCATTGATCCTTGTTCATTCTTCATCGTTCATTCGTCATTAATCATTGATCCTTGTTCATTCTTCATCATTCATTCTTCATTGATCATTGATCCTTGTTCATTCTTCATCCTTCATTCGTCATTGACCATTAATCCTTGTTCATTCTTCATCGTTCATTCGTCATTGATCATTGATCCTTGTTCATTCTTCATCATTCATTCTTCATTGATCATTGATCCTTGTTCATTCTTCATCGTTCATTCGTCATTGATCATTGATCCTTGTTCATTCTTCATCGTTCATTCTTCATTGATCATTGATCCTTGTTCATTCTTCATCGTTCATTCTTCATTGATCATTGATCCTTGTTCATTCTTCATCGTTCATTCGTCATTGACCATTGATCCTTGTTCATTCTTCATCGTTCAATCTTCATTGATCAATGATCCTTGTTCATTCTTCATCGTTCATTCTTCATTGATCATTGATCCTTGTTCATTCTTCATCGTTCATTCTTCATTGATCATTGATCCTTGTTCATTCTTCATCGTTCAATCTTCATTGATCAATGATCCTTGTTCATTCTTCATCGTTCATTCTTCATTGATCATTGATCCTTGTTCATTCTTCATCGTTCATTCTTCATTGATCATTGATCCTTGTTCATTCTTCATCGTTCATTCTTCATTGATCATTGATCCTTGTTCATTCTTCATCGTTCATTCGTCATTGACCATTGATCCTTGTTCATTCTTCATCGTTCATTCGTCATTGATCATTGATGCTTGTTCATTCTTCATCGTTCATTCTTCATTGACCATTAATCATTGTTCATTCTTCATCGTTCATTCTTCATTGATCATTGATCCTTGTTCATTCTTCATCGTTCAATCTTCATTGATCAATGATCCTTGTTCATTCTTCATCGTTCATTCTTCATTGATCATTGATCCTTGTTCATTCTTCATCGTTCATTCTTCATTGATCATTGATCCTTGTTCATTCTTCATCGTTCATTCTTCATTGATCATTGATCCTTGTTCATTCTTCATCGTTCATTCGTCATTGACCATTGATCCTTGTTCATTCTTCATCGTTCATTCGTCATTGATCATTGATGCTTGTTCATTCTTCATCGTTCATTCTTCATTGATCATTGATCCTTGTTCATTCTTCATCGTTTATTCGTCATTGACCATTGATCCTTGTTCATTCTTCATCGTTCATTCTTCATTGATAATTGATCCTTGTTCATTCTTCATCCTTCATTCTTCTTTGACCATTGATCCTTGTTCATTCTTCAGCGTTTATTCGTCATTGATCATTGATCCTTGTTCATTCTTCATCGTTCATTCGTCATTAATCATTGATCCTTGTTCATTCTTCATCATTCATTCTTCATTGATCATTGATCCTTGTTCATTCTTCATCCTTCATTCGTCATTGACCATTAATCCTTGTTCATTCTTCATCGTTCATTCGTCATTGATCATTGATCCTTGTTCATTCTTCATCATTCATTCTTCATTGATCATTGATCCTTGTTCATTCTTCATCGTTCATTCGTCATTGATCATTGATCCTTGTTCATTCTTCATCGTTCATTCTTCATTGATCATTGATCCTTGTTCATTCTTCATCGTTCATTCTTCATTGATCATTGATCCTTGTTCATTCTTCATCGTTCATTCGTCATTGACCATTGATCCTTGTTCATTCTTCATCGTTCATTCTTCATTGATCATTGATCCTTGTTCATTCTTCATCCTTCATTCGTCATTGACCATTAATCCTTGTTCATTCTTCATCGTTCATTCTTCATTGATCATTGATCCTTGTTCATTCTTCATCGTTCAATCTTCATTGATCAATGATCCTTATTCATTCTTCATCGTTCATTCTTCATTGAGCATTGATCCTTGTTCATTCTTCGTCGTTCATTCGTCATTGATCATTGATCCTTGTTCATTCTTCATCGTTCATTCGTCATTGATCATTGATCCTTGTTCATTCTTCATCGTTCATTCGTCATTGATCATTGATCCTTGTTCATTCTTCATCATTCATTCTTCATTGATCATTGATCCTTGTTCATTCTTCATCCTTCATTCGTCATTGACCATTAATCCTTGTTCATTCTTCATCGTTCATTCTTCATTGATCATTGATCCTTGTTCATTCTTCATCGTTCAATCTTCATTGATCAATGATCCGTGTTCATTCTTCATCGTTCATTCTTCATTGATCATTGATCCTTGTTCATTCTTCATCGTTCATTCTTCATTGATCATTGATCCTTGTTCATTCTTCATCGTTCATTCTTCATTGATCATTGATCCTTGTTCATTCTTCATCGTTCATTCTTCATTGATCATTGATCCTTGTTCATTCTTCATCCTTCATTCGTCATTGACCATTAATCCTTGTTCATTCTTCATCGTTCATTCGTCATTGATCATTGATCCTTGTTCATTCTTCATCATTCATTCTTCATTGATCATTGATCCTTGTTCATTCTTCATCGTCCATTCGTCATTGATCATTGATCCTTGTTCATTCTTCATCGTTCATTCTTCATTGATCATTGATCCTTGTTCATTCTTCATCGTTCATTCGTCATTGATCATTGATCCTTGTTCATTCTTCATCGTTCATTCGTCATTGATCATTAATCCTTGTTCATTCTTCATCATTCATTCTTCATTGATCATTGATCCTTGTTCATTCTTCATCCTTCATTCGTCATTGACCATTAATCCTTGTTCATTCTTCATCGTTCATTCTTCATTGATCATTGATCCTTGTTCATTCTTCATCGTTCAATCTTCATTGATCAATGATCCTTGTTCATTCTTCATCGTTCATTCTTCATTGATCATTGATCCTTGTTCATTCTTCATCGTTCATTCTTCATTGATCATTGATCCTTGTTCATTCTTCATCGTTCATTCTTCATTGATCATTGATCCTTGTTCATTCTTCATCGTTCATTCTTCATTGATCATTGATCCTTGTTCATTCTTCATCCTTCATTCGTCATTGACCATTAATCCTTGTTCATTCTTCATCGTTCATTCGTCATTGATCATTGATCCTTGTTCATTCTTCATCATTCATTCTTCATTGATCATTGATCCTTGTTCATTCTTCATCGTTCAATCTTCATTGATCAATGATCCTTGTTCATTCTTCATCGTTCATTCTTCATTGATCATTGATCCTTGTTCATTCTTCATCGTTCATTCTTCATTGATCATTGATCCTTGTTCATTCTTCATCGTTCATTCTTCATTGATCATTGATCCTTGTTCATTCTTCATCGTTCATTCTTCATTGATCATTGATCCTTGTTCATTCTTCATCCTTCATTCGTCATTGACCATTAATCCTTGTTCATTCTTCATCGTTCATTCGTCATTGATCATTGATCCTTGTTCATTCTTCATCATTCATTCTTCATTGATCATTGATCCTTGTTCATTCTTCATCGTCCATTCGTCATTGATCATTGATCCTTGTTCATTCTTCATCGTTCATTCTTCATTGATCATTGATCCTTGTTCATTCTTCATCGTTCATTCGTCATTGATCATTGATCCTTGTTCATTCTTCATCGTTCATTCGTCATTGATCATTAATCCTTGTTCATTCTTCATCATTCATTCTTCATTGATCATTGATCCTTGTTCATTCTTCATCCTTCATTCGTCATTGACCATTAATCCTTGTTCATTCTTCATCGTTCATTCTTCATTGATCATTGATCCTTGTTCATTCTTCATCGTTCAATCTTCATTGATCAATGATCCTTGTTCATTCTTCATCGTTCATTCTTCATTGATCATTGATCCTTGTTCATTCTTCATCGTTCATTCTTCATTGATCATTGATCCTTGTTCATTCTTCATCGTTCATTCTTCATTGATCATTGATCCTTGTTCATTCTTCATCGTTCATTCTTCATTGATCATTGATCCTTGTTCATTCTTCATCCTTCATTCGTCATTGACCATTAATCCTTGTTCATTCTTCATCGTTCATTCGTCATTGATCATTGATCCTTGTTCATTCTTCATCATTCATTCTTCATTGATCATTGATCCTTGTTCATTCTTCATCGTTCATTCGTCATTGATCATTGATGCTTGTTCATTCTTCATCGTTCATTCTTCATTGATCATTGATCCTTGTTCATTCTTCATCGTTCATTCTTCATTGATCATTGATCCTTGTTCATTCTTCATCGTTCATTCGTCATTGACCATTGATCCTTGTTCATTCTTCATCGTTCATTCTTCATTGATCATTGATCCTTGTTCATTCTTCCTCCTTCATTCGTCATTGACCATTAATCATTGTTCATTCTTCATCGTTCATTCTTCATTGATCATTGATCCTTGTTCATTCTTCATCGTTCAATCTTCATTGATCAATGATCCTTGTTCATTCTTCATCGTTCATTCTTCATTGATCATTGATCCTTGTTCATTCTTCATCGTTCATTCTTCATTGATCATTGATCCTTGTTCATTCTTCATCGTTCATTCTTCATTGATCATTGATCCTTGTTCATTCTTCATCGTTCATTCGTCATTGACCATTGATCCTTGTTCATTCTTCATCGTTCATTCGTCATTGATCATTGATGCTTGTTCATTCTTCATCGTTCATTCTTCATTGATCATTGATCCTTGTTCATTCTTCATCGTTTATTCGTCATTGACCATTGATCCTTGTTCATTCTTCATCGTTCACTCTTCATTGATAATTGATCCTTGTTCATTCTTCATCCTTCATTCTTCTTTGACCATTGATCCTTGTTCATTCTTCAGCGTTTATTCGTCATTGATCATTGATCCTTGTTCATTCTTCATCGTTCATTCGTCATTAATCATTGATCCTTGTTCATTCTTCATCGTTCATTCTTCATTGATCATTGATCCTTGTTCATTCTTCATCCTTCATTCGTCATTGACCATTAATCCTTGTTCATTCTTCATCGTTCATTCGTCATTGATCATTGATCCTTGTTCATTCTTCATCATTCATTCTTCATTGATCATTGATCCTTGTTCATTCTTCATCGTCCATTCGTCATTGATCATTGATCCTTGTTCATTCTTCATCGTTCATTCTTCATTGATCATTGATCCTTGTTCATTCTTCATCGTTCATTCGTCATTGATCATTGATCCTTGTTCATTCTTCATCGTTCATTCGTCATTGATCATTAATCCTTGTTCATTCTTCATCATTCATTCTTCATTGATCATTGATCCTTGTTCATTCTTCATCCTTCATTCGTCATTGACCATTAATCCTTGTTCATTCTTCATCGTTCATTCTTCATTGATCATTGATCCTTGTTCATTCTTCATCGTTCAATCTTCATTGATCAATGATCCTTGTTCATTCTTCATCGTTCATTCTTCATTGATCATTGATCCTTGTTCATTCTTCATCGTTCATTCTTCATTGATCATTGATCCTTGTTCATTCTTCATCGTTCATTCTTCATTGATCATTGATCCTTGTTCATTCTTCATCGTTCATTCTTCATTGATCATTGATCCTTGTTCATTCTTCATCCTTCATTCGTCATTGACCATTAATCCTTGTTCATTCTTCATCGTTCATTCGTCATTGATCATTGATCCTTGTTCATTCTTCATCATTCATTCTTCATTGATCATTGATCCTTGTTCATTCTTCATCGTTCATTCGTCATTGATCATTGATGCTTGTTCATTCTTCATCGTTCATTCTTCATTGATCATTGATCCTTGTTCATTCTTCATCGTTCATTCTTCATTGATCATTGATCCTTGTTCATTCTTCATCGTTCATTCGTCATTGACCATTGATCCTTGTTCATTCTTCATCGTTCATTCTTCATTGATCATTGATCCTTGTTCATTCTTCCTCCTTCATTCGTCATTGACCATTAATCATTGTTCATTCTTCATCGTTCATTCTTCATTGATCATTGATCCTTGTTCATTCTTCATCGTTCAATCTTCATTGATCAATGATCCTTGTTCATTCTTCATCGTTCATTCTTCATTGATCATTGATCCTTGTTCATTCTTCATCGTTCATTCTTCATTGATCATTGATCCTTGTTCATTCTTCATCGTTCATTCTTCATTGATCATTGATCCTTGTTCATTCTTCATCGTTCATTCGTCATTGACCATTGATCCTTGTTCATTCTTCATCGTTCATTCGTCATTGATCATTGATGCTTGTTCATTCTTCATCGTTCATTCTTCATTGATCATTGATCCTTGTTCATTCTTCATCGTTTATTCGTCATTGACCATTGATCCTTGTTCATTCTTCATCGTTCACTCTTCATTGATAATTGATCCTTGTTCATTCTTCATCCTTCATTCTTCTTTGACCATTGATCCTTGTTCATTCTTCAGCGTTTATTCGTCATTGATCATTGATCCTTGTTCATTCTTCATCGTTCATTCGTCATTAATCATTGATCCTTGTTCATTCTTCATCATTCATTCTTCATTGATCATTGATCCTTGTTCATTCTTCATCGTTCATTCGTCATTGATCATTGATCCTTGTTCATTCTTCATCGTTCATTCTTCATTGATCATTGATCCTTGTTCATTCTTCATCCTCCATTCTTCATTGATCATTGATCCTTGTTCATTCTTCATCGTTCATTCTTCATTGATCATTGATCCTTGTTCATTCTTCATCGTTCATTCGTCATTGACCATTGATCCTTGTTCATTCTTCATCGTTCATTCTTCATTGATCATTGATCCTTGTTCATTCTTCATCCTTCATTCGTCATTGACCATTAATCCTTGTTCATTCTTCATCGTTCATTCTTCATTGATCATTGATCCTTGTTCATTCTTCATCGTTCAATCTTCATTGATCAATGATCCTTGTTCATTCTTCATTGATCATTGATCCTTGTTCATTCTTCATCGTTCATTCGTCATTGACCATTAATCATTGTTCATTCTTCATCGTTCATTCTTCATTGATCATTGATCCTTGTTCATTCTTCATCGTTCATTCTTCAATGATCATTGATCCTTGTTCATTCTTCATCGTTCATTGTTCATTGATCATTGATCCTTGTTCATTCTTCATCGTTCATTCGTCATTGACCATTAATCATTGTTCATTCTTCATCGTTCATACTTCATTAATCATTTGATGCAAAACGAAGGGCCGATTTTGGCCTTTGTTATGCAATGATTCTCGTTGTTTAACAAGCTTAATCAATTACACACACGGAAGCCCAAAATACTTCACAAACAAACCCTCAGGCACTCAAAACAGACCAAGAAGTCACTTTCTTGATTTTCCGATGTTGATGACTGAGGCACTTTGTCTGCCTTGTATGATTACTCTACGATATTCACAATGCAAGGATGTTTTAAGCCTTGATTGTATTGCTACCTTTAGAATACGAGTTGCTATGTAACTCTTCAATCTCTCCGGCCAAAGTTGTCTCACAACTCTGATGAAGTTTGCAAATAAACTTCTAAAAAACAGAAAAATCCCTTTTTCTGAAATATACCTCAATTACTTTGATTTATCACAACAATGTTCAACGTCTATTACATGGGGGAGGCCCTCCTTATATAGAGTCCTCAACTAATCATAACAGCTATAAAGTCACGAGCCTAATTAAAACGCACGTGCTAATACATGGTTACTTAAAACAGAAACAAAACACTTAGACAAATTCTGATCTGCAAATCCTTCGAGCAGCCCTCCTTCACCTTAGCTTCTAGGACTCCACGTGGCTTTTTAGAGTGGTTTTAGGACTTTGATAGCAAGTTCCTAGTGTAGAGATTCTATTTCAACCCTTGGTGGCACAAGATACCATGAAACACGATCTACACAACGCGTGCTAGGTGAGCTGGTCAGAACAAGCTTGCTGTTCTGATTTGTACTTCTTGTTGAGTGGCTGACCTTCACGTCTCATTTCAGTGGGTTATCCTTGATGCATAGAGATGTTCTTGGGCCAAGGCATGAAGTTCCATGTACCAAGATTCCATTTCCACTTTAACCCAGGTCAAGGATACACCGGTTTGGTCTCCATGTGTCGTGCAAGGTGGCCTGGTCGCTGGGTTGCTGCTGCCCTGTTCTGAACCATGAGCTGTTCCCATTTCCATGTTGTTCCCATGTCCATGTGCGTGATGCTGTTCCCTTTGCTATCTTTACTTGATGCAACCACATTTGCATCAATTCCTCCCTCTTTAAAAAGAATTGTCCTCAATTCTAAGTACTCCATGGCTTGTTGAACTAACGCCCAATAAACCTATTGCTTGTTGGTTGCTCTACACACTGCTGTTTCTGTGCACACACTACCTGCTGCACATACACTCATGTTTATTCATATGCTGCTCCTCATGTTTATTCATATGCTGCTACTGATGGACCTGCTGTACACACTTGCTGGACTGTTCCTTGCACATACACATGTAAGCATGAACGCCCTTGTTCTCACTTGCATAATGAACCATACCCATATGTTAAACAAGCTTACCAAGAAGATTAGCTTGCTTGTATTGCCCATAACACCATGAACTTGTATCATCATTGATCCTTATTCATTCTTCATCGTTCAATATTCATTGATCAATGATCCTTGTTCATTCTTCATCGTTCATTCTTCATTGATCATTGATCCTTGTTCATTCTTCATCTTTCATTCTTCATTGATCATTGATCCTTGTTCATTCTTCATCGTTCATTCTTCATTGATCATTGATCCTTGTTCATTCTTCATCGTTCATTCTTCATTGATCATTGATCCTTGTTCATTCTTCATCGTTCATTCTTCATTGATCATTGATCCTTGTTCATTCTTCATCGTTCATTCTTCATTGATCATTGATCCTTGTTCATTCTTCATCGTTCATTCGTCATTGACCATTGATCCTTGTTCATTCTTCATCGTTCATTCTTCATTGATCATTGATCCTTGTTCATTCTTCATCCTTCATTCGTCATTGACCGTTAATCCTTGTTCATTCTTCATCGTTCATTCTTCATTGATCATTGATCCTTGTTCATTCTTCATCGTTCATTCTTCATTGATCATTGATCCTTGTTCATTCTTCATCCTTCATTCGTCATTGACCATTAATCCTTGTTCATTCTTCATCGTTCATTCTTCATTGATCATTGATCCTTGTTCATTCTTCATCGTTCAATCTTCATTGATCATTGATCCTTGTTCATTCTTCATCGTTCATTCTTCATTGATCATTGATCCTTGTTCATTCTTCATCCTTCATTCTTCATTGATCATTGATCCTTGTTCATTCTTCATCGTTCATTCTTCATTGATCATTGATCCTTGTTCATTCTTCATCCTTCATTCGTCACTGACCATTAATCCTTGTTCATTCTTCATCGTTCATTCTTCATTGATCATTGATCCTTGTTCATTCTTCATCGTTCATTCGTCATTGATCATTGATCCTTGTTCATTCTTCATCTTTCATTCTTCATTGATCATTGATCCTTGTTCATTCTTCATCGTTCATTCTTCATTGATCATTGATCCTTGTTCATTCTTCATCGTTCATTCTTCATTGATCATTGATCCTTGTTCATTCTTCATCGTTCATTCGTCATTGACCATTAATCATTGTTCATTCTTCATCGTTCATACTTCATTGATCATTGATCCTTGTTCATTCTTCATCGTCCATTCTTCATTGATCATTGATCCTTGTTCATTCTTCATCGTTCATTCTTCACTGATCATTGATCTTTTTCATTCTTCATCTTTCATTCTTCATTGATCATTGATCCTTGTTCATTCTTCATCCTTCATTCTTCATTGATCATTGATCCTTGTTCATTCTTCATCGTTCATTCGTCATTGATCATTGATCCTTGTTCATTCTTCATCGTTCATTCTTCATTGATCATTGATCCTTGTTCATTCTTCATCGTTCATTCTTCATTGATCATTGATCCTTGTTCATTCTTCATCGTTCATTCGTCATTGACCATTGATCCTTGTTCATTCTTCATCGTTCATTCTTCATTGATCATTGATCCTTGTTCATTCTTCATCCTTCATTCGTCATTGACCATTAATCCTTGTTCATTCTTCATCGTTCATTCTTCATTGATCATTGATCCTTGTTCATTCTTCATCGTTCAATCTTCATTGATCATTGATCCTTGTTCATTCTTCATCGTTCATTCTTCATTGATCATTGATCCTTGTTCATTCTTCATCGTTCATTCTTCATTGATCATTGATCCTTGTTCATTCTTCATCGTTCATTCTTCATTGATCATTGATACTTGTTCATTCTTCATCGTTCATTCTTCATTGAGCATTGATCCTTGTTCATTCTTCGTCGTTCATTCTTCGTCGTTCATTCTTCATTGAACATTGATCCTTGTTCATTCTTCATCGTTCATTCGTCATTGATCATTGATCCTTGTTCATTCTTCATCGTGCATTCGTCATTGATCATTGATCCTTGTTCATTCTTCCTCATTCATTCTTCATTGATCATTGATCCTTGTTCATTCTTCATCGTTCATTCGTCATTGATCATTGATCCTTGTTCATTCTTCATCGTTCATTCTTCATTGATCATTGATCCTTGTTCATTCTTCATCCTTCATTCGTCATTGACCATTAATCCTTGTTCATTCTTCATTGTTCATTCTTCATTGATCATTGATCCTTGTTCATTCTTCATCGTTCAATCTTCATTGATCAATGATCCTTGTTCATTCTTCATCGTTCATTCTTCATTGATCATTGATCCTTGTTCATTCTTCATCGTTCATTCTTCATTGATCATTGATCCTTGTTCATTCTTCATCGTTCATTCTTCATTGATCATTGATCCTTGTTCATTCTTCATCGTTCATTCTTCATTGATCATTGATCCTTGTTCATTCTTTATCGTTCATTCGTCATTGACCATTAATCCTTGTTCATTCTTCATCGTTCATTCGTCATTGATCATTGATCCTTGTTCATTCTTCATTGATCATTGATCCTTGTTCATTCTTTATCGTTCATTCATCATTGACCATTAATCCTTGTTCATTCTTCATCGTTCATTCGTCATTGATCATTGATCCTTGTTCATTCTTCATCGTTCATTCTTCATTGATCATTGATCCTTGTTCATTCTTCAGCGTTTATTCGTCATTGATCATTTATCCTTGTTCATTCTTCATCGTTCATTCGTCATTAATCATTGATCCTTGTTCATTCTTCATCATTCATTCTTCATTGATCATTGATCCTTGTTCATTCTTCATCGTTCATTCGTCATTGATCATTGATCCTTGTTCATTCTTCATCGTTCATTCTTCATTGATCATTGATCCTTGTTCATTCTTCATCCTCCATTCTTCATTGATCATTGATCCTTGTTCATTCTTCATCGTTCATTCTTCATTGATCATTGATCCTTGTTCATTCTTCATCGTTCATTCGTCATTGACCATTGATCCTTGTTCATTCTTCATCGTTCATTCTTCATTGATCATTGATCCTTGTTCATTCTTCATCCTTCATTCGTCATTGACCATTAATCCTTGTTCATTCTTCATCGTTCATTCTTCATTGATCATTGATCCTTGTTCATTCTTCATCGTTCAATCTTCATTGATCAATGATCCTTGTTCATTCTTCATTGATCATTGATCCTTGTTCATTCTTCATCGTTCATTCGTCATTGATCATTGATGCTTGTTCATTCTTCATCGTTCATTCTTCATTGATCATTGATCCTTGTTCATTCTTCATCGTTCATTCTTCAATGATCATTGATCCTTGTTCATTCTTCATCGTTCATTCTTCATTGATCATTGATCCTTGTTCATTCTTCATCGTTCATTCGTCATTGACCATTAATCATTGTTCATTCTTCATCGTTCATACTTCATTGATCATTGATCCTTATTCATTCTTCATCGTTCAATCTTCATTGATCAATGATCCTTGTTCATTCTTCATCGTTCATTCTTCATTGATCATTGATCCTTGTTCATTCTTCATCTTTCATTCTTCATTGATCATTGATCCTTGTTCATTCTTCATCGTTCATTCTTCATTGATCATTGATCCTTGTTCATTCTTCATCCTCCATTCTTCATTGATCATTGATCCTGGTTCATTCTTCATCGTTCATTCTTCATTGATCATTGATCCTTGTTCATTCTTCATCGTTCAATCTTCATTGATCATTGATCCTTGTTCATTCTTCATCCTTCATTCGTCATTGACCATTAATCCTTGTTCATTCTTCATCGTTCATTCTTCATTGATCATTGATCCTTGTTCATTCTTCATCGTTCAATCTTCATTGATCATTGATCCTTGTTCATTCTTCATCGTTCATTCTTCATTGATCATTGATCCTTGTTCATTCTTCATCCTTCATTCTTCATTGATCATTGATCCTTGTTCATTCTTCATCGTTCATTCTTCATTGATCATTGATCCTTGTTCATTCTTCATCCTTCATTCGTCACTGACCATTAATCCTTTTTCATTCTTCATCGTTCATTCTTCATTGATCATTGATCCTTGTTCATTCTTCATCCTTCATTCGTCATTGGTCATTGATCCTTGTTCATTCTTCATCGTTCATTCTTCAGTGATCATTGATCCTTGTTCATTCTTCATCGTTCATTCGTCATTGACCATTGATCCTTGTTCATTCTTCATCGTTCATTCGTCATTGATCATTGATGCTTGTTCATTCTTCATCGTTCATTCTTCAGTGATCATTGATCCTTGTTCATTCTTCATCGTTCATTCGTCATTGACCATTGATCCTTGTTCATTCTTCATCGTTCATTCTTCATTGATCATTGATCCTTGTTCATTCTTCATCGTTCAATCTTCATTGATCATTGATCCTTGTTCATTCTTCATCCTTCATTCGTCATTGACCATTAATCCTTGTTCATTCTTCATCGTTCATTCTTCATTGATCATTGATCCTTGTTCATTCTTCATCGTTCAATCTTCATTGATCATTGATCCTTGTTCATTCTTCATCGTTCATTCTTCATTGATCATTGATCCTTGTTCATTCTTCATCCTTCATTCTTCATTGATCATTGATCCTTGTTCATTCTTCATCGTTCATTCTTCATTGATCATTGATCCTTGTTCATTCTTCATCCTTCATTCGTCACTGACCATTAATCCTTGTTCATTCTTCATCGTTCATTCTTCATTGATCATTGATCCTTGTTCATTCTTCATCCTTCATTCGTCATTGGTCATTGATCCTTGTTCATTCTTCATCGTTCATTCGTCATTGACCATTAATCCTTGTTCATTCTTCATCGTTCATTCTTCATTGATCATTGATCCTTGTTCATTCTTCATCGTTCATTCGTCATTGACCATGATCCTTGTTCATTCTTCATCGTTCATTCGTCATTGATCATTGATGCTTGTTCATTCTTCATCGTTCATTCTTCAGTGATCATTGATCCTTGTTCATTCTTCATCGTTCATTCGTCATTGACCATTGATCCTTGTTCATTCTTCATCGTTCATTCGTCATTGATCATTGATGCTTGTTCATTCTTCATCGTTCATTCTTCAGTGATCATTGATCCTTGTTCATTCTTCATCGTTCATTCGTCATTGACCATTGATCCTTGTTCATTCTTCATCGTTCATTCTTCATTGATCATTGATCCTTGTTCATTCTTCATCGTTCATTCTTCATTGATCATTGATCCTTGTTCATTCTTCATCGTTCCTTCTTCATTGATCATTGATACTTGTTCATTCTTCATCGTTCATTCATCATTGATCATTGATCCTTGTTCATTCTTCATCGTTCAATCTTCATTGATCAATGATCCTTGTTCATTCTTCATCGTTCATTCTTCATTGATCATTGATCCTTGTTCATTCTTCATCGTTCATTCTTCATTGATCATTGATCCTTGTTCATTCTTCATCGTTCATTCTTCATTGATCATTGATCCTTGTTCATTCTTCATCGTTCATTCGTCATTGACCATTAATCATTGTTCATTCTTCATCGTTCATACTTCATTGATCATTGATCCTTGTTCATTCTTCATCGTTCATTCTTCATTGATCATTGATCCTTGTTCATTCTTCATCGTTCATTCTTCATTGATCATTGATCCTTGTTCATTCTTCATCGTTCATTCTTCATTGATCATTGATCCTTGTTCATTCTTCATCGTTCATTCGTCATTGACCATTGATCCTTGTTCATTCTTCATCGTTCATTCTTCATTGATCATTGATCCTTGTTCATTCTTCATCCTTCATTCGTCATTGACCGTTAATCCTTGTTCATTCTTCATCGTTCATTCTTCATTGATCATTGATCCTTGTTCATTCTTCATCGTTCATTCTTCATTGATCATTGATCCTTGTTCATTCTTCATCCTTCATTCGTCATTGACCATTAATCCTTGTTCATTCTTCATCGTTCATTCTTCATTGATCATTGATCCTTGTTCATTCTTCATCGTTCAATCTTCATTGATCATTGATCCTTGTTCATTCTTCATCGTTCATTCTTCATTGATCATTGATCCTTGTTCATTCTTCATCCTTCATTCTTCATTGATCATTGATCCTTGTTCATTCTTCATCGTTCATTCTTCATTGATCATTGATCCTTGTTCATTCTTCATCCTTCATTCGTCACTGACCATTAATCCTTGTTCATTCTTCATCGTTCATTCTTCATTGATCATTGATCCTTGTTCATTCTTCATCCTTCATTCGTCATTGGTCATTGATCCTTGTTCATTCTTCATCGTTCATTCGTCATTGACCATTAATCCTTGTTCATTCTTCCTTGTTCATTCTTCATTGATCATTGATCCTTGTTCATTCTTCATCGTTCATTCGTCATTGACCATGATCCTTGTTCATTCTTCATCGTTCATTCGTCATTGATCATTGATGCTTGTTCATTCTTCATCGTTCATTCTTCAGTGATCATTGATCCTTGTTCATTCTTCATCGCTCATTCGTCATTGACCATTGATCCTTATTCATTCTTCATCGTTCATTCGTCATTGATCATTGATGCTTGTTCATTCTTCATCGTTCATTCTTCAGTGATCATTGATCCTTGTTCATTCTTCATCGTTCATTCGTCATTGACCATTGATCCTTGTTCATTCTTCATCGTTCATTCTTCATTGATCATTGATCCTTGTTCATTCTTCATCGTTCATTCTTCATTGATCATTGATCCTTGTTCATTCTTCATCGTTCATTCTTCATTGATCATTGATACTTGTTCATTCTTCATCGTTCATTCATCATTGATCATTAATCCTTGTTCATTCTTCATCGTTCAATCTTCATTGATCAATGATCCTTGTTCATTCTTCATCGTTCATTCTTCATTGATCATTGATCCTTGTTCATTCTTCATCGTTCATTCTTCATTGATCATTGATCCTTGTTCATTCTTCATCGTTCATTCTTCATTGATCATTGATCCTTGTTCATTCTTCATCGTTCATTCGTCATTGACCATTAATCATTGTTCATTCTTCATCGTTCATACTTCATTGATCATTGATCCTTGTTCATTCTTCATCGTTCATTCTTCATTGATCATTGATCCTTGTTCATTCTTCATCGTTCATTCTTCATTGATCATTGATCCTTGTTCATTCTTCATCGTTCATTCTTCATTGATCATTGATCCTTGTTCATTCTTCATCGTTCATTCGTCATTGACCATTGATCCTTGTTCATTCTTCATCGTTCATTCTTCATTGATCATTGATCCTTGTTCATTCTTCATCCTTCATTCGTCATTGACCGTTAATCCTTGTTCATTCTTCATCGTTCATTCTTCATTGATCATTGATCCTTGTTCATTCTTCATCGTTCATTCTTCATTGATCATTGATCCTTGTTCATTCTTCATCCTTCATTCGTCATTGACCATTAATCCTTGTTCATTCTTCATCGTTCATTCTTCATTGATCATTGATCCTTGTTCATTCTTCATCGTTCATTCTTCATTGATCATTGATCCTTGTTCATTCTTTATCGTTCATTCGTCATTGACCATTAATCCTTGTTCATTCTTCATCGTTCATTCGTCATTGATCATTGATCCTTGTTCATTCTTCATCGTTCATTCTTCATTGATCATTGATCCTTGTTCATTCTTTATCGTTCATTCGTCATTGACCATTAATCCTTGTTCATTCTTCATCGTTCATTCGTCATTGATCATTGATCCTTGTTCATTCTTCATCGTTCATTCTTCATTGATCATTGATCCTTGTTCATTCTTCAGCGTTTATTCGTCATTGATCATTTATCCTTGTTCATTCTTCATCGTTCATTCGTCATTAATCATTGATCCTTGTTCATTCTTCATCATTCATTCTTCATTGATCATTGATCCTTGTTCATTCTTCATCGTTCATTCATCATTGATCATTGATCCTTGTTCATTCTTCATCGTTCATTCTTCATTGATCATTGATCCTTGTTCATTCTTTATCCTCCATTCTTCATTGATCATTGATCCTGGTTCATTCTTCATCGTTCATTCTTCATTGATCATTGATCCTTGTTCATTCTTCATCGTTCATTCTTCATTGATCATTGATCCTTGTTCATTCTTCATCGTTCATTCTTCATTGATCATTGATCCTTGTTCATTCTTCATCGTTCATTCGTCATTGACCATTGATCCTTGTTCATTCTTCATCGTTCATTCTTCATTGATCATTGATCCTTGTTCATTCTTCATCCTTCATTCGTCATTGACCGTTAATCCTTGTTCATTCTTCATCGTTCATTCTTCATTGATCATTGATCCTTGTTCATTCTTCATCGTTCATTCTTCATTGATCATTGATCCTTGTTCATTCTTCATCCTTCATTCGTCATTGACCATTAATCCTTGTTCATTCTTCATCGTTCATTCTTCATTGATCATTGATCCTTGTTCATTCTTCATCGTTCATTCTTCATTGATCATTGATCCTTGTTCATTCTTTATCGTTCATTCGTCATTGACCATTAATCCTTGTTCATTCTTCATCGTTCATTCGTCATTGATCATTGATCCTTGTTCATTCTTCATCGTTCATTCTTCATTGATCATTGATCCTTGTTCATTCTTTATCGTTCATTCGTCATTGACCATTAATCCTTGTTCATTCTTCATCGTTCATTCGTCATTGATCATTGATCCTTGTTCATTCTTCATCGTTCATTCTTCATTGATCATTGATCCTTGTTCATTCTTCAGCGTTTATTCGTCATTGATCATTTATCCTTGTTCATTCTTCATCGTTCATTCGTCATTAATCATTGATCCTTGTTCATTCTTCATCATTCATTCTTCATTGATCATTGATCCTTGTTCATTCTTCATCGTTCATTCATCATTGATCATTGATCCTTGTTCATTCTTCATCGTTCATTCTTCATTGATCATTGATCCTTGTTCATTCTTCATCCTCCATTCTTCATTGATCATTGATCCTGGTTCATTCTTCATCGTTCATTCTTCATTGATCATTGATCCTTGTTCATTCTTCATCCTTCATTCGTCACTGACCATTAATCCTTGTTCATTCTTCATCGTTCATTCTTCATTGATCATTGATCCTTGTTCATTCTTCATCCTTCATTCGTCATTGGTTATTGATCCTTGTTCATTCTTCATCGTTCATTCGTCATTGACCATTAATCCTTGTTCATTCTTCATCGTTCATTCTTCATTGATCATTGATCCTTGTTCATTCTTCATCGTTCATTCGTCATTGACCATGATCCTTGTTCATTCTTCATCGTTCATTCGTCATTGATCATTGATGCTTGTTCATTCTTCATCGTTCATTCTTCAGTGATCATTGATCCTTGTTCATTCTTCATCGCTCATTCGTCATTGACCATTGATCCTTATTCATTCTTCATCGTTCATTCGTCATTGATCATTGATGCTTGTTCATTCTTCATCGTTCATTCTTCAGTGATCATTGATCCTTGTTCATTCTTCATCGTTCATTCGTCATTGACCATTGATCCTTGTTCATTCTTCATCGTTCATTCTTCATTGATCATTGATCCTTGTTCATTCTTCATTGTTCATTCTTCATTGATCATTGATCCTTGTTCATTCTTCATCGTTCATTCTTCATTGATCATTGATACTTGTTCATTCTTCATCGTTCATTCATCATTGATCATTAATCCTTGTTCATTCTTCATCGTTCAATCTTCATTGATCAATGATCCTTGTTCATTCTTCATCGTTCATTCTTCATTGATCATTGATCCTTGTTCATTCTTCATCGTTCATTCTTCATTGATCATTGATCCTTGTTCATTCTTCATCGTTCATTCTTCATTGATCATTGATCCTTGTTCATTCTTCATCGTTCATTCGTCATTGACCATTAATCATTGTTCATTCTTCATCGTTCATACTTCATTGATCATTGATCCTTGTTCATTCTTCATCGTTCATTCTTCATTGATCATTGATCCTTGTTCATTCTTCATCATTCATTCTTCATTGATCATTGATCCTTGTTCATTCTTCATCGTTCATTCATCATTGATCATTGATCCTTGTTCATTCTTCATCGTTCATTCTTCATTGATCATTGATCCTTGTTCATTCTTCATCCTCCATTCTTCATTGATCATTGATCCTGGTTCATTCTTCATCGTTCATTCTTCATTGATCATTGATCCTTGTTCATTCTTCATCCTTCATTCGTCACTGACCATTAATCCTTGTTCATTCTTCATCGTTCATTCTTCATTGATCATTGATCCTTGTTCATTCTTCATCCTTCATTCGTCATTGGTCATTGATCCTTGTTCTTTCTTCATCGTTCATTCGTCATTGACCATTAATCCTTGTTCATTCTTCATCGTTCATTCTTCATTGATCATTGATCCTTGTTCATTCTTCATCGTTCATTCGTCATTGACCATGATCCTTGTTCATTCTTCATCGTTCATTCGTCATTGATCATTGATGCTTGTTCATTCTTCATCGTTCATTCTTCAGTGATCATTGATCCTTGTTCATTCTTCATCGCTCATTCGTCATTGACCATTGATCCTTATTCATTCTTCATCGTTCATTCGTCATTGATCATTGATGCTTGTTCATTCTTCATCGTTCATTCTTCAGTGATCATTGATCCTTGTTCATTCTTCATCGTTCATTCGTCATTGACCATTGATCCTTGTTCATTCTTCATCGTTCATTCTTCATTGATCATTGATCCTTGTTCATTCTTCATCGTTCATTCTTCATTGATCATTGATCCTTGTTCATTCTTCATCGTTCATTCTTCATTGATCATTGATACTTGTTCATTCTTCATCGTTCATTCATCATTGATCATTAATCCTTGTTCATTCTTCATCGTTCAATCTTCATTGATCAATGATCCTTGTTCATTCTTCATCGTTCATTCTTCATTGATCATTGATCCTTGTTCATTCTTCATCGTTCATTCTTCATTGATCATTGATCCTTGTTCATTCTTCATCGTTCATTCTTCATTGATCATTGATCCTTGTTCATTCTTCATCGTTCATTCGTCATTGACCATTAATCATTGTTCATTCTTCATCGTTCATACTTCATTGATCATTGATCCTTGTTCATTCTTCATCGTTCATTCTTCATTGATCATTGATCCTTGTTCATTCTTCATCGTTCATTCTTCATTGATCATTGATCCTTGTTCATTCTTCATCGTTCATTCTTCATTGATCATTGATCCTTGTTCATTCTTCATCGTTCATTCGTCATTGACCATTGATCCTTGTTCATTCTTCATCGTTCATTCTTCATTGATCATTGATCCTTGTTCATTCTTCATCCTTCATTCGTCATTGACCGTTAATCCTTGTTCATTCTTCATCGTTCATTCTTCATTGATCATTGATCCTTGTTCATTCTTCATCGTTCATTCTTCATTGATCATTGATCCTTGTTCATTCTTCATCCTTCATTCGTCATTGACCATTAATCCTTGTTCATTCTTCATCGTTCATTCTTCATTGATCATTGATCCTTGTTCATTCTTCATCGTTCATTCTTCATTGATCATTGATCCTTGTTCATTCTTTATCGTTCATTCGTCATTGACCATTAATCCTTGTTCATTCTTCATCGTTCATTCGTCATTGATCATTGATCCTTGTTCATTCTTCATCGTTCATTCTTCATTGATCATTGATCCTTGTTCATTCTTTATCGTTCATTCGTCATTGACCATTAATCCTTGTTCATTCTTCATCGTTCATTCGTCATTGATCATTGATCCTTGTTCATTCCTCATCGTTCATTCTTCATTGATCATTGATCCTTGTTCATTCTTCAGCGTTTATTCGTCATTGATCATTTATCCTTGTTCATTCTTCATCGTTCATTCGTCATTAATCATTGATCCTTGTTCATTCTTCATCATTCATTCTTCATTGATCATTGATCCTTGTTCATTCTTCATCGTTCATTCATCATTGATCATTGATCCTTGTTCATTCTTCATCGTTCATTCTTCATTGATCATTGATACTTGTTCATTCTTCATCGTTCATTCATCATTGATCATTAATCCTTGTTCATTCTTCATCGTTCAATCTTCATTGATCAATGATCCTTGTTCATTCTTCATCGTTCATTCTTCATTGATCATTGATCCTTGTTCATTCTTCATCGTTCATTCTTCATTGATCATTGATCCTTGTTCATTCTTCATCGTTCATTCTTCATTGATCATTGATCCTTGTTCATTCTTCATCGTTCATTCGTCATTGACCATTAATCATTGTTCATTCTTCATCGTTCATACTTCATTGATCATTGATCCTTGTTCATTCTTCATCGTTCATTCTTCATTGATCATTGATCCTTGTTCATTCTTCATCGTTCATTCTTCATTGATCATTGATCCTTGTTCATTCTTCATCGTTCATTCTTCATTGATCATTGATCCTTGTTCATTCTTCATCGTTCATTCGTCATTGACCATTGAGCCTTGTTCATTCTTCATCGTTCATTCTTCATTGATCATTGATCCTTGTTCATTCTTCATCCTTCATTCGTCATTGACCGTTAATCCTTGTTCATTCTTCATCGTTCATTCTTCATTGATCATTGATCCTTGTTCATTCTTCATCGTTCATTCTTCATTGATCATTGATCCTTGTTCATTCTTCATCCTTCATTCGTCATTGACCATTAATCCTTGTTCATTCTTCATCGTTCATTCTTCATTGATCATTGATCCTTGTTCATTCTTCATCGTTCATTCTTCATTGATCATTGATCCTTGTTCATTCTTTATCGTTCATTCGTCATTGACCATTAATCCTTGTTCATTCTTCATCGTTCATTCGTCATTGATCATTGATCCTTGTTCATTCTTCATCGTTCATTCTTCATTGATCATTGATCCTTGTTCATTCTTTATCGTTCATTCGTCATTGACCATTAATCCTTGTTCATTCTTCATCGTTCATTCGTCATTGATCATTGATCCTTGTTCATTCTTCATCGTTCATTCTTCATTGATCATTGATCCTTGTTCATTCTTCAGCGTTTATTCGTCATTGATCATTTATCCTTGTTCATTCTTCATCGTTCATTCGTCATTAATCATTGATCCTTGTTCATTCTTCATCATTCATTCTTCATTGATCATTGATCCTTGTTCATTCTTCATCGTTCATTCATCATTGATCATTGATCCTTGTTCATTCTTCATCGTTCATTCTTCATTGATCATTGATCCTTGTTCATTCTTCATCCTCCATTCTTCATTGATCATTGATCCTGGTTCATTCTTCATCGTTCATTCTTCATTGATCATTGATCCTTGTTCATTCTTCATCCTTCATTCGTCACTGACCATTAATCCTTGTTCATTCTTCATCGTTCATTCTTCATTGATCATTGATCCTTGTTCATTCTTCATCCTTCATTCGTCATTGGTTATTGATCCTTGTTCATTCTTCATCGTTCATTCGTCATTGACCATTAATCCTTGTTCATTCTTCATCGTTCATTCTTCATTGATCATTGATCCTTGTTCATTCTTCATCGTTCATTCGTCATTGACCATGATCCTTGTTCATTCTTCATCGTTCATTCGTCATTGATCATTGATGCTTGTTCATTCTTCATCGTTCATTCTTCAGTGATCATTGATCCTTGTTCATTCTTCATCGCTCATTCGTCATTGACCATTGATCCTTATTCATTCTTCATCGTTCATTCGTCATTGATCATTGATGCTTGTTCATTCTTCATCGTTCATTCTTCAGTGATCATTGATCCTTGTTCATTCTTCATCGTTCATTCGTCATTGACCATTGATCCTTGTTCATTCTTCATCGTTCATTCTTCATTGATCATTGATCCTTGTTCATTCTTCATTGTTCATTCTTCATTGATCATTGATCCTTGTTCATTCTTCATCGTTCATTCTTCATTGATCATTGATACTTGTTCATTCTTCATCGTTCATTCATCATTGATCATTAATCCTTGTTCATTCTTCATCGTTCAATCTTCATTGATCAATGATCCTTGTTCATTCTTCATCGTTCATTCTTCATTGATCATTGATCCTTGTTCATTCTTCATCGTTCATTCTTCATTGATCATTGATCCTTGTTCATTCTTCATCGTTCATTCTTCATTGATCATTGATCCTTGTTCATTCTTCATCGTTCATTCGTCATTGACCATTAATCATTGTTCATTCTTCATCGTTCATACTTCATTGATCATTGATCCTTGTTCATTCTTCATCGTTCATTCTTCATTGATCATTGATCCTTGTTCATTCTTCATCGTTCATTCTTCATTGATCATTGATCCTTGTTCATTCTTCATCGTTCATTCTTCATTGATCATTGATCCTTGTTCATTCTTCATCGTTCATTCGTCATTGACCATTGATCCTTGTTCATTCTTCATCGTTCATTCTTCATTGATCATTGATCCTTGTTCATTCTTCATCCTTCATTCGTCATTGACCGTTAATCCTTGTTCATTCTTCATCGTTCATTCTTCATTGATCATTGATCCTTGTTCATTCTTCATCGTTCATTCTTCATTGATCATTGATCCTTGTTCATTCTTCATCCTTCATTCGTCATTGACCATTAATCCTTGTTCATTCTTCATCGTTCATTCTTCATTGATCATTGATCCTTGTTCATTCTTCATCGTTCATTCTTCATTGATCATTGATCCTTGTTCATTCTTTATCGTTCATTCGTCATTGACCATTAATCCTTGTTCATTCTTCATCGTTCATTCGTCATTGATCATTGATCCTTGTTCATTCTTCATCGTTCATTCTTCATTGATCATTGATCCTTGTTCATTCTTTATCGTTCATTCGTCATTGACCATTAATCCTTGTTCATTCTTCATCGTTCATTCGTCATTGATCATTGATCCTTGTTTATTCTTCATCGTTCATTCTTCATTGATCATTGATCCTTGTTCATTCTTCAGCGTTTATTCGTCATTGATCATTTATCCTTGTTCATTCTTCATCGTTCATTCGTCATTAATCATTGATCCTTGTTCATTCTTCATCATTCATTCTTCATTGATCATTGATCCTTGTTCATTCTTCATCGTTCATTCATCATTGATCATTGATCCTTGTTCATTCTTCATCGTTCATTCTTCATTGATCATTGATCCTTGTTCATTCTTCATCCTCCATTCTTCATTGATCATTGATCCTGGTTCATTCTTCATCGTTCATTCTTCATTGATCATTGATCCTTGTTCATTCTTCATCGTTCATTCGTCATTGACCATTGATCCTTGTTCATTCTTCATCGTTCATTCTTCATTGATCATTGATCCTTGTTCATTCTTCATCCTTCATTCGTCATTGACCATTATTCATCGTTCAATCTTCATTGATCAATGATCCTTGTTCATTCTTCATTGATCATTGATCCTTGTTCATTCTTCATCGTTCATTCGTCATTGATCATTGATGCTTGTTCATTCTTCATCGTTCATTCTTCATTGATCATTGATCCTTGTTCATTCTTCATCGTTCATTCTTCAATGATCATTGATCCTTGTTCATTCTTCATCGTTCATTCTTCATTGATCATTGATCCTTGTTCATTCTTCATCGTTCATTCGTCATTGACCATTAATCATTGTTCATTCTTCATCGTTCATACTTCATTGATCATTGATCCTTATTCATTCTTCATCGTTCAATCTTCATTGATCAATGATCCTTGTTCATTCTTCATCGTTCATTCTTCATTGATCATTGATCCTTGTTCATTCTTCATCTTTCATTCTTCATTGATCATTGATCCTTGTTCATTCTTCATCGTTCATTCTTCATTGATCATTGATCCTTGTTCATTCTTCATCCTCCATTCTTCATTGATCATTGATCCTGGTTCATTCTTCATCGTTCATTCTTCATTGATCATTGATCCTTGTTCATTCTTCATCGTTCAATCTTCATTGATCATTGATCCTTGTTCATTCTTCATCCTTCATTCGTCATTGACCATTAATCCTTGTTCATTCTTCATCGTTCATTCTTCATTGATCATTGATCCTTGTTCATTCTTCATCGTTCAATCTTCATTGATCATTGATCCTTGTTCATTCTTCATCGTTCATTCTTCATTGATCATTGATCCTTGTTCATTCTTCATCCTTCATTCTTCATTGATCATTGATCCTTGTTCATTCTTCATCGTTCATTCTTCATTGATCATTGATCCTTGTTCATTCTTCATCCTTCATTCGTCACTGACCATTAATCCTTGTTCATTTCATTGATCATTGATCCTTGTTCATTCTTCATCCTTCATTCGTCATTGGTCATTGATCCTTGTTCATTCTTCATCGTTCATTCGTCATTGACCATTAATCCTTGTTCATTCTTCATCGTTCATTCTTCATTGATCATTGATCCTTGTTCATTCTTCATCGTTCATTCGTCATTGACCATGATCCTTGTTCATTCTTCATCGTTCATTCGTCATTGATCATTGATGCTTGTTCATTCTTCATCGTTCATTCTTCAGTGATCATTGATCCTTGTTCATTCTTCATCGTTCATTCGTCATTGACCATTGATCCTTGTTCATTCTTCATCGTTCATTCGTCATTGATCATTGATGCTTGTTCATTCTTCATCGTTCATTCTTCAGTGATCATTGATCCTTGTTCATTCTTCATCGTTCATTCGTCATTGACCATTGATCCTTGTTCATTCTTCATCGTTCATTCTTCATTGATCATTGATCCTTGTTCATTCTTCATCGTTCATTCTTCATTGATCATTGATCCTTGTTCATTCTTCATCGTTCATTCTTCATTGATCATTGATACTTGTTCATTCTTCATCGTTCATTCATCATTGATCATTGATCCTTGTTCATTCTTCATCGTTCAATCTTCATTGATCAATGATCCTTGTTCATTCTTCATCGTTCATTCTTCATTGATCATTGATCCTTGTTCATTCTACATCGTTCATTCTTCATTGATCATTGATCCTTGTTCATTCTTCATCGTTCATTCTTCATTGATCATTGATCCTTGTTCATTCTTCATCGTTCATTCGTCATTGACCATTAATCATTGTTCATTCTTCATCGTTCATACTTCATTGATCATTGATCCTTGTTCATTCTTCATCGTTCATTCTTCATTGATCATTGATCCTTGTTCATTCTTCATCGTTCATTCTTCATTGATCATTGATCTTTGTTCATTCTTCATCGTTCATTCTTCATTGATCATTGATCCTTGTTCATTCTTCATCGTTCTTTCGTCATTGACCATTGATCCTTGTTCATTCTTCATCGTTCATTATTCATTGATCATTGATCCTTGTTCATTCTTCATCCTTCATTCGTCATTGACCGTTAATCCTTGTTCATTCTTCATCGTTCATTCTTCATTGATCATTGATCCTTGTTCATTCTTCATCGTTCATTCTTCATTGATCATTGATCCTTGTTCATTCTTCATCCTTCATTCGTCATTGACCATTAATCCTTGTTCATTCTTCATCGTTCATTCTTCATTGATCATTGATCCTTGTTCATTCTTCATCGTTCAATCTTCATTGATCATTGATCCTTGTTCATTCTTCATCGTTCATTCTTCATTGATCATTGATCCTTGTTCATTCTTCATCCTTCATTCTTCATTGATCATTGATCCTTGTTCATTCTTCATCGTTCATTCTTCATTGATCATTGATACTTGTTCATTCTTCATCGTTCATTCTTCATTGAGCATTGATCCTTGTTCATTCTTCGTCGTTCATTCTTCATTGACCGTTGATCCTTGTTTTTTCTTCATCGTTCATTCATCATTGATCATTGATCCTTGTTCATTCTTCATCGTTCATTCGTCATTGATCATTGATCCTTGTTCATTCTTCATCATTCATTCTTCATTGATCATTGATCTTGTTCATTCTTCATCGTTCATTCATCATTGATCATTGATCCTTGTTCATTCTTCATCGTTCATTCTTCACTGATCATTGATCCTTGTTCATTCTTCATCGTTCATTCGTCATTGACCATTGATCCTTGTTCATTCTTCATCGTTCATTCTTCATTGATCATTGATCCTTGTTCATTCTTCATCCTTCATTCGTCATTGACCATTAATCCTTGTTCATTCTTCATCGTTCATTCTTCATTGATCATTGATCCTTGTTCATTCTTCATCGTTCAATCTTCATTGATCAATGATCCTTGTTCATTCTTCATCGTTCATTCTTCATTGATCATTGATCCTTGTTCATTCTTCATCGTTCATTCTTCATTGATCATTGATCCTTGTTCAGTCTTCATCGTTCATTCTTCATTGATCATTGATCCTTGTTCATTCTTCATCGTTCATTCGTCATTGACCATTGATCCTTGTTCATTCTTCATCGTTCATTCTTCATTGATCATTGATCCTTGTTCATTCTTCATCCTTCATTCGTCATTGACCATTAATCCTTGTTCATTCTTCATCGTTCATTCTTCATTGATCATTGATCCTTGTTCATTCTTCATCGTTCAATCTTCATTGATCATTGATCCTTGTTCATTCTTCATCGTTCATTTTTCATTGATCATTGATCCTTGTTCATTCTTCATCGTTCATTCTTCATTGATCATTGATCCTTGTTCATTCTTCATCGTTCATTCTTCATTGATCATTGATACTTGTTCATTCTTCATCGTTCATTCTTCATTGAGCATTGATCCTTGTTCATTCTTCGTCGTTCATTCTTCGTCGTTCATTCTTCATTGACCATTGATCCTTGTTCATTCTTCATCGTTCATTCGTCATTGATCATTGATCCTTGTTCATTCTTCATCGTTCATTCGTCATTGATCATTGATCCTTGTTCATTCTTCATCGTTCATTCTTCATTGATCATTGATCCTTGTTCATTCTTCATCCTTCATTCGTCATTGACCATTAATCCTTGTTCATTCTTCATTGTTCATTCTTCATTGATCATTGATCCTTGTTCATTCTTCATCGTTCAATCTTCATTGATCAATGATCCTTGTTCATTCTTCATCGTTCATTCTTCATTGATCATTGATCCTTGTTCATTCTTCATCGTTCATTCTTCATTGATCATTGATCCTTGTTCATTCTTCATCGTTCATTCTTCATTGATCATTGATCCTTGTTCATTCTTTATCGTTCATTCGTCATTGACCATTAATCCTTGTTCATTCTTCATCGTTCATTCGTCATTGATCATTGATCCTTGTTCATTCTTCATCGTTCATTCTTCATTGATCATTGATCCTTGTTCATTCTTTATCGTTCATTCGACATTGACCATTAATCCTTGTTCATTCTTCATCGTTCATTCGTCATTGATCATTGATCCTTGTTCATTCTTCATCGTTCATTCTTCATTGATCATTGATCCTTGTTCATTCTTCAGCGTTTATTCGTCATTGATCATTTATCCTTGTTCATTCTTCATCGTTCATTCTTCATTGATCATTGATCCTTGTTCATTCTTCATCGTTCATTCGTCATTGACCATGATCCTTGTTCATTCTTCATCGTTCATTCGTCATTGATCATTGATGCTTGTTCATTCTTCATCGTTCATTCTTCAGTGATCATTGATCCTTGTTCATTCTTCATCGTTCATTCGTCATTGACCATTGATCCTTGTTCATTCTTCATCGTTCATTCTTCAGTGATCATTGATCCTTGTTCATTCTTCATCCTTCATTCTTCATTGATAATTGATCTTTGTTCATTCTTCATCGTTCATTCTTCATTGATCATTGATACTTGTTCATTCTTCATCGTTCAATCTTCATTGATCATTGATCCTTGTTCATTCTTCATCCTTCATTCGTCATTGACCATTAATCCTTGTTCATTCTTCATCGTTCATTCTTCATTGATCATTGATCCTTGTTCATTCTTCATCGTTCAATCTTCATTGATCATTGATCCTTGTTCATTCTTCATCGTTCATTCGTCATTGACCATTGATCCTTGTTCATTCTTCATCGTTCATTCTTTATTGATCATTGACCCTTGTTCATTCTAAATCGTTCACTCTTCCTTAATCATTGATCCTTGTTCAATCTTCATCGTTCATTCTTCATTGAGCATTGACCCTTGTTCATTCTTCATCGTTCACTCTTCCTTAATCATTGATCGTTGTTCAATCTTCATCGTTCATTCTTCATTGAGCATTAATCCTTGTTCATTCTTCATTGTTTATTCTTCATTGATCATTGATCCTTGTTCATTCTTCATCGTTCATTCTTGATTGATCATTGATCCTTGTTCATTGTTCATCGTTCATTCTTCATTGATCATTGATCCTTGTTCATTCTTCATCGTTCATTCGTCATTGACCATTAATCCTTGTTCATTCTTCATCGTTCATTCTTCTTTGATCATTGATCCTTGTTCATTCTTCATCGTTCATTCATCAGTCATCATTGATCCTTGTTCATTCTTCATCGTTCATTCTTCATTGATCATTGATCTTTGTTCATTCTTCATCGTTCATTCTTTAATGATCATTGATCCTTGTTCATTCTTCATCGTTCATTCTTCATTGATCATTGATCCTTGTTCATTCTTCATCGTTCATTCGTTATTGATCATTGATCCTTGTTCATTCTTCATCGTTCATTCTTCATTGATGATTGATCCTTGTTTATTCTTCATCGTTCATTCGTCATTGATCATTGATCCTTGTTCATTCTTCATCGTTCATTCTTCATTGATCATTGATCCTTGTTCAATCTTCATCGTTCATTCTTCAATGATCATTGATCCTTGTTCATTCTTCATCGTTCATTCTTCATTGATCATTGATCTTTGTTCATTCTTCATCGTTCATTCTTTAATGATCATTGATCCTTGTTCATTCTTCATCGTTCATTCTTCATTGATCATTGATCCTTGTTCATTCTTCATCCTTCATTCTTCATTGATCATTGATCCTTGTTCATTCTTCATCGTTCATTCTTCATTGATCATTGATCCTTGTTCATTCTTCATCCTTCATTCTTCATTGATCATTGATCCTTGTTCATTCTTCATCGTTCATTCTTCATTGATCATTGATCCTTGTTCATTCTTCATCCTTCATTCGTCACTGACCATTAATCCTTGTTCATTCTTCATCGTTCATTCTTCATTGATCATTGATCCTTGTTCATTCTTGATGCAAAACAAAGGGGTGGTTATGGCCTTTGTTATGCACTGATTCTCGTTGACTAACAACCTTAATCAATGGCACCTTTAGAAACCCCAAATACTTCCCAAACAAACGCCCAGGCACTCCAAACAGGCCAAGAAGGAACTTCTTGATTTTCTGATGAGGGTGCTTTATGCTCCGTGTCTGATTTGTATGACTAACCTATGATAACTACAATGCAAGGATATTGAAGCCTTGATTGTAGGGTCCCTTTGAGAATCCAAGTTTCTACGTAACTTGCTATTCTCTCCGGCCAAGTTGAATCGCAACTTGAGGAAGTTTTGAAAAAAACTTCAAAACATAAAACTTCTGAAAATACCTCTTGTTATTGATTGATCAAAAACTGAAACATGAACTCCTTATTACATGAGGGCCTACGTATATATAGAGTTTGGAAACTAAAAACTAGCCGTTACAAATGCTAAGCTAAAATACACGTGGATTAACTAACAAAACAGAAATGTAAACAAAAGGGCCAACACTTAGCCAAATTTCTCTGATTTTCATGATCTGCTGGCCAGCCTTCCTTCAACGTGTATTATAGGCTTCCTGGTGGTTTGTTAGTAAGACCCTAGGCCCTGTGTGGCTAGGCCCATGTAGTGAGATGACATTGCAGTCTCTCTCAATGTCCAGGTGTCTCTGGTTTGTGCTCAGGAGGGTCCACAAGGTCTGCTGCTTGTCAGAATGTTCTGTTACACTGTTCCTGCTATCCATTGGCTCTCTTGTTCCCATAGTGCTGTCTTCTGTTGTGTAATGATCCTCCCCAGTTTCTCTTCGTATTCTTAGGTCCATGTTTGATGTGTGGGAAGTATCATTGCTTATCCTTTGACCTTTATGCGTAGAAGGCAAGTTGGGAACACTGTCTTGTTCCTGTTCCCTATTGTCATGGTCACTGTTCCCTGATGCATTTGCATCAACCCCTCCTTCTTGGGAAAGAATTGTCCCTAATTCTTGAGTTGGTTGATGTAGGGTAAGATCTCCTATATTAAAAATAGGGGATATGTTATACTCTGTGGGTAACTGGATCTCAAAGGCATTGTTCCCAATTTTTCTCAGCACTGAGTATGGCCCTATGGCTCTTGGTTGTAGCTTATTTCTTCTGAGGTGTGGAAACCTTTTCTTCCTGAGATACACCCACACTTGGTCACCGTCCTTAATCTGTTGCCTTGCTTTTAAATGCTTGTCAGCTTGCACCTTGTACTTCTTGTTAGTCTCCTCCAAATTGGTATGAACTTGCTTGTGGACTGCTTCCATTTGCTTGATTAGCTCTTCTGCTTCCAGTTGTTTGCTGTCACACATTGGTAAATCAATCAGTGATATAGGAAGTAGAGGGTTGGTACCATACACACATTCAAATGGGGTATGCTTAGTGGCACGACTAGGGGCTCTGTTGTATGCGAATTCAGCATGGCATAACTTGAGGTCCCATTCCCTTATGTTTGTGCTTACCAAGGTTCTGAGTATAGTGCCCAAAGTTCTATTAGTTACTTCTGTTTGTCCATCTGTTTGCGGATGGTAAGCAGTACTAAACAAAAGCTTAGTGCCTAGCATCTTCCACAAGGATTTCCAAAAGTTACTTAGGAACTTGCTATCCCTGTCAGAGACAAGAGTCCTGGGGATGCCATGCAATCTTACGATTTCAGCAAAGAACAGTTTGGCTATGTATTGTGCATCATCAGTCTTAGTGCATGCTATGAAATGAGCCATTTTAGAGAATCTATCTACTACCACCATGATAGCATCCTTTCCTCTCTTAGTCTTAGGCAATGCCATCATGAAATCCAGGCTCAAGTGTTCCCATGGTCTGTGAGCTATAGGTAAAGGTAAGTACTCTCCCTTATGAAAAGTGACTTTAGCCTTAAGGCAAGTCTCACATTTTAATATGTGTTTACCCACTGTGCCAAGCATCTTTGGCCAAAAGAAATGTTTAGCTAACATGTCAAGGGTTTTCTGAATCCCATAATGCCCTGCTATGCTTCCTTCATGCACTTCTTTTACTAAAATGGTTCTAAGAGGTAGCTTAGGTATGCATAGCTTGTTCCCTTTAAACAAGTATCCCTGGTGTATGCTAAATAACCCTTGTGGTGTGTCATGACATAGTTTATATATATCTGCAAAATCAGGACAGGTCTGGTACTGGTCTTTGATGAATTCAAACCCCAAAATCTTAGATCCTAATATTCCTATCATGCAGTGTTTCCTACTCAAGGCATCTGCAATGATATTGGTCTTGCCCACCTTATACCTAGCTGAGAAGTCAAAGGTCTGCATAAACTCTACCCATCTTGCATGTCTACTGCTGAATTTGTGCTGACTGTTTATGTATTTTAAGGACTCATGATCTGTGTGAAGCACAAAAGGTTGGATTCTAAGGTAGTGAGACCAATGTTCAAAAGCTCTTATGATAGCATAAAATTCTTTATCATAAGTGGAGTAATTTAACCTACTGTCATTGAGCTTTTCACTGAAAAAAGCTACTGGTCTACCCTCCTGAACTAGCACTGCTCCAATCCCTACTCCACTTGCATCACATTCTAGCTCAAAGGGTTTGGTAAAATCAGGTAGCTTGAGAATAGGGGCTTTACACATCATGTCCTTAAGGGTTTCAAATGCTTGCTGTGCAGCAGGTGTCCACTCAAACTTTCCTTGCTTAGTACACTCTGTCACAGGGGCCAAAACAGAGCTAAAATCCTTTATAAACCTTCTATAAAAGGATGCCAACCCATGGAATGATCTTACTTGTGTTAGAGTAGTGGGTGTAGGCCATTCTTTTATAGCTTTAACCTTTTCAGGGTCCACTCTAACTCCTGTTTTCCCTATGACGTAACCCAAGAAACTAACCTCAGGTAACAGGAAGTTACATTTCTCTAGTTTAGCATACAGTCTCTGTTTTCTTAAGACCTCAAATAATTGTTGCAGGTGTCTCATGTGTTCTTCCTTTTCCCTACTGTAAATGAGTATATCATCTAGATAGACAACTATAAACTTTCCCAAAAATGGTCTCAATATCTCATTCATAAGCCTCATGAATGTGCTAGGGGCACCAGTCAAACCAAAGGGCATCACAAGCCATTCATATAGCCCATACTTGGTCTTGAATGCAGTTTTCCATTCATCCCCTGCTTTCATCCTAATTTGGTGATATCCACTTCTTAGATCCACCTTACTGAACCACTGTGAACCACCCAATTCATCCAAGATATCATCAATTCTTGGTATAGGAAACCTATACTTAATGGTTATGTTGTTCATACTACGGCTGTCAATGCACATTCTCCATGTGCCATCCTTCTTTGGCACTAACAGAGTGGGTACTGCACAGGGGCTTAAGCTCTCTCTTACATATCCCCTTTGCATTAATTCTTCCACTTGTCTTTGTAGTTCTTGAGTTTCCTTAGGGTTGGACCTATAGGCAGTCTTATTAGGTAAACTAGCTCCTGGTACCAAATCTATCTGGTGTTCAATGCCTCTCACAGGTGGTAAACCAGGGGGTAACTCATTAGGAAAAACATCCTTATATTGATCCAACAAGCTTCTCAATTCATGTGGTATAGGTATAGGCTCATGGACTTCCTTGGTAACCAGAAGGTATATCTCTCCTTGACCTTGGATTTCCTTTTCACACTCCCTTCTGTTCATTAAATGGACATGCACTTTAGTAATCTTAGGAGGAACAGCTCTGTGTGGGGGCAGGGGTAACAGCTCTTTTTTCTTTCCATTATGCCTAAGGGTATAGGTGTTGGTATAACCATTGTGTGTGGTCTTTTTATCATATTGCCATGGTCTGCCCAGCAGCAGATGACAGGCATCCATCTCTAACACATCACACAGAATATCATCCACATATGTTCCCAAGGTCATGCTCACTAAACACTGTCTACTCACTGACCCACTTGACTTGTTGTCTAACCATTTCATTAAGTAAGGATGTGGGTGAGGCTTGGTTTCTAAATTTAACTCATCTACCAGCTGCTTACTGATGCAATTAGATTCACTCCCGCTATCAATGATTAAATCACAAACCTTCCCCTGTACCCTACATTTGGTCTGAAAAATATTCTCTCTTTGGTCAGACTTTTTGTCCATGGGGGTAGCTTGGAAACTTCTTCTAATGATTAAGCTAACATGCTCTTCTTCAGGTGGTATCTTCTCCAGATCCTCTCCTCCTTCTTCCTCAGTCTCCCCTTCATAAGTATGCCATTTTTCTTGCTCATCTACCCAAAAAGTACCATCTCCATCACTAAGGCTTGGTGGGTCTATTTCTTCTTCTTGTCCATTCTTTGAAACTAACATTCTTTTGGGGTTGGTGTTTTGCCTAATGTCAATCCACTCTCTCATGGTAAAAGCTCTAGCATTAGGACAATCCCTCTTGTAATGTCCTCTTCCATTGCACTTAAAACATATCACATCCTTAGGATTTATGGGGGGCTCTGTTTTTGTTGTACTGTTTTTAGGTCCAGTGCTCTGTGCCTCCTTCCTAGGTGTGGTGAAACTACTGGTGTTCCTAGGGTTGTAGGCCCTGGTGGTCTTATTGTGTGTGGCAGTTAATCTGTTAACAAATCTCTCAACATCAATGGCATGTAAACTTGCTGTGTTCAGCGTGAGGTCAGGTGTGATCCTTAAGTGGTCCCTTATGTCCTCTCTCAATCCTGCAATGAACCTACTGACTCTCATGTCCTCAGGCTCATTGATGTCACACAGAACATAGGTTCTTTCCCATTCATTCACATACTCTTGTACAGACCTACTCCCTTGTTTCATGGAATTGAGTTGAATATATTGTTGTTGTTTATAGGCAGATGGAATATATTTTCTTCTCATGTTCTTCTTGAGTTTTCCCCAAGTGTTGATCCTACTCCTTCCTTCCCTAAGCCTTTGTTTCTGTGTTCCCTCTAACCAAACAGCAGCTGACTTAATCAATTTTACCTTAGCCAACTTATACTGATGATCCATTGGTGTTTCCCTAAATTCAAAGTACTGTTCCATTCTTTCCTCCCATTCTATGTATTTGGCTGGATCATGTGAAGTTCCATCGAATTCAGGTATATCCAATTTGATTGTTCTATCTTCGTATGGTCGAGGATTAGGGTTTGGTGTTCTATCAATTCGGTTTTGTGTAATCACACCGGTCATCTCTTCTCTAAACTGACGCAAACTATTCTCCATCATCCTATGCATTCTTGCTTCTATTTCTCCCAATCTTTCCTCCATGGTCATATCCATTCGACCAGAGACAGCTAATTAACCAGCAATGCACACAACAAAAAAATGAATGCGAAAATCGTAATGCAAGAAAACCAAATGATTGTATGAGTGGGTGTCTTGTGTCAGAATGTATGCACCAATGTTCTCAAATGAAAGAAAATTGAAATTAAAATAGGAAAGATTACTCCCTGTATGTTGTAGAATCACTGACGATTGATCTTGAATGACGATTTCAAAAATCGCCCAGCGCCTTTTCTTCAAAATTCCCAGAACAATATGAAACCTCTTTCCTCAGACTGCTTCTTTGTACTACTCTTTCCCAATTCGTAACTGGGCTCTGATACCAAGTTGATGCAAAACAAAGGGGTGGTTATGGCCTTTGTTATGCACTGATTCTCGTTGACTAACAACCTTAATCAATGGCACCTTTAGAAACCCCAAATACTTCCCAAACAAACGCCCAGGCACTCCAAACAGGCCAAGAAGGAACTTCTTGATTTTCTGATGAGGGTGCTTTATGCTCCGTGTCTGATTTGTATGACTAACCTATGATAACTACAATGCAAGGATATTGAAGCCTTGATTGTAGGGTCCCTTTGAGAATCCAAGTTTCTACGTAACTTGCTATTCTCTCCGGCCAAGTTGAATCGCAACTTGAGGAAGTTTTGAAAAAAACTTCAAAACATAAAACTTCTGAAAATACCTCTTGTTATTGATTGATCAAAAACTGAAACATGAACTCCTTATTACATGAGGGCCTACGTATATATAGAGTTTGGAAACTAAAAACTAGCCGTTACAAATGCTAAGCTAAAATACACGTGGATTAACTAACAAAACAGAAATGTAAACAAAAGGGCCAACACTTAGCCAAATTTCTCTGATTTTCATGATCTGCTGGCCAGCCTTCCTTCAACGTGTATTATAGGCTTCCTGGTGGTTTGTTAGTAAGACCCTAGGCCCTGTGTGGCTAGGCCCATGTAGTGAGATGACATTGCAGTCTCTCTCAATGTCCAGGTGTCTCTGGTTTGTGCTCAGGAGGGTCCACAAGGTCTGCTGCTTGTCAGAATGTTCTGTTACACTGTTCCTGCTATCCATTGGCTCTCTTGTTCCCATAGTGCTGTCTTCTGTTGTGTAATGATCCTCCCCAGTTTCTCTTCGTATTCTTAGGTCCACGTTTGATGTGTGGGAAGTATCATTGCTTATCCTTTGACCTTTATGCGTAGAAGGCAAGTTGGGAACACTGTCTTGTTCCTGTTCCCTATTGTCATGGTCACTGTTCCCTGATGCATTTGCATCAATTCTTCATCCTTCATTCGTCATTGGTCATTGATCCTTGTTCATTCTTCATCGTTCATTCGTCATTGACCATTAATCCTTGTTCATTCTTCATCGTTCATTCTTCATTGATCATTGATCCTTGTTCATTCTTCATCGTTCATTCGTCATTGACCATGATCCTTGTTCATTCTTCATCGTTCATTCGTCATTGATCATTGATGCTTGTTCATTCTTCATCGTTCATTCTTCAGTGATCATTGATCCTTGTTCATTCTTCATCGTTCATTCGTCATTGACCATTGATCCTTGTTCATTCTTCATCGTTCATTCGTCATTGATCATTGATGCTTGTTCATTCTTCATCGTTCATTCTTCAGTGATCATTGATCCTTGTTCATTCTTCATCGTTCATTCGTCATTGACCATTGATCCTTGTTCATTCTTCATCGTTCATTCTTCATTGATCATTGATCCTTGTTCATTCTTCATCGTTCATTCTTCATTGATCATTGATCCTTGTTCATTCTTCATCGTTCATTCTTCATTGATCATTGATACTTGTTCATTCTTCATCGTTCATTCATCATTGATCATTGATCCTTGTTCATTCTTCATCGTTCAATCTTCATTGATCAATGATCCTTGTTCATTCTTCATCGTTCATTCTTCATTGATCATTGATCCTTGTTCATTCTTCATCGTTCATTCTTCATTGATCATTGATCCTTGTTCATTCTTCATCGTTCATTCTTCATTGATCATTGATCCTTGTTCATTCTTCATCGTTCATTCGTCATTGACCATTAATCATTGTTCATTCTTCATCGTTCATACTTCATTGATCATTGATCCTTGTTCATTCTTCATCGTTCATTCTTCATTGATCATTGATCCTTGTTCATTCTTCATCGTTCATTCTTCATTGATCATTGATCCTTGTTCATTCTTCATCGTTCATTCTTCATTGATCATTGATCCTTGTTCATTCTTCATCGTTCTTTCGTCATTGACCATTGATCCTTGTTCATTCTTCATCGTTCATTCTTCATTGATCATTGATCCTTGTTCATTCTTCATCCTTCATTCGTCATTGACCGTTAATCCTTGTTCATTCTTCATCGTTCATTCTTCATTGATCATTGATCCTTGTTCATTCTTCATCGTTCATTCTTCATTGATCATTGATCCTTGTTCATTCTTCATCCTTTATTCGTCATTGACCATTAATCCTAGTTCATTCTTCATCGTTCATTCTTCATTGATCATTGATCCTTGTTCATTCTTCATCGTTCAATCTTCATTGATCATTGATCCTTGTTCATTCTTCATCGTTCATTCTTCATTGATCATTGATCCTTGTTCATTCTTCATCCTTCATTCTTCATTGATCATTGATCCTTGTTCATTCTTCATCGTTCATTCTTCATTGATCATTGATACTTGTTCATTCTTCATCGTTCATTCTTCATTGAGCATTGATCCTTGTTCATTCTTCGTCGTTCATTCTTCATTGACCGTTGATCCTTGTTCATTCTTCATCCTTCATTCATCATTGATCATTGATCCTTGTTCATTCTTCATCGTTCATTCGTCATTGATCATTGATCCTTGTTCATTCTTCATCATTCATTCTTCATTGATCATTGATCCTTGTTCATTCTTCATCGTTCATTCATCATTGATCATTGATCCTTGTTCATTCTTCATCGTTCATTCTTCACTGATCATTGATCCTTGTTCATTCTTCATCGTTCATTCGTCATTGACCATTGATCCTTGTTCATTCTTCATCGTTCATTCTTCATTGATCATTGATCCTTGTTCATTCTTCATCCTTCATTCGTCATTGACCATTAATCCTTGTTCATTCTTCATCGTTCATTCTTCATTGATCATTGATCCTTGTTCATTCTTCATCGTTCAATCTTCATTGATCAATGATCCTTGTTCATTCTTCATCGTTCATTCTTCATTGATCATTGATCCTTGTTCATACTTCATCGTTCATTCTTCATTGATCATTGATCCTTGTTCATTCTTCATCATTCATTCTTCATTGATCATTGATCCTTGTTCATTCTTCATCGTTCATTCGTCATTGACCATTGATCCTTGTTCATTCTTCATCGTTCATTCTTCATTGATCATTGATCCTTGTTCATTCTTCATCCTTCATTCGTCATTGACCATTAATCCTTGTTCATTCTTCATCGTTCATTCTTCATTGATCATTGATCCTTGTTCATTCTTCATCGTTCAATCTTCATTGATCATTGATCCTTGTTCATTCTTCATCGTTCATTTTTCATTGATCATTGATCCTTGTTCATTCTTCATCGTTCATTCTTCATTGATCATTGATCCTTGTTCATTCTTCATCGTTCATTCTTCATTGATCATTGATACTTGTTCATTCTTCATCGTTCATTCTTCATTGAGCATTGATCCTTGTTCATTCTTCGTCGTTCATTCTTCGTCGTTCATTCTTCATTGACCATTGATCCTTGTTCATTCTTCATCGTTCATTCGTCATTGATCATTGATCCTTGTTCATTCTTCATCGTTCATTCGTCATTGATCATTGATCCTTGTTCATTCTTCATCGTTCATTCTTCATTGATCATTGATCCTTGTTCATTCTTCATCCTTCATTCGTCATTGACCATTAATCCTTGTTCATTCTTCATTGTTCATTCTTCATTGATCATTGATCCTTGTTCATTCTTCATCGTTCAATCTTCATTGATCAATGATCCTTGTTCATTCTTCATCGTTCATTCTTCATTGATCATTGATCCTTGTTCATTCTTCATCGTTCATTCTTCATTGATCATTGATCCTTGTTCATTCTTCATCGTTCATTCTTCATTGATCATTGATCCTTGTTCATTCTTCATCGTTCATTCTTCATTGATCATTGATCCTTGTTCATTCTTTATCGTTCATTCGTCATTGACCATTAATCCTTGTTCATTCTTCATCGTTCATTCGTCATTGATCATTGATCCTTGTTCATTCTTCATCGTTCATTCTTCATTGATCATTGATCCTTGTTCATTCTTTATCGTTCATTCGTCATTGACCATTAATCCTTGTTCATTCTTCATCGTTCATTCGTCATTGATCATTGATCCTTGTTCATTCTTCATCGTTCATTCTTCATTGATCATTGATCCTTGTTCATTCTTCAGCGTTTATTCGTCATTGATCATTTATCCTTGTTCATTCTTCATCGTTCATTCTTCATTGATCATTGATCCTTGTTCATTCTTCATCGTTCATTCGTCATTGACCATGATCCTTGTTCATTCTTCATCGTTCATTCGTCATTGATCATTGATGCTTGTTCATTCTTCATCGTTCATTCTTCAGTGATCATTGATCCTTGTTCATTCTTCATCGTTCATTCGTCATTGACCATTGATCGTTGTTCATTCTTCATCGTTCATTCTTCAGTGATCATTGATCCTTGTTCATTCTTCATCCTTCATTCTTCATTGATCATTGATCCTTGTTCATTCTTCATCGTTCATTCTTCATTGATCATTGATCCTTGTTCATTCTTCATCGTTCAATCTTCATTGATCATTGATCCTTGTTCATTCTTCATCCTTCATTCGTCATTGACCATTAATCCTTGTTCATTCTTCATCGTTCATTCTTCATTGATCATTGATCCTTGTTCATTCTTCATCGTTCAATCTTCATTGATCATTGATCCTTGTTCATTCTTCATCGTTCATTCTTCATTGATCATTGATCCTTGTTCATTCTTCATCCTTCATTCTTCATTGATCATTGATCCTTGTTCATTCTTCATCGTTCATTCTTCATTGATCATTGATCCTTGTTCATTCTTCATCCTTCATTCGTCACTGACCATTAATCCTTGTTCATTCTTCATCGTTCATTCTTCATTGATCATTGATCCTTGTTCATTCTTCATCCTTCATTCGTCATTGGTCATTGATCCTTGTTCATTCTTCATCGTTCATTCGTCATTGACCATTAATCCTTGTTCATTCTTCATCGTTCATTCTTCATTGATCATTGATCCTTGTTCATTCTTCATCGTTCATTCGTCATTGACCATGATCCTTGTTCATTCTTCATCGTTCATTCGTCATTGATCATTGATGCTTGTTCATTCTTCATCGTTCATTCTTCAGTGATCATTGATCCTTGTTCATTCTTCATCGTTCATTCGTCATTGACCATTGATCCTTGTTCATTCTTCATCGTTCATTCGTCATTGATCATTGATGCTTGTTCATTCTTCATCGTTCATTCTTCAGTGATCATTGATCCTTGTTCATTCTTCATCGTTCATTCGTCATTGACCATTGATCCTTGTTCATTCTTCATCGTTCATTCTTCATTGATCATTGATCCTTGTTCATTCTTCATCGTTCATTCTTCATTGATCATTGATCCTTGTTCATTCTTCATCGTTCATTCTTCATTGATCATTGATACTTGTTCATTCTTCATCGTTCATTCATCATTGATCATTGATCCTTGTTCATTCTTCATCGTTCAATCTTCATTGATCAATGATCCTTGTTCATTCTTCATCGTTCATTCTTCATTGATCATTGATCCTTGTTCATTCTTCATCGTTCATTCTTCATTGATCATTGATCCTTGTTCATTCTTCATCGTTCATTCTTCATTGATCATTGATCCTTGTTCATTCTTCATCGTTCATTCGTCATTGACCATTAATCATTGTTCATTCTTCATCGTTCATACTTCATTGATCATTGATCCTTGTTCATTCTTCATCGTTCATTCTTCATTGATCATTGATCCTTGTTCATTCTTCATCGTTCATTCTTCATTGATCATTGATCCTTGTTCATTCTTCATCGTTCATTCTTCATTGATCATTGATCCTTGTTCATTCTTCATCGTTCTTTCGTCATTGACCATTGATCCTTGTTCATTCTTCATCGTTCATTCTTTATTGATCATTGATCCTTGTTCATTCTTCATCCTTCATTCGTCATTGACCGTTAATCCTTGTTCATTCTTCATCGTTCATTCTTCATTGATCATTGATCCTTGTTCATTCTTCATCGTTCATTCTTCATTGATCATTGATCCTTGTTCATTCTTCATCCTTCATTCGTCATTGACCATTAATCCTAGTTCATTCTTCATCGTTCATTCTTCATTGATCATTGATCCTTGTTCATTCTTCATCGTTCAATCTTCATTGATCATTGATCCTTGTTCATTCTTCATCGTTCATTCTTCATTGATCATTGATCCTTGTTCATTCTTCATCCTTCATTCTTCATTGATCATTGATCCTTGTTCATTCTTCATCGTTCATTCTTCATTGATCATTGATACTTGTTCATTCTTCATCGTTCATTCTTCATTGAGCATTGATCCTTGTTCATTCTTCGTCGTTCATTCTTCATTGACCGTTGATCCTTGTTCATTCTTCATCCTTCATTCATCATTGATCATTGATCCTTGTTCATTCTTCATCGTTCATTCGTCATTGATCATTGATCCTTGTTCATTCTTCATCATTCATTCTTCATTGATCATTGATCCTTGTTCATTCTTCATCGTTCATTCATCATTGATCATTGATCCTTGTTCATTCTTCATCGTTCATGCTTCACTGATCATTGATCCTTGTTCATTCTTCATCGTTCATTCGTCATTGACCATTGATCCTTGTTCATTCTTCATCGTTCATTCTTCATTGATCATTGATCCTTGTTCATTCTTCATCCTTCATTCGTCATTGACCATTAATCCTTGTTCATTCTTCATTGTTCATTCTTCATTGATCATTGATCCTTGTTCATTCTTCATCGTTCAATCTTCATTGATCAATGATCCTTGTTCATTCTTCATCGTTCAATCTTCATTGATCATTGATCCTTGTTCATTCTTCATCGTTCATTCTTCATTGATCATTGATCCTTGTTCATTCTTCATCCTTCATTCTTCATTGATCATTGATCCTTGTTCATTCTTCATCGTTCATTCTTCATTGATCATTGATACTTGTTCATTCTTCATCGTTCATTCTTCATTGAGCATTGATCCTTGTTCATTCTTCGTCGTTCATTCTTCATTGACCGTTGATCCTTGTTCATTCTTCATCGTTCATTCATCATTGATCATTGATCCTTGTTCATTCTTCATCGTTCATTCGTCATTGATCATTGATCCTTGTTCATTCTTCATCATTCATTCTTCATTGATCATTGATCCTTGTTCATTCTTCATCGTTCATTCATCATTGATCATTGATCCTTGTTCATTCTTCATCGTTCATTCTTCACTAATCATTGATCCTTGTTCATTCTTCATCGTTCATTCGTCATTGACCATTGATCCTTGTTCATTCTTCATCGTTCATTCTTCATTGATCATTGATCCTTGTTCATTCTTCATCCTTCATTCGTCATTGACCATTAATCCTTGTTCATTCTTCATCGTTCATTCTTCATTGATCATTGATCCTTGTTCATTCTTCATCGTTCAATCTTCATTGATCAATGATCCTTGTTCATTCTTCATCGTTCATTCTTCATTGATCATTGATCCTTGTTCATTCTTCATCGTTCATTCTTCATTGATCATTGATCCTTGTTCATTCTTCATCGTTCATTCTTCATTGATCATTGATCCTTGTTCATTCTTCATCGTTCATTCGTCATTGACCATTGATCCTTGTTCATTCTTCATCGTTCATTCTTCATTGATCATTGATCCTTGTTCATTCTTCATCCTTCATTCGTCATTGACCATTAATCCTTGTTCATTCTTCATCGTTCATTCTTCATTGATCATTGATCCTTGTTCATTCTTCATCGTTCAATCTTCATTGATCATTGATCCTTGTTCATTCTTCATCGTTCATTTTTCATTGATCATTGATCCTTGTTCATTCTTCATCGTTCATTCTTCATTGATCATTGATCCTTGTTCATTCTTCATCGTTCATTCTTCATTGATCATTGATACTTGTTCATTCTTCATCGTTCATTCTTCATTGAGCATTGATCCTTGTTCATTCTTCGTCGTTCATTCTTCGTCGTTCATTCTTCATTGACCATTGATCCTTGTTCATTCTTCATCGTTCATTCGTCATTGATCATTGATCCTTGTTCATTCTTCATCGTTCATTCGTCATTGATCATTGATCCTTGTTCATTCTTCATCGTTCATTCTTCATTGATCATTGATCCTTGTTCATTCTTCATCCTTCATTCGTCATTGACCATTAATCCTTGTTCATTCTTCATTGTTCATTCTTCATTGATCATTGATCCTTGTTCATTCTTCATCGTTCAATCTTCATTGATCAATGATCCTTGTTCATTCTTCATCGTTCATTCTTCATTGATCATTGATCCTTGTTCATTCTACATCGTTCATTCTTCATTGATCATTGATCCTTGTTCATTCTTCATCGTTCATTCTTCATTGATCATTGATCCTTGTTCATTCTTCATCGTTCATTCTTCATTGATCATTGATCCTTGTTCATTCTTTATCGTTCATTCGTCATTGACCATTAATCCTTGTTCATTCTTCATCGTTCATTCGTCATTGATCATTGATCCTTGTTCATTCTTCATCGTTCATTCTTCATTGATCATTGATCCTTGTTCATTCTTCAGCGTTTATTCGTCATTGATCATTTATCCTTGTTCATTCTTCATCGTTCATTCGTCATTAATCACTGATCCTTGTTCATTCTTCATCATTCATTCTTCATTGATCATTGATCCTTGTTCATTCTTCATCGTTCATTCATCATTGATCATTGATCCTTGTTCATTCTTCATCGTTCATTCTTCATTGATCATTGATCCTTGTTCATTCTTCATCCTCCATTCTTCATTGATCATTGATCCTGGTTCATTCTTCATCGTTCATTCTTCATTGATCATTTATCCTTGTTCATTCTTCATCGTTCATTCGTCATTGACCATTGATCCTTGTTCATTCTTCATCGTTCATTCTTCATTGATCATTGATCCTTGTTCATTCTTCATCCTTCATTCGTCATTGACCATTAATCCTTGTTCATTCTTCATCAATCATTCTTCATTGATCATTGATCCTTGTTCATTCTTCATCGTTCAATCTTCATTGATCAATGATCCTTGTTCATTCTTCATTGATCATTGATCCTTGTTCATTCTTCATCGTTCATTCTTCATTGATCATTGATCCTTGTTCATTCTTCATCCTTCATTCTTCATTGATCATTGATCCTTGTTCATTCTTCATCGTTCATTCTTCATTGATCATTGATCCTTGTTCATTCTTCATCCTTCATTCGTCACTGACCATTAATCCTTGTTCATTCTTCATCGTTCATTCTTCATTGATCATTGATCCTTGTTCATTCTTCATCCTTCATTCGTCATTGGTCATTGATCCTTGTTCATTCTTCATCGTTCATTCGTCATTGACCATTAATCCTTGTTCATTCTTCATCGTTCATTCTTCATTGATCATTGATCCTTGTTCATTCTTCATCGTTCATTCGTCATTGACCATGATCCTTGTTCATTCTTCATCGTTCATTCGTCATTGATCATTGATGCTTGTTCATTCTTCATCGTTCATTCTTCAGTGATCATTGATCCTTGTTCATTCTTCATCGTTCATTCGTCATTGACCATTGATCCTTGTTCATTCTTCATCGTTCATTCGTCATTGATCATTGATGCTTGTTCATTCTTCATCGTTCATTCTTCAGTGATCATTGATCCTTGTTCATTCTTCATCGTTCATTCGTCATTGACCATTGATCCTTGTTCATTCTTCATCGTTCATTCTTCATTGATCATTGATCCTTGTTCATTCTTCATCGTTCATTCTTCATTGATCATTGATCCTTGTTCATTCTTCATCGTTCATTCTTCATTGATCATTGATACTTGTTCATTCTTCATCGTTCATTCATCATTGATCATTGATCCTTGTTCATTCTTCATCGTTCAATCTTCATTGATCAATGATCCTTGTTCATTCTTCATCGTTCATTCTTCATTGATCATTGATCCTTGTTCATTCTTCATCGTTCATTCTTCATTGATCATTGATCCTTGTTCATTCTTCATCGTTCATTCTTCATTGATCATTGATCCTTGTTCATTCTTCATCGTTCATTCGTCATTGACCATTAATCATTGTTCATTCTTCATCGTTCATACATCATTGATCATTGATCCTTGTTCATTCTTCATCGTTCATTCTTCATTGATCATTGATCCTTGTTCATTCTTCATCGTTCATTCTTCATTGATCATTGATCCTTGTTCATTCTTCATCGTTCATTCTTCATTGATCATTGATCCTTGTTCATTCTTCATCGTTCTTTCGTCATTGACCATTGATCCTTGTTCATTCTTCATCCTTCATTCGTCATTGACCGTTAATCCTTGTTCATTCTTCATCGTTCATTCTTCATTGATCATTGATCCTTGTTCATTCTTCATCGTTCATTCTTCATTGATCATTGATCCTTGTTCATTCTTCATCCTTCATTCGTCATTGACCATTAATCCTTGTTCATTCTTCATCGTTCATTCTTCATTGATCATTGATCCTTGTTCATTCTTCATCGTTCAATCTTCATTGATCATTGATCCTTGTTCATTCTTCATCGTTCATTCTTCATTGATCATTGATCCTTGTTCATTCTTCATCCTTCATTCTTCATTGATCATTGATCCTTGTTCATTCTTCATCGTTCATTCTTCATTGATCATTGATACTTGTTCATTCTTCATCGTTCATTCTTCATTGAGCATTGATCCTTGTTCATTCTTCGTCGTTCATTCTTCATTGACCGTTGATCCTTGTTCATTCTTCATCGTTCATTCATCATTGATCACTGATCCTTGTTCATTCTTCATCGTTCATTCGTCATTGATCATTGATCCTTGTTCATTCTTCATCATTCATTCTTCATTGATCATTGATCCTTGTTCATTCTTCATCGTTCATTCATCATTGATCATTGATCCTTGTTCATTCTTCATCGTTCATTCTTCACTAATCATTGATCCTTGTTCATTCTTCATCGTTCATTCGTCATTGACCATTGATCCTTGTTCATTCTTCATCGTTCATTCTTCATTGATCATTGATCCTTGTTCATTCTTCATCCTTCATTCGTCATTGACCATTAATCGTTGTTCATTCTTCATCGTTCATTCTTCATTGATCATTGATCCTTGTTCATTCTTCATCGTTCAATCTTCATTGATCAATGATCCTTGTTCATTCTTCATCGTTCATTCTTCATTGATCATTGATCCTTGTTCATTCTTCATCGTTCATTCTTCATTGATCATTGATCCTTGTTCATTCTTCATCGTTCATTCTTCATTGATCATTGATCCTTGTTCATTCTTCATCGTTCATTCGTCATTGACCATTGATCCTTGTTCATTCTTCATCGTTCATTCTTCATTGATCATTGATCCTTGTTCATTCTTCATCCTTCATTCGTCATTGACCATTAATCCTTGTTCATTCTTCATCGTTCATTCTTCATTGATCATTGATCCTTGTTCATTCTTCATCGTTCAATCTTCATTGATCATTGATCCTTGTTCATTCTTCATCGTTCATTTTTCATTGATCATTGATCCTTGTTCATTCTTCATCGTTCATTCTTCATTGATCATTGATCCTTGTTCATTCTTCATCGTTCATTCTTCATTGATCATTGATACTTGTTCATTCTTCATCGTTCATTCTTCATTGAGCATTGATCCTTGTTCATTCTTCGTCGTTCATTCTTCATTGACCGTTGATCCTTGTTCATTCTTCATCCTTCATTCATCATTGATCATTGATCCTTGTTCATTCTTCATCGTTCATTCGTCATTGATCATTGATCCTTGTTCATTCTTCATCATTCATTCTTCATTGATCATTGATCCTTGTTTATTCTTCATCGTTCATTCATCATTGATCATTGATCCTTGTTCATTCTTCATCGTTCATTCTTCACTGATCATTGATCCTTGTTCATTCTTCATCGTTCATTCGTCATTGACCATTGATCCTTGTTCATTCTTCATCGTTCATTCTTCATTGATCATTGATCCTTGTTCATTCTTCATCCTTCATTCGTCATTGACCATTAATCCTTGTTCATTCTTCATCGTTCATTCTTCATTGATCATTGATCCTTGTTCATTCTTCATCGTTCAATCTTCATTGATCAATGATCCTTGTTCATTCTTCATCGTTCATTCTTCATTGATCATTGATCCTTGTTCATTCTTCATCGTTCATTCTTCATTGATCATTGATCCTTGTTCATTCTTCATCGTTCATTCTTCATTGATCATTGATCCTTGTTCATTCTTCATCGTTCATTCGTCATTGACCATTGATCCTTGTTCATTCTTCATCGTTCATTCTTCATTGATCATTGATCCTTGTTCATTCTTCATCCTTCATTCGTCATTGACCATTAATCCTTGTTCATTCTTCATCGTTCATTCTTCATTGATCATTGATCCTTGTTCATTCTTCATCGTTCAATCTTCATTGATCATTGATCCTTGTTCATTCTTCATCGTTCATTTTTCATTGATCATTGATCCTTGTTCATTCTTCATCGTTCATTCTTCATTGATCATTGATCCTTGTTCATTCTTCATCGTTCATTCTTCATTGATCATTGATACTTGTTCATTCTTCATCGTTCATTCTTCATTGAGCATTGATCCTTGTTCATTCTTCGTCGTTCATTCTTCATTGACCATTGATCCTTGTTCATTCTTCATCGTTCATTCGTCATTGATCATTGATCCTTGTTCATTCTTCATCGTTCATTCGTCATTGATCATTGATCCTTGTTCATTCTTCATCGTTCATTCTTCATTGATCATTGATCCTTGTTCATTCTTCATCCTTCATTCGTCATTGACCATTAATCCTTGTTCATTCTTCATTGTTCATTCTTCATTGATCATTGATCCTTGTTCATTCTTCATCGTTCATTCTTCATTGATCATTGATCCTTGTTCATTCTTCATCGTTCATTCTTCATTGATCATTGATCCTTGTTCATTCTTCATCGTTCATTCTTCATTGATCATTGATCCTTGTTCATTCTTCATCGTTCATTCTTCATTGATCATTGATCCTTGTTCATTCTTTATCGTTCATTCGTCATTGACCATTAATCCTTGTTCATTCTTCATCGTTCATTCGTCATTGATCATTGATCCTTGTTCATTCTTCATCGTTCATTCTTCATTGATCATTGATCCTTGTTCATTCTTTATCGTTCATTCGTCATTGACCATTAATCCTTGTTCATTCTTCATCGTTCATTCGTCATTGATCATTGATCCTTGTTCATTCTTCATCGTTCATTCTTCATTGATCATTGATCCTTGTTCATTCTTTATCGTTCATTCGTCATTGACCATTAATCCTTGTTCATTCTTCATCGTTCAATCTTCATTGATCAATGATCCTTGTTCATTCTTCATTGATCATTGATCCTTGTTCATTCTTCATCGTTCATTCTTCATTGATCATTGATCCTTGTTCATTCTTCATCCTTCATTCTTCATTGATCATTGATCCTTGTTCATTCTTCATCGTTCATTCTTCATTGATCATTGATCCTTGTTCATTCTTCATCGTTCATTCGTCATTGACCATTAATCATTGTTCATTCTTCATCGTTCATACTTCATTGATCATTGATCCTTGTTCATTCTTCATCGTTCATTCTTCATTGATCATTGATCCTTGTTCATTCTTCATCGTTCATTCGTCATTGACCATTAATCCTTGTTCATTCTTCATCGTTCATTCTTCATTGATCATTGATCCTTGTTCATTCTTCATCGTTCATTCGTCATTGACCATGATCCTTGTTCATTCTTCATCGTTCATTCGTCATTGATCATTGATGCTTGTTCATTCTTCATCGTTCATTCTTCAGTGATCATTGATCCTTGTTCATTCTTCATCGTTCATTCGTCATTGACCATTGATCCTTGTTCATTCTTCATCGTTCATTCGTCATTGATCATTGATGCTTGTTCATTCTTCATCGTTCATTCTTCAGTGATCATTGATCCTTGTTCATTCTTCATCGTTCATTCGTCATTGACCATTGATCCTTGTTCATTCTTCATCGTTCATTCTTCATTGATCATTGATCCTTGTTCATTCTTCATCGTTCATTCTTCATTGATCATTGATCCTTGTTCATTCTTCATCGTTCATTCTTCATTGATCATTGATACTTGTTCATTCTTCATCGTTCATTCATCATTGATCATTGATCCTTGTTCATTCTTCATCGTTCAATCTTCATTGATCAATGATCCTTGTTCATTCTTCATCGTTCATTCTTCATTGATCATTGATCCTTGTTCATTCTTCATCGTTCATTCTTCATTGATCATTGATCCTTGTTCATTCTTCATCGTTCATTCTTCATTGATCATTGATCCTTGTTCATTCTTCATCGTTCATTCGTCATTGACCATTAATCATTGTTCATTCTTCATCGTTCATACTTCATTGATCATTGATCCTTGTTCATTCTTCATCGTTCATTCTTCATTGATCATTGATCCTTGTTCATTCTTCATCGTTCATTCTTCATTGATCATTGATCCTTGTTCATTCTTCATCGTTCATTCTTCATTGATCATTGATCCTTGTTCATTCTTCATCGTTCTTTCGTCATTGACCATTGATCCTTGTTCATTCTTCATCGTTCATTCTTCATTGATCATTGATCCTTGTTCATTCTTCATCCTTCATTCGTCATTGACCGTTAATCCTTGTTCATTCTTCATCGTTCATTCTTCATTGATCATTGATCCTTGTTCATTCTTCATCGTTCATTCTTCATTGATCATTGATCCTTGTTCATTCTTCATCCTTCATTCGTCATTGACCATTAATCCTTGTTCATTCTTCATCGTTCATTCTTCATTGATCATTGATCCTTGTTCATTCTTCATCGTTCAATCTTCATTGATCATTGATCCTTGTTCATTCTTCATCGTTCATTCTTCATTGATCATTGATCCTTGTTCATTCTTCATCCTTCATTCTTCATTGATCATTGATCCTTGTTCATTCTTCATCGTTCATTCTTCATTGATCATTGATACTTGTTCATTCTTCATCGTTCATTCTTCATTGAGCATTGATCCTTGTTCATTCTTCGTCGTTCATTCTTCATTGACCGTTGATCCTTGTTCATTCTTCATCGTTCATTCATCATTGATCATTGATCCTTGTTCATTCTTCATCGTTCATTCGTCATTGATCATTGATCCTTGTTCATTCTTCATCATTCATTCTTCATTGATCATTGATCCTTGTTCATTCTTCATCGTTCATTCTTCATTGATCATTGATCCTTGTTCATTCTTCATCGTTCATTCTTCATTGATCATTGATCCTTGTTCATTCTTCATCGTTCTTTCGTCATTGACCATTGATCCTTGTTCATTCTTCATCGTTCATTCTTCATTGATCATTGATCCTTGTTCATTCTTCATCCTTCATTCGTCATTGACCGTTAATCCTTGTTCATTCTTCATCGTTCATTCTTCATTGATCATTGATCCTTGTTCATTCTTCATCCTTCATTCGTCACTGACCATTAATCCTTGTTCATTCTTCATCGTTCATTCTTCATTGATCATTGATCCTTGTTCATTCTTCATCGTTCATTCTTCATTGATCATTGATCCTTGTTCATTCTTCAGCGTTTATTCGTCATTGATCATTTATCCTTGTTCATTCTTCATCGTTCATTCGTCATTAATCATTGATCCTTGTTCATTCTTCATCGTTCATTCTTCATTGATCATTGATCCTTGTTCATTCTTCAGCGTTTATTCGTCATTGATCATTTATCCTTGTTCATTCTTCATCGTTCATTCGTCATTAATCATTGATCCTTGTTCATTCTTCATCATTCATTCTTCATTGATCATTGATCCTTGTTCATTCTTCATCGTTCATTCATCATTGATCATTGATCCTTGTTCATTCTTCATCGTTCATTCTTCATTGATCATTGATCCTTGTTCATTCTTCATCCTCCATTCTTCATTGATCATTGATCCTGGTTCATTCTTCATCGTTCATTCTTCATTGATCATTTATCCTTGTTCATTCTTCATCGTTCATTCGTCATTGACCATTGATC